>NC_091286.1:157488750-157795991 GCF_032444005.1 Ranitomeya imitator
ACTCGTAGAGCACGGGCTGGACCCAGATAATGATGCAGAGGCTTAGTAAAAGCAGTGGTCTATTGTTATACTGTGAGTAATGCATTAAAAAAGCTTGCTTATGATTAACGGCTTTGTGATTTCTCCAGCTAATAAGCAAGAAATTGACTGAGCCCACTCTAAACACAGGCACACAACAACGTAATGTACATCACATGATGGGAAGGGGATTTTCTTATTATTTTCTCTGATAAGTGTTACATACATACAGCTCAAATTGGGTCATAAGGCCATGTGCACACGCTGCGGATTCCGTTCCGGAATTTTCCGCAGCAGATTTGATTAAATCCGCAGTGCAAAAAGTACTGCGGATTTATCGCGTTTTTTTGTGCGGTTTCCACTGCGGTTTTAGACACCTGCGGATTTTTAACATGGAGCAGGTGCCAAACCGCTGCGGATTCCGCACAAAAAATTGACATGCTGCAGGAAAATAAACCGTAGCGTTTCTGCGCGTTTTTTTCCGCAGTATGTGCACAGCGGTTTTTGTTTTCCATAGGTTAACATTGTACTGTACACCGCATGGAAAACTGCTGCGGATCCGCAGCGTCAAAACCGCTGCGGATCCGCAGCAAAAATCGCAACGTGTGCACATACCCTAAATCTTTGCGGCTGTGGCTGTATATGCTGCAGAAACAATCCATTCAGATTAAACTGATTATTAGTAACAGAAACTTTTATAAGCAGATCAATCTATATGTGATTTAAGTCCTCATCCACAACTCTGCTCAATTATGTCAAGGAAGAAAACCTAACTCTCGCCAAACATGGGCAGTACAGAAAATCATCAACACTTCTGATGTGCTTATAGAATAGATCTGAAGGTAATAAACAGGGCATATTGTGTGGGCCATCTCACAATGTCTCCACAATACCAAGTGTAAGGTACCCTCTGGAATTTTAGGAGGATCAACCCAATGCAATGCAATGCTCAAGTTACTGAAATATAGGACACCTTACCAAATTATCACACATTTATTCAAGCTGAATAATCCACGTTTGTAGTCCAGGCGTCTCGGCGTCGCTGCATATAGAACTCCAATACCTGCAGAACAGCCTTTACAGAACAGAAGGTGCACAGCACTGTGGAAGAAGACAAAAATGTATGATATGATAAACTTTCCACTCCTATTAAATTAGATATATGAAGTTATAGAAAAAAGAACGGGAATTTTTACGCCCTTTCTGGCGCAGTATAAGTGATTAAGTGACTTTATTCTTCGGGTCAGTGCGATTACAGCGATACCAGATGTATATCGGGTTTGTATGTTTGGCTGCTGTCACACACTAAAAAAAAAGGCTTTATTATTGCAAAAATTAATTTTTTGCATCACCATATTTTGAGAGCTATAATTTATCCATATTTTGGCCCACAGAGTTACAGGAGGGCTTGTTTTTTGTGGGACGAGTTGAGGTTTTTATTGGTACCATTTTCAGACATGACATTTTGTGATCGCTTTCTATTCCGATTTTTGGGAGGTAGAATGAACAAAAACCAGCAATTCAAGAATTTGTAAAATTTTATACTTCAGGTCAGTATTATTACTGCGATACATCATTTATCTTTTTTTATGTTTTGGCACTTTTACACAATAAAAAAATAATTTATAGAAAAAAAAATAATTATTTATGCATTGCTTTATTCTGAGAGCTGTAACTTTTTTATTTTTCCGCTGATGGAGCTTTATGGCAGCGTGTTTTTTGCGGGGCAAGACGTTTTCAGTGGCACGCTTATTAAAATTCTTTTTTATCACATTTTATTCCACCTTTTGTCCAGCGGTATTATGATAAAGCATTCTTAATTACTAGTGATAAGCGAGTATACTCGTTGCTCGGGTTTTCCCCGAGCACTCTCGGGTGATCTCAGAGTATTTAGGAGTCTCTGAGATTTAGTTTTGCTAGCCTCAGCTGCATGATTTATGGCTGCTAACAAACAGGCATTCCTCACATGTATTCAGTCTGTCTAGCAGTTGCAAATCATGCAGCTGCAGCAACGAAAACTAAATCTCCGAGCACTCACAAATACTCGGAGACCACCCGAGCAACGAGTATACTCGCTCATCACTATTACCTTTTTCCCCCCTCTTTCTCACTATGGGACTATCATTTTTTGCAGGCTGATCATTGTATAGCATGGGGATGCAGCAGCATCCCTATGCTATGCAAACTCTCAGCTCTCCTCTGACAGATAAAGTTGCTGATCATGCTCGGAGCATGATTAAGCAACTTTACTAGCTCTGGTGACCCGGATGTCATCATGACGACATCTGGTGACCATGCCAACAATCGGGACACCGCATCACGCCACGGGGTCTACGATTCAAAGGCAGAGGGGCTGTCATCCCTCTGCCTGCTCCTGGAATGCTGTGATCGCAGCATTTAATAATAATAATAATAATCTTTCTTTTTCTATAGCGCTAACATATTCTGCAGCGCTTTACAGATTGCACTCATTATCATCACTGTCCCCGATGGGACTCACAATCTAGATTCCCTATCAGTATGTCTTTGGAATGTGGGAGGAAACCAGAGAACCTGGAGGAAACCCACGCAAACACAGGGAGAACATACAATTAAGTGGTTAAAGTGTCAGGAACTGTGCGGGACCACTCCTGGCACTTAATGCTGGGTGTCAGCTGTCAGAATCAGTTGACACCCAGAGGCAATCGAGCGCACAAGATCGCGATGCAGTAATAATACGTCCTGTTTCAAAGTCCAGAGTGCGTAGATGTAGCATTACTGCAAATGTTGGAAAGGAAGAACTTCCTTTGGGTAATTATAGGCAGCATAAACCAAGGTTTAGTAGAACAAATAGCCCTCAATGCAAAACAGAATCCATTAGCAAAAGACATATGGTTCAGGTTAGTTCCAACACAACCACTTCTCTGGTGTGTTTCCTCTTCAGACATTAAACTCTTACTGCCTCTAGAGGCCAGTTACTTAAGCTTCAGACCACACCCTGGAGAGGAGGTAAGGTGGACCATCCTCCCAACCGCTTTATAGATATGCACATAAAACCTAGCCCATTATACAAATTAGCTGTTAACCTCTGATATCATCTAGTGTGCTGGAGGAAAATCTCTGTTTTTTAGATCACTGACCCCACTAAGTGCAGTGAAATATAGCTTCCCTCCAGCACTTTACCAGTGACTGTCACAATACACACACCGCTACATGTTACTTTATGCCACAAAAAAAAATAGAACTCAAGACAAAATGACCCATTAAATGAGAACCAGGCTGAAAAACAAGCCAATTTTTCAGATAGCAAATAAATGTACCTCAAAAATTCAAGAAAAGTTTGAAGGGAAGACTAAGACCTCCTTACATGTCTGAAAAAAAGACGGCCGATGACGCAAAGCTGAGGAAAAAAGACAGGGCTGCTACTTCAGATACCATCAAAATGGTGTAGCGGCGAACTACCTTCCAAGGTAAAATGCAGAGTTAGATCTTCTGCAATGGTATCAAAAGCGTGAACTGTAGAGCACTACATGGTCGACACACGAAAGCTCTGACAAGAGACCAAGAACAAAAACAAGGCTGAAGACAGACCCTTGAAGGCAGCCAAGGCAAATATCTATGCCTTCTTGGCAGAAGAATAAAAAACTTTGCATAAGAGGCATAATGGGTGAAAGCTTCTGACTTCATACCAATGGAAGCAAGAATGCTGGTAAATTTGATGCTGTAGCCAGTGCAGACTCCCTAAAAAAGGTGCTTTTTCCTTTTCCCAGCAGACTCAAGTAGGGGCTGTCCATCAGAGAGACAAGGTCCTGCCAGTATCTTGTCTTGATGACTGAGGGTGCCAGAAGAATGGAGTTTGGAGGAAGGCTTGCTCTGTATCTCCTGCTTGGAGTAACAGGAGCAGGGTCTCATGACTGACAAAGGACCAAACCATCCTTTTCCCTGGAACCGATAGAGCATGGGTGGGCAATTTATTTAGCCATGGGGCCGCATGAGAAATTGGGATGGTTTTAGAGGGTCGGACTAATATAATTAACTCATTTTGAAAGAATCGGAGCACACTATGGTCACACTCTGATCAGGTTGTGATTTGCATAATTGACCCAATTTTCTTGGATGAGAAAACATACGTGACGGAGCCTCAGTGGCGCTTTGATTGGTGGAGGAGAGCCCTTTGACACGACGCAGAGTTCGGATACCAGATCTGATGGGATGACCATAGGTGAAGGATGAGTGAAACCAATGGAAAATGTCTCAATGACAGCCACTTACTGTGGGAGACTGGCCGAGGTCAGATTGGATCCAGGGAATATAAATCAGGAGGACATATTTACGTCCAGTCAAAAGAGGGCGACGGAGAATAAACATCCGTGAGATGTCAGCAGGAACAAGGACACTGCTACACGCCATTTACCTGCGCACCAAACATGTACTTTTCCTGCAAAGCAATGAATCACATCTGACCCCCAAATACTCGTGTAACCATTACTCAGCACTGCAGTGGTCTTCAATCATGTCTAATGCACTACTACTCTCAGCACGCCCCACACATGCTGAGAGGAGTAGTTGTCACCACAGGACACTGCATTCTATTATTCCAAAAAGAATGGACTCCCCGGCATGAGACTACGAGGGGTGAGAAGTGTGCCCCAGCAGAGGAGGGGACCACAAAGGACGGGATAGCAGCGCGGCGGGAGCAGGGGGCGCACAATGAGCTCTGCATGTCCTGCTGCGACCATTGCAGGCACCGACATCTGCTGCAGCAGGACCTGCACGGAATGTGGCCGCATGTGACATCGGCGCCCGGGGGAGGGGAGCCCGCACATAAGTCCTCTATTACCACACAGTGATGGCACCTGTACACCCCCCGCCCCACGTGTGAGCAGGAGCCTTACCGGGGCGGCTGCTGCGCGGCCCTGGTTACACAGACAGGACGCGGGCTCCTTCCCTTCACCCATGCGATCCGCTGCCACTGCCAGTACTACGGCTCCGGCTGCTGTGTCCTCCCCCGGAAGTGGAAGCTGAGCTCAGCCCCGCACTCATCCTCACATGCTGCAGCCTGGCGGGCGGCGGTCACCGTGCATGCCGCGCAGTGTCAGTGTGCCGCCTCCTCACACCCGCTAGCTGTGGTCACATGTGCTGCCTGCAGCCGTCTGCACACAGTGTTCGAGCACAGACTGATAACCATGCTCAGCTGTATAGCATGTCATGGGAGCATGTGGTAGTGAGCTCGGGGCCTTCACTTCAGCCGCCAGCGGTCCTCCTCAGAAGCGTTTGGCAGTTGGCTGAGCGGTGCCGGGGGCGGCTGTCAGAAGTGACAGCTAGCTGGCGGGCCGTTTAAAATCATCAGGGGGGCTGGATGCGGCATGCGGGCCGCATCTTGCCCAGGTCTGCGATAGAGGAAAGGGTCCTTTTCTATGACAAAACTATGCTGTTCAAATTGAATATTTGACTCCAACATAACAAAAAACAAAATGAGCAAATATATTCTAGCAAGTAAATAAGTAAAAAGTAATAGTACATGTAAATAACATAGGGTAGTATTTACTCATTCTGCAGGGTCACTATGAATATCTAGTGATGCCTTTCGGACTGTGCAATGCACAAGCTGTGTTCTAACACTTTGTGAATTACATCTTTTGTGATGTTCTATTTCAGTAAATCTTAGTCTATCTGAACAATATCCTAATGCTTTTCAGAGATTTGGACTCAAATTGCCTTCATATCCTTTCCATTCTAAAGAGACCTCGATTAAAAACCACCTATATGCCAGGGTGGAGAACTATCTATTTGAGTGGGAAGAATTGCCATTCCTCGGCTTCCTCATCTCTTCTGAACGTCTTCGTATGGACACAGAGAAAGCTTCCACCATATTGGATTGGCCACAGCCAATCAGTTTCAAGGCTCTCAAAAGATTTCTTGGCTTTGCCAATTATAACTGATAATTTATTTAAAAAAAAAAAAAACACCTTAAGTGGTTGCTCCACTGACAGCCCTAACTCAGTAGGGCACCAATTCCTGAAATTGGTCAGTCAGCAGTTCAAGCATGCCAAGAAACTCAAGTTTTGTTTTTCCACTGCTCCAGCCCAGCACCTTTCTGATGTGGACACACAGTTCTTTGTTGAAGTGGATGACTTTATAACTGGCGTACGAGCAGTTCTCTTGCAAAATTCCTTTAGAACAAGAAATCATCCCTGTGGATTCTTCTCCAGCAGAGCTAAATTATGCCAATGGTGACTGGACATAAAAATGGGGCCTTGTGGAATGACTATCTTCTTGAAGGAGCCAAGTTCCCAATGAAGAGAAGAGACCAGAGTGCAAAAGAAGCCAACCAGTAGAGGCAGGCTAAGTAGCGATAGTGAGACCTAAAGGAGAATGCTAGTGTTAGGGGACAGGTTGGGGGCCGGAGAGCCTAGACAAATGAGAAGGAAGTGGGTCTACAATACTCAAATTAAGGGGTTATACAAGAAAATAATAGGAAGACTGCATAAAGGAGGGGGGAGCTGAACCGACCTGAAAACAGCAGTATTTTCTGCCTTGTATGGACAGTAAATGTTCCCATATATATTGGACAAAAAGCATCTGCATTCACCAATTTCCAGAATTCTATGTGATGGGTATGGGGTCTTCAGACACCAGGTGATGTTGGTGAGGGAAGGATCAAGCTTTTAAAATTTAAACCACCTTATCTTTTTGTTTTCAAGGGATTCTGAATACTCATTTTTCAAAAGCACCTTAAAGCAAACCGGTCATCATGATTTTGCCAAGTAAACTACATGCACTGTCAGGTTGGCACTATCATACTGATTACAATAATACCTGGGTTGATGAGAAACATCTTGTGGTTGCTTAGTCTGTATTTGCAGTTTTCAGTTAATAAGTTAATAAGATTCTCACGCTCCAGGGCAGTGCTGTGGGAGGTCTTTTATGTGGTGATCTGCTTAGGTTTTTGTCTGCATGGGCTTATGATAAGTCACTGAGTCTTCCGTGACCTGCACCCTATTTTACATACTGTATACATTATTGTTGGAATGCAGACCTACGTCACGTCCTCCCGGGTTGCCGCGTGCCATTTAGACTGGTTCCCCCGGTCAGGACAGGATGTGGGCCAATACCATGAATGGTCACACTCAAGCACCGAGGATCAGCTGCTACAATTTAATTTACAAAATCCTTCTCACCTGATTGGTTGTCTCCTGTTTAAATATCTTACTTCCCCGTATCTGTGCTGGGCACAGTGCTTTGAGTGGGTACGTTTATCATTGCCAGCATTTCTTCTTTGTACAGGCACTTTATTCTTATTTCCACTACCTCAGCGCATTTGTCACTTTATATTACACTGTTTGGTGTTTATTATATTTCATGGACCTGTTTGTTGTATGTATAATTTTTATTGTTTTTTTATTTTTTTAAACAGCTCTTTACAAGTTGTCTGATTCATTAACACATGTTCTTTAGGAGTAAATATTTAATCATTCCTGTACTTCATTTACCATGTGTCTTAGTACTTGATTTTCCATTCTATGCTATTGTTTAATTGTTGTGAATGCTACCAAGGCAAATTTCAATATAGTATATCTGGACTTTATGCACTTCCTGAATAGTCTCCATATTTTCAAATCATTGTTATACAAACCATATAGAATTTCATTAATATATGCGTACAGACAATTCAGGAACATCCTGCTAATCACTGATTATATCCACTACCGTTCAAAAGTTTAGAGTCACTTAGAAATTTCCTTATTTTTTTTTAAGAAAAGCACAGTTTTTTTTCCAAAGAAGCCAATATTAAGTGATTCAGAAATACACTATCAAAAAAATTCTCAAAATGGCCAGAAAAAAAAACTTTCATGTGAAACTCGACAGTCTATTCTTGTTCTTAGAAATGAAGCCTATTCCATGTGAGAAATTGGCAAGAAACTGAAGATTTTCTAACCAGAGTAGAAAGAGAAGTGGGAGGTCCCGCTGCACAACTGAGCAACAGAACAAGTACGGCTACTTTTACACTAGCGTTTTTTGCAAAACGTCGCAATGCGTCGTTTATGGGAAAAAACGCATCCTGCAAAGTTGTTTGCAGGATGTGTTTTTGCCCCATAGATTAAGATTAGCGACGCATTGACATGTCGCAACTCGTCGTGCGACGGTTGTGCCGTGTTGTGGCGGACCGCCGGGAGCAAAAAACGTTACATGTAACGTTTTTTGCTGCCGACGGACCGCTTTTTCCGACCTCACATGCGCGGCCGGAACTCCGCCCCCACCTTACAATGGGGCAGCGGATGCGCAGGAAAAATGCATGCGCTGCCTCAGTTGTGCGGCGCATTCACTGCTAGCGTCGGAACCTCGGCCTGACGCACTGCGACGGGCCGAGTCCGACTCTAGTGTGAAAGTAGCCTACATTAGAGTCTGTAGTTTGAGAAATCGAAGCCTCACAGGTCCTCAACTGGCAGCTTCATTAAATAGTACACACAATACGCCAGTGTCAACGTCTACAGTGAAGAGGCGACTCCGGGATGCTGGCCTTCAGGGCAGAGTGGCAAAGAAAAAGCCATATAATGGAAAAGATTAATATGGGCAAAAGAACACAGACATTGGACAGAGGAAGATTGGAAAAAAGTGTTATGGACAGATGAATCCAAGTTTGAGGAGTTTGGATCACACAGAACATTGGTGAGATGCAGAAGAACTGAAAAGATGCTGGAAGA
Source organism: Ranitomeya imitator (assembly GCF_032444005.1). NCBI lineage: Eukaryota > Metazoa > Chordata > Amphibia > Anura > Dendrobatidae > Ranitomeya > Ranitomeya imitator. The sequence goes on from NC_091286.1 coordinate 157,497,453, forward strand.
GTGTCTGACACCATCTGTCAAGCATGGTGGAGATAATGTGATGGTTTGGGTTTACTTTGATGCTGGTAAAGTGGGAGATTGGTACAAGGTAAAAGGGATTTTGAATAAGGAAGGCTATCACTCCATTTTGCAAAGCCATGCCATAACCTATGGACAGCGCTTGATTGGGGCCAATTTCACCCTACAACAGGACAATGACCCAAAGCACACCTCCAAATTATGCAAGAACTATTTAGGGAAGAAGCAGGCAGCTAGTATTCCATCTGTAATGGAGAGGCCAGTGCAGTCACCAGATCTCAACCCCATAGAGCTGTTGTGGGAGCAGCTTGACCGTATGGTACGCAAAAAGTGCCCATCAAGCCAAACCAACTTGTGGGAGGAGCTTCTGGAAGCATAGGGTGAAATATCTCCAGATTACCTCAGCAAATTAACTGCTAGAATGCCAAAGGTCTGCAATGCTGTAATTGCTGCAGAGGTAGCATTCGTTGACTAAAGCAAAGTTTGAAGGAGAAAATTATTATTTCAAATAAAAATCTTTTTTTCGAACCTTGTCAATGTCTGGACTATATTTTCAATTCATTTGGCAACTCATTTGATTAATAAAAGTATGAGTCTTCATGGAAAACACAATTGTCTGGGTGTCCCTAAACTTTTGAACAGTAGTGTAAATGAGCAATTATTGTCAAAATTGAATATAAATTGTTATATTAACTACATATGCATATAATTTGTAGTCTGAGAAAAATTTTTTGCATCCAGCAAAATGGCGGCAGTACTTGGGGTCACTTATGGGGGGATTCTGCTGTTCTGGCACCTCATGGGCTCTCCCAGCGAGTCATGGCACCTACAAACCATAACAGTAAAATCCGGCGCTCCTTGCCTTCTGAGCTTTGCACTGTGCCTGAAAAATATTTCCCGATTTACATGCAGGATTTTGGAGAACTCAGGAAAAAAATGGACCTCAGTTTGTTGTAAAAAAAAAAAAAAAAAAATCCTATTAGCCGTTAGAAAAATTAAAAGCTTGGGGCTAAATACTTTTTTTATGAGGAAAATGTGATTTTATTATTTTCACGGCTCAACATTATTAACTTGAAGCACCTGGGGGTTCAAGGTGCTCGCCATGCATCTAAATACACTCCTTGGGGGGGGGGGGGGATCTAGTTTCCACTGTTTAGGCACATCAGGGGTTTCCAAATAGGACATGACATCCGCTAATAATAACAGGAAACTTTACATTCAAAAAGTCAAATGACGCTCCTTCCCTTCCGAGCCCTGCTTTGCGCACAAACAGTAGTTTTCTCCCTCATATTGCCTATCGGCGTACTCAGGAGAAATTGCAGAAGAATTTGTATGACGCAATTTCTCCTGTTGCCCTTGTGAAAATGCAATATTTTGGGCTAAACTATTTGTGGAGAAAATTTGATTTTTTCGTTATGGCTCAACATTATAAACTTCTGTGAAGCACCTGGGGGTTCAATGTGCTCACCACACATCTAGATCAGATTTTCAGTTTCCAAAATTGTGTCACTTGTGGGGGATTTCCACTGTTTAGGCACCTCAGAGGCTCTCCAAATGCGACATGGCGTCCACCAATTGTTCCAGGAAATATTGCATTCAAATAGTCAAATGGCGCTGCTTCCCTTCCAAGCTCTGCTGGGCACCCAACAATGGTTTTCTCCCTGATATGGTGTATTGGCATGCTCTAGAGAAATTACACAATGTATGTTGGGGTCCATTTTCTTCCTGTTACCCTTGTCAAAATAAACAAATTGAATCTAAAAAAAAAATTGTGTGGGAAAAAAAGTTGAATGTTCATTTTTTCCACATTCCAAAAATTCCAGTGAAGCACCTGAAGGGTTAATAAACTTCTTGATTGTGGTTTTGATAACCAAGAGGGGTGCAGTTTTTACAATGGTGTCACTTTTGGGTATCTTCTATCATATAGACACCTCAAAGCAACTTCAAATGTGATGTGGTCCCTAAAAAAAAAAAAAAAAAAGGTTTTGTAAACTTTGTCGGGAGAAGAGAAAAAAAACCCCATTGGTCAACTTTTAACCCTTATATATTCCTAACAAAAAAAAATAAAAAATTGGTTCCAAAATTGTGCTGATGTAAAGTAGACATGTGGGAAATGTTATTTATTAACAATTTTGTGCGATATGACTGTGATTAAGGGCATGAAAACTAAGTTGGAAAATTGCAAAACTTTCAGGAAATTTCCTTTTTTTTCACAAATAAACAGAAGTTATACCAAAGACTATCATGAAGTACAATATTTCATGAAAAAAATAATCTCAGAATCACCAGGATCCGTTAAAGCGTTCCAGAGTTACTACCACATAAAGTGACAGTGGTCAGAATAGTAAAAATTGGCCTGGTCATTAACTCCTTAAGCCCCAAGGGTGGATTGCACGTTATAATGACCGGGCCAATTTTTACAATTCTGACCACTGTCCCTTTATGAGGATATAACTCAAAAAATGAAGAAAAAAAAATGGAAATTTGGTGAAAATTTAGAAAATTTTGCAATTTTCCAACTTTGAATTTTTATGCCCTTAAATCACAGAGAGAAGTCACACAAAATACTTAATGAGTAACATATCCCACATTGACTTTTCAATGCAAAATTGACTGGAATGGAGATGGGACGCCATGTTGCGTTTGGAGAGCCACTGATGTGCTTAACCCCTTCCCGACCTTTGACGCCACGTAGGCGTCATGAAAGTCGGTGCCAATCCGACCCATGACGCCTATGTGGCGTCATGGAAAGATCGCGTCCCTGCAGGCCGGGTGAAAGGGTTAACTCCCATTTCACCCGATCTGCAGGGACAGGGGGAGTGGTAGTTTAGCCCAGGGGGGGTGGCTTCACCCCCTCGTGGCTACGATCGCTCTGATTGGCTGTTGAAAGTGAAACTGCCAATCAGAGCGATTTGTAATATTTCACCTATTATAACGGGTGAAATATTACAATCCAGCCATGGCCGATGCTGCAATATCATCGGCCATGGCTGGAAATACTAATGTGCCCCCAGCCCACAACTCCGATCGCCCCCACAGCCCCCCGATCTGGCCGGTACACTGCTCCGGCTCCCCTCCGTCCTGTGCTCCGCTCCCCCCGTGCTCTTGTCCGCTCCCCCCGTGCTTCAATCACCCCCCCGTGCTCCGATCACCCCCCCTGCACTCCGATCCACCCCCCTCCGTGCTCCGTTCCACCCCCCCGTGCTCCGTTCTACCCCCCTGTGCTCCGTTCCACCCCTCCCGCGCTCCGATTCACCCCCCCATGCTCCGATCCCCCCCCCCCCCGTGCTCCCCCCCCACCCCATCATACTTACCGATCCTGCCGGGGTCCGTCCGTCTTCTCCCCGGGCGCCGCCATCTTCCAAAATGGCGGGCGCATGCGCAGTGCGCCCTCCGAATCTGCCGGCCGGCAGATTCGTTCCAAAGTGCATTTTGATCACTGAGATATAATCTATCTCAGTGATCAAAATAAAAAAAATAATAAATGACCCCCCCCCCTTTGTCACCCCCATAGGTAGGGACAATAAAAAAAATAAAGAATTTTTTTCCACTAATGTTAGAATAGGGTTAGGGTTAGGGGTAGGGTTAGGGTTAGGGGTAGGGTTAGGGGTAGGGGTAGAGAGGTAGGGTTAGGGGTAGGGTTAGGGCTAGGGTTAGGGTTAGGGCTAGGGTTAGGGTTTCGGTATGTGCACACGTATTCTGGTCCTCTGCGGATTTTTCCGCTGCGGATTTGATAAATCCGCAGTGCTAAACCGCTGCGGATTTATGGCGGATTTACCGCATTTTTTCTGCGCATTTCACTGCAGTTTTACAACTGCGATTTTCTATTTGAGCAGTTGTAAAACCGCTGCGGAATCCGCACAAAGAAGTGACATGCTACGGAATGTAAACCGCTGCGTTTCCGTGCAGTTTTTCCGCAGCATGTGTACAGCGATTTTTGTTTCCCATAGGTTTACATTGAACTGTAAACTCATGGGAAACTGCTGCGGATCCGCAGCGTTTTCCGCAGTGTGTGCACATACCTTTAGAATTAGGCCATGTGCACACGGTGCGGATTTGGCTGCGGATCCGCAGTGGATTGGCCGCTGCGGATTCGCAGCAGTGTTCCATCAGGTGTACAGTACCATGTAAACATATGGAAACCAAATCCGCTGTGCCCATGGTGCGGAAAATACCGAGCGGAAACGCTGCGTTGTATTTTCCGCAGCATGTCAATTCTTTGTGCGGATTCCGCAGCGTTTTACACCTGTTCCTCAATAGGAATCCGCAGGTGAAATCCGCACAAAAAACACTGGAAATCCGTGGAAAATCCGCAGGTAAAACGCAGTGCCTTTTACCCACGGATTTTTCAAAAATGATGCTGAAAAATCTCACACGAATCCGCAACGTGGGCACATAACCTTAGGGTTAGGGTTGGAATTAGGGTTGTGGTTAGGGGTGTGTTGTGGTTAGGCTTGTGATTAGGGTTATGGCTACAGTTGGGATTAGGGTTAGGGGTGTGTTGGGGTTAGGGTTAGGGCTGTGATTAGGGTTATGGCTACAGTTGGAATTAGGGTTGTAGTTAGGGTTAGGGGTGTGTTGGGGTTAGGGTTGTGGTTAGGGGTGTGTTGGGGTTAGGGTTGTGATTAGGGTTATGGCTACAGTTGGGATTAGGGTTAGGGGTGTGTTGGGGTTAGTGCTGGAGGTAGAATTGAGGGGTTTCCACGGTTTAGGCACATCAGGGGTCTCCAAACGCAACATGGCGCCACCATTGATTCCAGCCAATCTCGTATTCAAAAAGTCAAATGGTGCTCCCTCAATTCCGAGCCCCGACATGTGCCCAAACAGTGGTTTACCCCCACATATGGGGTACTAGCATACTCAGGACAAACTGCGCAACAATTACTGGGGTCCAATTTCTCCTGATAACCTTGTGAAAATAAAAAAATGCTTGCTAAAACATCATTTTTGAGGAAAGAAAAATGATTTATTATTTTCACGGCTCTACGTTGTAAATGTCTGTGAAGCACTTGGGGGTTCAAAGTGCTCACCACATATCTAGATAAGTTCCTTGGGGGGTCTAGTTTCTAAAATGGGGTCACTTGTGGGGGGTTTCTACTGTTTAGGCATACCAGGGGCTCTGCAAACGCAAGGTGACGCCCGCAGACCATTCCATCAAAGTCTGCATTTCAAAAGTCACTACTTCCCTTCTGAGCCCCGACGTGTGTCCAAACAGTGGTTTACCCCCACACATGGGGTATCAGCGTACTCAGGAGAAACTGAACAACAACTTTTGGGGTCCAATTTCTCCTGTAACCCTTGGGAAAATAAAAAATTCTGGGCTAAATAATTATTTTTGAGGAAAGAAAATGTATTTATTATTTTCACGGCTCTGCATTATATACTTCTATGAAGCACTTGGGGGTTCAAAGTGCTCACCACACATCTAGATAAGTTCCTTTCGGGGTCTAGTTTCCAAAATGGGGTCACTTGTGGGGGGTTTCTACTGTTAAGCCATATCAGGGGCTCTGCAAACGCAACGTGACGCCCACAGAGCATTCCATCAAAGTCTGCATTTCAAAACGTCACTACTTCACTTCCGAGCCCCGGCATGTGCCCAAACAGTGGTTTACCCCCACATATGGGATATCAGCGTACTCAGGAGAAACTGGACAACAACTTTTGGGATCAAATTTCTCCTGATACCCTTGGGAAAATAAAAAATTGCAGGCTAAAAGATCATTTTTGAGAAAATAATTTTTTTTTTTATTTTCATGGCTCTGCGTTATAAACTTCTGTGAAGCACTTGGGGGTTCAAAGTCCTCACCACACATCTAGATTAGTTCCTTTCGGGGTCTAGTTTCCAAAATGGGGTCATTTCTGGGGGATCTCCAATGTTTAGGCACACAGGGGCTCTCCAAACGTGACATGGTGTCCGCTAATGATTGGAGCTAATTTTCCATTTAAAAAGCCAAATGGCGTGCCTTCCCTTCCGAGCCCTGCCGTGCGCCCAAACAGTGGTTTACCCCAACATATGGGGTATCCGCGTACTCAGGACAAACTGGACAACAACATTTGGGGTCCAATTTCTCCTATTACCCTTGGCAAAATAGGAAATTCCAGGCTAAAAAAATCGTTTTTGAGGAAAGAAAAATTATTTTTTATTTTCACGGCTCTGCGTTATAAACTTCTGTGAAGCACCTGGGGGTTTAAAGTGCTCAATATGCATCTATATAAGTTCCTTGGGGGGTCTAGTTTCCAAAATGGGGTCACTTGTGGGGGAGCTCCAATGTTTAGGCACACAGGGGCTCTCCAAACGCGACATGGTGTCCGCTAACAATTGGAGCTAATTTTCTATTCAAAAAGTCAAATGGCGTGCCTTCCCTTCCGAGCCCTGCCGAGTGCCCAAACAGTGGTTTACCCCCACATATGAGGTATCGGCGTACTCGGGAGAAATTGCCCAACAAATTTTATGATCCATTTTATCCTATTGCCCATGTGATAATGAAAAAATTGAGGCGAAAATAATTTTTTTGGAAAAAAAACAGTACTTTTTCATTTTTACAGATCAATTTGTGAAGCACCTGAGGGTTTAAAGTGCTCACTAGGCATCTAGATAAGTTCCTTGGGGGGTCTAGTTTCCAAAATGGGGTCACTTGTGGGGGAGCGCCAATGTTTAGGCACACAGGAGCTTTCCAAACGCGACATGGTGTCCGCTAACGATGGAGATAATTTTTCATTCAAAAAGTCAAATGGCGCTCCTTCCCTTCCGAGCCTTACCATGTGCCCAAACAGTGGTTTACCCCCACATATGAGGCATCAGCGTACTCAGGACAAATTGGACAACAACTTACGTGGTTCAGTTTCTCCTTTTACCATTGGGAAAATAAAAAAATTGTTGCTAAAAGATAATTTTTGTGACTAAAAAGTTAAATGTTCATTTTTTCCTTCCATGTTGCTTCTGCTGCTGTGAAGCACCTGAAGGGTTAATAAACTTCTGGAATGTGGTTTTGAGTACTTTGAGGGGTGCAGTTTTTAGAATGGTGTCACTTTTGGGTATTTTCAGCCATATAGACCCCTCAAACTGACTTCAAATGTGAGGTGGTCCCTAAAAAAATGGTTTTGTAAATTTCGTTGTAAAAATGAGAAATCGCTGGTCAAATTTTAACCCTTATAACTTCCTAACAAAAAAAAATTTTGTTTCCAAAATTGTGCTGATGTAAAGTAAACATGTGGGAAATGTTATTTATTACCTATTTTGTGTCACATAACTCTCTGGTTTAACAGAATAAAAATTCAAAATGTGAAAATTGCGAAATTTTCAAAATTTTCGCCAAATTTCCGTTTTTATCACAAATAAACGCATAATTTATTGACCTAAATTTACCACTAACATGAAGCCCAATATGTCACGAAAAAACAATCTCAGAACCGCTAGGATCCGTTGAAGCGTTCCTGAGTTATTACCTCATAAAGGGACACTGGTCAGAATTGCAAAAAACGGCAAGGTCTTTAAGGTCAAAATAGGCTGGGTCATGAAGGGGTTAAACATTGAAACCCCTCAAAAGTGACACCATTTAGGGAAGTAGAATCCCTAAGGAACTTATATAGATGTGTTGTGAGAGCCCTGAGCCCCCAAGTGTTTCACTACAGTTTATAGCGCAGAGCCGTGAAAATAAAAAATCATTTTTTATTTTTATTTTTTTTTTTTCACAAAAATTTTTTTAGCCCCCAGTTTTGTATTTTCCCAAGGGTAACAGGAGAAATTGGACCCCAAAAGTTGTTGTCCAATTTGTCCCGAGTACGCCGATACCCCATATGTGGAGGGGAACCACCATTTGGGACGCATGGCAGCGCTCAGAAGGAAAGGAGTGCCATTTGGAATGCAGACTAAGGCCATGTGCACACGCTGCGGATTCCGTTACAGAATTTTCCACAGCGGATTTGATTAAATCCGCAGTGCAAAAAGTACTGCGGATTTATCGCGTTTTTTTGTGCGGTTTCCATTGCGGTTTTAGACACCTGCGGATTTTTAATATGGAGCAGGTGCCAAACCGCTGCAGATTCCGCACAAAGAATTGATATGCTGCGGAAATTAAACCGCAGCGTTTCCGCACGTTTTTTTCTGCAGCATGTGCACAGCGGTTTTTGTTTTCCATAGGTTAACATTGTACTGTACACCACATGGAAAACTGCTGCGAATTCGCAGCGTCAAAACCGCTACGGATCCAAAGCAAAAGCCGCAACGTGTGCACATACCCTTAGGCTGTGCACACGTTGCGGATTAGGCTTAGGAATTTCTGGTGCGTATTCCACCTCTCCTGGCAGAAAACACACCTACCGATTTGTTGCGTTTTTTGTGCGTTTTGGCTGCGGTTTTCTTGCGGATTTGCTGCGTTTTTTACCCCTGCCGTTTTCTATAATGGAATGGGTACAAAAACGCTGCAGATTCACAAAAAAGTGATATGCTACTTCTTTTAAACCGCAGCGTTTCCGCAGCGGATTTTCCGCAGAGTGTGCACAGCATTATTTTTTCTCATTGATTCACATTGCACTATAAATCAATTGCGGATCTGCACCGCAAAAAACGCTGAGGATCCGCAGGGAATCTGCAACGTGTGCACATACCCTTAGATGGATTGGTCTGCAGGCGTCACGTTGCATTTGCAGAGCCCATGATGTAACTAAACAGTAGAAACCCCCCACAAGTTACCCCATTTTGGAAACTAGACCCCCCCAAGGAACTTATCTAGATGTGTTGTGAGAACTTTGAAACCCAAAGTGTTTCACTACAGTTTAGAACGCAGAGTCGTGAAAATAAAAAATCATTTTTTCCCACAAAAATGGTTTTTTAGCCCCCCAAATTTTTATTTTCCCAAGGGTAAAAAGAGAAATTGGACTCCAAAAGTTGTTGTCCAATTTGTCCTGAGTACGCCGATACCCCATATGTTGGGGTAAACCCCTATTTGGGCACATGGGAGAGCTCGGAAGGGAAGGAGCATGGTTTTACTTTTTCAACGCAAAATTGGCTGGAATTGAGGTCAGACGCCATATCGCGTTTGGAGAGCCCCTGATGTGCCTAAACAGTGGAACCCCCCAATTATAACTGAAACCCTAACCGTAATCCTATCCCTAATGGGAAAATGGAAATAAATACTTTTTTTAATTTTATTATTTTTCCCTAACTAAGTGGGTGATGAAGGGGGGTTTGATTTACTTTAAGAGTTTTTTTGGCGGATTTTTATGATTGGCAGCTGTAACACACTAAAAACCGCTTTTTATTGCAAAAAATAGCTTTGCGTCTCCACATTTTGAGAGCTATAATTTTTCCATATTTTGGTCCGCAGAGTCATGTGAGGTCTTGTTTTTTGCGGGACGAGTTGACGTTTTTATTGGTAACATATTCGGGCACGTGACTTTTTTGATCGCTATTTATTCCGATTTTTGAGAGGCAGAATGACCAAAAACCAGCTATTCATGAATTTCTTTTGGGGGAGGCATTTATACCATTCCACGTTTGGTAAAATTGATAAAGCAGTGTTATTGTTCGGGTCAGTACGATTACAGCGATACCTAATTTATATCATTTTTTTATGTTTTGGCGCTTTTATACGATAAATATTTTATAGAAAAAATAATTATTTTTGCATCGCTTTATTATGAGAACTATAACTTTTTTATTTTTTCGCTGATGCTATATGGCGGCTCGATTTTTGCAGGACAAGATGACGTTTTCAGCGGTACCATGGCTATTTATATCCGTCTTTTGATCGCGTGTTATTCCAGTTTTTGTTCGGCAGTATGATAATAAAGCGATGTTTTTTGCATAGTTTTTTTTTTTTTTACCGCGTTCATGTTATAGGGTCAGATCGCTTGCTCTGAGCAGGCGCTGGTAAGCCACCTCCCTGCAGGAGCCGGGGGTTAATGTGCCAGGGGGGGTCAGTGCCGGATGTTAGCTGCGATAGTCAGCTGACACCTGGCCACAATCAGCCGCGCTCCGCTCGTGAGCGCGGCCGATCGGATATGACGTACTATCCAGTCACTGGGAATTAAGTCCCAGGTCACCTTGATGGGATAGTACGTCATATGGGATTAAGGGGTTAAAGGGAACCTGTCAGCAGGATTGTGAACAGTATCCTACAGTGTCAGGTCGGCGCCGTTATACTGATTAAAATGATACCTTGGTTGATGAAATCTGTCTTGTGGTTGTTGTTTAATCTTTATTTTTAGTTTTTAGTTAATGAAATGCTTGTGCCCTAGGGCGGGGCTTCGTGGGTGTCTATATTAGTAATGAGCAAGTGTGCTCCTTACTCAAGATTTCCGAGCATGCTCGGGTGTTTGAGTGTTTTGAGCGTGCTCGTAGAATATGTTGGAGTCCGCGCAGCTGCATGATTTGCGGCTGATAGGAAATCCCCACATGTATTCAGGCTGCCTAACAGGCAATCCCTGCTTGTGTTCAGGTTGTCTAAGGCCGATTTCACATTTGCGGTGCGGTTTCGGCGGCATACATCTGCATGCGTCGTGTTTTCCTAACTTTAATATTGTGGATGCAGGTATATGCGTTTGTATGCTTTCGGCTGCGTTTGACTATGCATGCATCGTTTCGGCTTGTGAGGCTGGGCGCGTCTAACGCAACATGTTGCAATTTTGGAGGCGGCAATTTTCAGCCGCCATGCGGACGCTTGCGGAGGGAATGCGTTGAATCATTGCATTACAGTCTATGGGAACGCAGGCGTACGCGGGCACACGCGTTCGCTAGCGTTTTCGTAAGCATGTGTTTTTCCAGAGTAAACATGTCTAGACACTGATTAGCCACCCCCCACACAAAGATAAAAAGAAGGTGTGGGCACTGGCATTCCACTACTCTACAGACTTGGAACCAGACAAGTACCTCTCCATTTGTGAAGAATCACAACTTTGGCTAATGTGAGTATAAAAGCGAATGTCTGTCTTTCCTTTTTCCTATATTTAGTATGTACTAATTACTGTTTTTTTTCCTGCAGTATTCATAATTTCTTCTTCCTTGTCTTCTGAGGAGCGCCCTGGCCCTGAACGTGCTGGACGGGAAAGTGAAGTGAGTACATTCCCTACTAATTGGTATGTATTCTCTGTCACATATACACATGTGGTCATTTTTTTTTTTTCTTTATCAGAACAGTTCTTCCACTGCAGCGGAGAAGGGTCATAAGCAGCCAGCACAAGTTCGGGAGTCAAGACGGCGTGTAAGTATACTTGACTGATTGTACTGTTTTTTTTTGTTTTTTTTTCCTGACTACTATTCTTGCCTGTTTTTTACTTCTTCACTTTGCTTCTATCTGCCCTTTGTTGTCTTGACTACTATTTTTTTCCTTGACTTTACTTATTCTTTCCTGTTTTATGTATCTGTTTTCCTTCTTTTTCTTATCTTTACAACATTAATATCTTTCTTTTCTAGGTTCCAGAATGGGATGAAGACTTCATCAATAATGACCTCCTAATTTCCCTGGTCGAGGAGTGAGTCCCGTTGTGGTGATCCGGGGGATGTGGAATGAGGTGGCCCGAGCGATGATGGATGGCTGGGACAACGCCACGGGTCCACAAGGAATTTTGTAAGTATTTAAATGTTGTGTGATGCGGCATTGACCTTGGCCGGGATCACACAACTGTGTGTGATGCGATAAACTCCTCTGAGTTTCTCGCATCACACACAGTTGTGTGATCCCGGTACAGCGTTCTGCTGCATACCACTGCACGGCCACCATTCCATGCCCTGCTGGACACCACTACAGCGCCCCCATCATGCAGAGTGCTGCTGCACAGTCCACTGCCACCACCATGCCGAGTGCTGCTCCTGATTGGACCTCCTCGACCACCACCGACATGCCGCAGCAACCGGACCCTGGCAGGCCGTCCACCAGCACCATGCCGCCACCGCAGCAGCACCAGGATCCTGCCAGGCCGTCCACCAGCATCAGGCCGCAGCAGCACCAGGATCCTGCAACGCCGTCCACTCGCACCATGTCGCTAGAAGACACCACGCCAACGCTCCCCAGAAGACAGCAGCGCAGAACACAGGAAAAGAAAAAGAAAAAAAAAAAAAACCACAAGGGACTCTCGCACTCACTCCCCCTCTCAATGTGTCTGTGATGTCCGGTTTGTCTCTCCCTTCCAGTGTGTCTGTTTCATCCCATTCCTTCACTCCCATTCCTGACCTCACTACTTTCGTTGCCCCTTCCCCTACAACCCCTTCATCATCTTTACCCAGTCAAACGTTATCTCTGCTCAATACACCCCAGTTCCGTCACGTTTCCCCGAGTCGCCGTAGTTAATGTAATTTATTTATTTTTTTAATAAATGTGATTGTTTTTGCCCCTACTACTGTTTGGTTCTTTGTATCGCGCCGCCAGCAACACACACCGTGCGCTGACTAAACACCCTGCGCCGTACACTTTGTGTTTTTGCCGCCTCATATCTCCAGGACTGACACAACTTGAACACTGCAGCCTTGCTTCTTGTGTCTGTCGTGGAGCTATGAGTTGTCAAAAACAAATATGACATGCATTTTCTCTAGCATCTCTTCAGTCTGCATAATCTATTGGACGCAGAATGAAGAGACGATGGAGGTAATACAGGGCATATCTATACTCACCTGGCCAGGTGTCAGAAATAGTGAATTCAGGATGCACATAACCCAGCATCCTGAATTAACTATTTCTGATACCGGGTCTGGTGAGTATAGCTATGCCTTGTATTACCTCTATCGTCTCTTCATTCTGCGTCCAATGGATACTGCAGACTTAAGAGACGCTGGATCAAATCAGAAGTCACCTACCATAGAACTGACATTTGAGTGGATTAAAGACAGAGGGCACTCGGTACAGGTATCAATACAGGTTTTTTAGTTACACCAAACATTACAGGAACATTTTAACATTACAGGTACATACACAAACAAAACAGAACATTTTATTAAACCCTTTCATCTTGCTATGCCATACATCCGATATCAGAAACAAAAGTAGGCAGCAAATTGGTCCCTCATTTGGGCAACTTTTACTGTTGACCGCAGAGGGTGATGATGGTAATCTGGCAATGGGTTTGAAACAGGTTCATCAAGTTCAACGTTGGGTCACTCTTTAGCCATTATGTAGTTACGCAGAACCACACAGGCTTTGACAACCTCATCGACTGTCTCTATTTTTAGATTAATGGCTGTTCCAGGAATGCGCCATTTGGAGACAAGAATCCCAAAGGTACACTCAACAGTTTGTCGTGCCCTGGTCAGACTGTAGTTAAAAAAATTTTCGGTGTGGTTCAAGTCCCGACTGGAGTATGGTTTCAATAGGTTTTCACAAATCTGAAAGGACTCATCCCCAACCATAACAAATGGCCTTGGCCTGCTTTCAGTGTTGGAAAGAGGTCGTGGCAGGGGGAAATTAAAATGTTTTCCACACAAGCTTTGGCCCATGTCCGAGTTTTTAAAAGTCTGGGAGTCATTGCCACGGCCAAAAACTCCAATGTCCACGGCGACAAAGCGACAGTCATCATCTGCAATCACCATGAGCACTACAGAAAAATATTTTTTGTAGTTGAAGTACTCAGATCCAGTTCTGGCTGGTTTGGTAATCCAAATGTGTTTCCCATTCACTGCTCCCAAACAGTTGGGGAAATTACACACTCGCCAGATTTTTTTGGAAATTTCTAGCCACATTTCCATGGTGGGCAGGGGATAAATTCATCCAGGAGAACATTCCACAAAGCACGGCAGGTGTGCGCAACTATTCCAGACAAGGTGGAAATTCCTAGCCAGTACTGAAAATGGAGCGATGATAGAGTCACCCCGGTAGCCAGGAATCTGCCAGAGAAAGAAAAAAAATTACGAACAATAATATTTATGATGGGGTTTTGCAAAACACAAAGGAAAAAACAATTAATACATGGCAGAACAATAATAATTATGACAGGCATTTGTTTTGAAATATTACGTACCTTAATGTGACCAGGAGGCGTTACTCAGCAGGAATCGCTGTACGGAGCTGGGTGTCCTGTCTCCTGATGGCTCCTTTGACACGACCAAGCAAATCCCAGAAGGTCTCTTGAGACATCCTGGTATATTCTACAAATTTCTCTGGGTTGGCATGGAAATGGAAACTTGGCAAAATTTTGGAAAATTTCACAATTTTCGCATTTTGAATTTTTATTCTGTTAAACCAGAGAGTTGTGTGACACAAAATAGTTAATAAATAACATTTCCCACATGTCTACTTTACATCAGCACAATTTTGGAAACAAATTTTTTTTTTTTGGCTAGGAAGTTATAAGGGTTAAAATTTGACCAGCAATTTCTCATTTTTACAACGAAATTTACAAAACCATTTTTTTTTTAGGGACCACCTCACATTTGAAGTCAGTTTGAGGGGTCTATATGGCTGAAAATACCCAAAAGTGACACCATTCTAAAAACTGCACCCCTCAAGGTGCTCAAAACCACATTCAAGAAGTTTATTAACCCTTCAGGTGCTTCACAGCAGCAGAAGCAACATGGAAGGAAAAAATGAACATTTAACTTTTTAGTCACAAAAATGATCTTTTAGCAACAATTTTTTTATTTTCCCAATGGTAAAAAAAAACTGAACCACGAAAGTTGTCCAATTTGTCCTAAGTACGCTGATACCTCATATGTGGGGGTAAACCACTGTTTGGGCGCACGGCAAGGCTCGGAAGGGAAGGAGCGCCATTTGACTTTTTGAATGAAAAATTGGCTCCACTCTTTAGCGGACACCATGTCGCGTTTGGAGAGCCCCCGTGTACCTAAACATTGGAGCTCCCCCACAAGTGACCCCATTTTGGAAACTAGACGCCCCAAGGAACTTATCTAGATGAATAGTGAGCACTTTAAACCCCCAGGTGCTTCACAAATTGATCCGTAAAAATGAAAAAGTACTTTTTTTTTTTTCTTCACAAAAAATGTCTTTTAGCCTCAAATTTTTTTATTTGCACATGAGCAATAGGATAAAATGGATCCTAAAATTTGTTGGGCAATTTCTCCCGAGTACGCCGATACCTCATATGTGGGGGTAAACCACTGTTTGGGCACACGGCAAGGCTCGGAAGGGAAGGCGCGCCATTTGACTTTTTGAATGGAAAATTAGCTCCAATCGTTAGCGGACACCATGTCGCATTTGGAGAGCTCCTGTGTGCCTAAACATTGGAGCTCCCCCACAAGTGACCCCATTTTGGAAACTAGACCCCCCCAAGGAACTTATCTAGATGCATATTGAGCACTTTAAACCCCCAGGTGCTTCACAGAAGTTTATAACGCAGAGCCAAGAAAATAAAAAATAATTTTTCTTTCCTCAAAAATGATTTTTTAGCCCGGAATTTCCTATTTTCCCAAGGGTGACAAAAGAAATTGGACCCCAAATGTTGTTGTCCAGTTTCTCCTGAGTACGCTGATACCCCATATGTGGGGGTAAACTACTGTGTGGGCACATGCTGGGGCTCGGAAGTGAAGTAGTGACGTTTTGAAATGCACACTTTGATGGAATGCTCTGCGGGCGTCACGTTGCGTTTGCAGAGCCCCCTGATGTGGCTAAACAGTAGAAACCCCCCACAAGTGACCCCATTCTGGAAACTAGATCCCCAAAGGAACTTATCTAGATGTGTGGTGAGCACTTTGAACCCCCAAGTGCTTCACAGAAGTTTATAACGCAGAGCCGTGAAAATAATAAATACGTTTTCTTTCCTCAAAAATAATTATTTAGCCTGCAATTTTTTATTTTCCCAAGGGTTACAGGAGAAATTGGACCCCAAAAGTTGTTGTCCAGTTTCTCCTGAGTATGCTAGTACCCCATATGTGGGGGTAAACCACTGTTTGGGCACACTTCAGGGCTCGGAAGGGAGAGAGCACCATTTGACTTTTTCAACGCAAAATTGGCTGGAATCAATGGTGGCGCCATGCCGCGTTTGGAGACCCGCTGATGTGCCTAAACAGTGGAAACCCCTCAATTCTAACTAACACTAACCCCAACACACCCCTAACCCTAATCCCAACCCTAACCACAACCCTAACCCCAACAAACCCCTAACCCTAGTCTTAACCCTAATTCCAACCCTAACTCTAATTCCAAACCTAAACCTAAGGCTATGTACCCATGTTGCGGATTTGTGTGGGGATTTTTCCGCACCGTTTTTGAAAAATCTGCAGGTAAAACGTACTGCGCTTTACTTGCGGATTTACCGCGGATTTCCAGTGTTTTTTGTGTGGATTTCACCTGCGGATTCCTATTATGGAGCAGGTGTAAAACGCTGCGGAATCTGCACAAAGAATTGACATGCTGCGGAAAATACAACGCAGCGTTTCCACGCTGTACTTTCCGCACCATGGGCACAGCGGATTTGGTTTTCCATATGTTTACGTGGTACTGTAAACGTGATGGAAAACTGCTACGAATCCGCAGCGACCAATCCGCTGCAGATCCGCAGCCAAATCCGCACCGTGTGAACATAGCCCTAAGGCTACGTTCACATTGGCGTTCCGCCAATGTGCGTCGCTGTTGCGCCGGCGACGCAGCGGCGACGCGCCCCTATGTTTAACATAGGGGACGCGTGCGTTGTTTTGGTGGCGTTTTTCGCCACGTGCGTCGTTTCCGACGCTAGCGTCGGACGCAAGAAAACGCTACATTGTAGCATTTTCTGTGCGTCCGATTTTCGTCAAAAACGACGCACGCGTTGCAAAACGCGCGCGTTTTTACGTGCGTCGCGCGTTGCGTCGCCGACGCAGGGCGGCGCAACGCTAGTGTGAACCTAGCCTAAGTGCAACCCTAGCCCTAAGTGCAACCCTAGCCCTAAGTGCAACCCTAGCCCTAAGTGCAACCCTAGCCCTAAGTGCAACCCTAGCCCTAAGTGCAACCCTAGCCCTAAGTGCAACCCTAGCCCTAAGTGCAACCCTAGCCCTAAGTGCAACCCTAGCCCTAAGTGCAACCCTAGCCCTAAGTGCAACCCTAGCCCTAAGTGCAACCCTAGCCCTAAGTGCAACCCTAGCCGAAAAACAAAAATAAATATATTTTCTATATTTTACCTACCTATGGGGGGGATAAAGGGGGGGTTTATTCACTATTTTTTTTTATTTTGATCGCTGTGATAGGACGGGGGAGGGGCGGGGGGAGAGGAAGGCGCTTAGGACAGGACGGAGGGGTAGGGAACACTGACGGCGGCTGCAGATCGCTGCCGTCAGTCGTGGGGGGGCCAGATCGGGGTCTCCAGCCATGACCGATGCTATTGCAGTATTGGCCATGGCTGGATTACAGATTGCTCGACTGGCTGTTGAAAGTGAAACAGCCAATCAGAGCGATCGTAGCCACCACCCCCTTGGCTAAAGTACCACTCCCCCTGTCCCTGTATTCGGGTGAAATTGGAGTTAACCCTTTCACCCGGCCTGCAGGAACGCAATCATTCTGTGACACAGCATATGCGTCACAGGTCGGATTGAAGTTCATTCTATGTCCTCCGTAGTACAAGCCTGCGCAAGACAATCTTGCGCAGGCGTGTACTACGGAGGACATAGAATTAACTTCAATCCAATATTGCGGTCAGCATGCACCCAGCGGGTAAGGAAAGGGTGAATCAAATACCCCAAAACTCCGCCCATTATTTAAAAATGGTCCCGCCAAATTCAGGTGACAGGTTCCCTTTAAAACGTCCATGCAGGATATAATTTATTACAAGATCAACACAAGGAATACATGCCTGTAAGAGTCCAGGTCGTACGAGGCAACTGATCTGGCTGTGTTAATTTCCACATTATTTGTAACACCTGCAAAAAAGGATAAAAAAAAAAAAGAAAATGTAACTTTTACTGAAGGTATTTTTGTGTTATTTACAAAAATCCTCAAAAAACAAACAAACCAGGTATCACCTTAGCTCTTTACAATAGAGGCACTCTACCAACATTTCTGCTTCTTTAACCCTGCTGTTCTGTTGGTCAAAAATGACCGACTTTGAACTTCAATATTGTTTAAAATATTCAAGATGCGGCTCTGAAACCCGTGGCCGACCGACCCATCCTCATTTAAGTCAATCAACCACAAGTTTCAGAACCGCATCTTGAACACCCCAAAAAATACCAAAGTTCAAAATAGGTCTCCCCAGACCGAACAGAACAGCAGGGTTAAGGGTAGGTTTCCACGGTCAGGCACAGGCAGCGCTTTGGACGCAGCACATATCAGCTCATCCAAAGCGCTGCCGGCTTTTGAGTGCAGGTGATTCCGCATGTGTTTACTGAACCGTGCAGAATCATCAGGCCAAATACATTGGAAGGGAAATTTATCTTGTGGAGATGCTCCGTCTCGAAAGACGCGCTGTATGTACGCGTCCTTGCACGCTTAAGCCTATGGGTGCGAGTGAGACAACGCACATCACTCGGATATCATCCGAGTGACGTGTATTATACGCTGACCCCGGCAATGGAGGAGATGGAGAAATTCATTTCTCTGCCTCCTCCGCAGCTGTGCTATGATCCTCTTTGTGCGAGAGGCTCGGAGCACAGACACATGACACTCGGCTCCTGCTCACAGCAGAGAAGGAGCTGAGGGTCATTAGCATATAGCATCCAATGCCATATGCTCATCTGACCTCGGCCTAAAGGTACCGTCACATTAAGCGACGCTGCAGCGATATAGACAACGATGCCGATCGCTGCAGCGTCGCTGATTAGTCGTTGTGTGGTCGCTGGAGAGCTGTCACACAGACAGCTCTCCAGCGACCAACGATGCCGAAGTCCCCGGGTAACCAGGGTAAACATCGGGTTACTAAGCACAGGGCCGCGCTTAGTAACCCGATGTTTACCCTCGTTACCATTGTAAATGTAAAAAAAAAAAAAAAAAAAAAACACTACATACTTACATTCCGGTGTCTGTCGCGTCCCCCGGCGTCAGCTTCCCTGCACTGTGTCAGCGCCGGCCGTAAAGCAGACCACAGCGGTGACGTCACCGCTCTGCTTTATGGCCGGCGCTTACATAGTGCAGGGAAGCTGACGCCGGGGGACGCGACAGACACCGGAATGTAAGTATGTAGTGTTTTTTGTTTTTTTACATTTACAATGGTAACCAGGGTAAATATCGGGTTACTAAGCGCGGCCCTGCGCTTAGTATCCCGATGTTTACCCTAGTTACAAGTGAACACATCGCTGGATCGGCGTCACACACGCCGATTCAGCGATGTCAGCGGGTGATCCAGCGACGAAATAAAGTTCCAGACTTTCAGCTCCGACCAGCGATGTCACAGCAGGATCCTGATCGCTGCTGCGTGTCAAACAACGATATCGCTATCCATGACGCTGCAACGTCACGGATCGCTATCATTATCGTTCTAAAGTTGTTCAGTGTGAAGGTACCTTAAATGTGTGGTTGGGAGAGTTAAATGTCCAGCTACTGTTTTTTTGTCTCTGTTGTGTGTTTTGAGGAAGGCAATTTCCCTTCCTAAGCTCCGGCGGGAGCTGAAGTGTGTTGTGTCCGAGAAGGCTGGAGCCATGCTGGGGGGACTTTTGTGTAGACTTCTTATTTTCATTTGTGCCAGAAAGACTGTTTTGTGTTACCACTTTGCTTTGTGGTTTATGAAGCAATAAACCACCCAAAGTCTTTACTACCAAGTGTTCATGTGTCTACCTCGGGGAGCAGCTGAATGACCCGACCTACCATAATATATTTAATAACAAATAATATATAATTAAGCAGACAACATAACTGTCAAGGTTGTCCACAACTATGCCAACTGAGTTCTGCAGCACTCAATAGATCTGCCTATAATCCAGAAATCGTTGAGGTAAGGCATCATCAATGATTCTTCCTTCAATGAGAGAGTTTTCATAACTATTATAATCTCCCTACGGCCATGTGCACACGTTGCGGTTTTTACCGCGGATACGCGGCGTTTTTGACGCTGTGGATCTGCAGCAGTTTTCCATGCGGTCTACAGTACCATGTAAACCTATGGAAAACCAAATCCGCTGTGTACATGCTGCGGAAAAAACGCGCGGAAACGCAGCGTTGTTTTTTTCCGCAGCATGTGAATTCTTGGTGCAGAAACGCTGCAGATCCGCACAATTGACTTGCAATGAGTCGGGCAATTCCGCAGCAAAACCGCAGATATAAAAAAAGATCTGCAGTTTAGCTGTGGTGAAACGCTGCAGATCGGGAGGGGGGAGAGTGTGGGCGGTGCGTGGGCGGAGACTGTGTGCGGGGTCTGTGCGGGCCTGCCGGGGGGGGGGTGTCTGTGTCTGTGTGCAGGCATCGTCCGATGGGACTACAAGTCCCATCGGGCTATGCCTGCTACAGTGACAGTGAGTGACATTAGCCAGTGATGAGACAGTAGTAGTCCCATCATCCGGCTAATGTGTTGAATGTAAAAAAAAACAAACAAAAAAAAAAACCATCAAGCATACATACTACATGCAACATACTACATGCATAAAATACATACAACATACAGTACATATAACAGTACATACTCACCATCACTTGTCACTTTGATCCCCGAAGCCAGTGTCACCTGTAAAAAAAAATATTAAAATAAACAAAGATCATACTCCCTGATCCGCAGAAATCCACGAGTGTTCCACAACTATCTCCCGTGGAGAGCAGCAGCATCAGCTGATGCGGTCGCTCTCTAGGGGCTCCAGGAATACAATGACCGGAGGGAGGTATCCTTCCGCACTGTATTCCTCCGCCACTGCAAAAAGTAGTACCTAGTCTCACTTTTGTCACTGCTGTGTGAGAAAGTTCCCACGCAGAAAATGCCATAAAGTGAGACCAGTGAACTACAGTAACCTCTCAGTGATGCACTGCTGGAGCCATAGTCTCCAGTCAGTGTGTCTCTGGAGGTCCTATAGAGCAGTGACATCACCCGACGTCACTGTTCTATAGGGGAAATCATCGTGGGACTGCGTCGGACAGGGAGTATATGGATTATTTTATGCTTTTGCAGGCGCTGAAGTATGGCAAGTACGGTGAAATTAAGAATACTAAAATACTTTTTCTGGCTGTGTCTTAAATTTTTTTTTAAACTCTTTCACTACTATAGGATTAGTAATGGATAGATGTCTTAAGGTACCGTTACACTCAGCAACTTTGCACAGAGAACGACAACAATTCGTGACGTTGCAGCGTCCTGGATAGCGATCTCGTTGTGTTTGACACGCAGCAGCGATCTGGATCCCGCTGGATCCAGAACTTTATTTCGTCGCCAGGTCGGCGTGTATCGTCATGTTTGACATCAAAAGCAACGACGCCAGCAACGAGCATAGGGCCCCAAGATGTGTGTCAGATCGGTACACTCTGGCTGTTTGACATAGAGCTAACAACCAGCGAGAACGAGAAGTGAGTCGCCGTTACGTCACTGGATCGCTCCTGCATTGTTCTGGAGTTGCTGTGTTTGACGTCTCTACAGCGACCTAAACAGCGACGCTCCAGCGATCTAGTTTAGGTCGGCTCGTTGTCTATATATCGCTGCAGCGTCGCTGAGTGTGATGGTACCTTAATTGATGCCTCTCCATTATTAACCCGGCTTAATGTCACCTTACAATAGCAAGGTGACATTAACCCCTTATTACCCCATATCCCACCGCTACTCGGGAGTGGGAAGAGAGGGGCTAAGTGCCGGAATTGGCGCGTCTTACAGATGCGCCATTTCTGGGGCGGCTGCGGGCTGGTATTTGTAGCTGGGGGGGGGGGGGGGGGGGGTCAACATCCATGGCCCCTCTCTAGGCTATGAATATCAGCCCACAGCTGTCTGCATAGCTTTTCCGGCTATAAAATATAGGGGGACTCCACGTCTTTTTTTTTTTTTTTTGGGGGGGGGGGTGGGGTTTCCCCCTATTTTATTAGCCAGTAAAGGCTACGGGCTGATATTCATAGCCTAGAGAGGTGCCATGGGTATTACCCCATTCCAAGGCTACAAATATTGGCCCCTGGCCGTCGGCTTTCCCCCTCTGGCGCAGAAAATTGCGCAGGAGCCCAAGCCATTTTTTTCCTTTTATTTTGTTTAATTAAACGCTCGTTAAGATACATCGGCCTTGCTATTATATATCTATGGCTATATCGATCTATAGATATATCTATGTATCTATAGATATATATATATATCTATATACATATTTGGCTGCTTTCACACATCAGGTTTTTGTCGTCGGGCACAATCCGGCGAGTTTTGAAAAAAATGGATCCTTTTTTTCCTCATAGAGTTGTATTCGCGCCGGATTGCGCCTGATGGTCACACGTTTCATCCGTTTTTTTGCCTGATCCGTCAGAAAAGCTGTTTCCGGCGGATGGAGAAAACGTACAGAAGAACGTTTTTTCTGTCCGGTGAAAAAACACGCAGCGATGGATCTGGCGAAAAATGTATGAAACTGAGATGTGAAATGAAGAATCCGGCCTCCGAATCAGGTTTTTCATGCACTTTTTCCATTGAAATCATGCACATCTTCCATTCTCTCTCTCTTAAAAAAAAAACAAAAAAAAATAAACGTATTAGTTGCATCAGTTTTTCACTATTTGCAACGGATCAGTTTTTTCAAAAATTCGCCGGATCCTGCCTGATGGATAGATGTAGATAAATATATGGATAGTTAGGCTACTTTTACGCATCTGTTTCCGTCAGGCAGGATCAGGTGAATTTGTGGAAAAACGGATCCGTTGCAAATAGTTAACCCCTTCATGACCCAGCCTATTTTGACCTTAAATACCTTGCCGTTTTTTGCAATTCTGACCAGTGTCCCTTTATGAGGTAATAACTCAGGAACGCTTCAACGGTTCCTAGCGGTTCTGAGATTGTTTTTTCGTGACATATTGGGCTTCATGTTAGTGGTAAATTTAGGTCAATAAATTATGCGTTTATTTGTGATAAAAACGGAAATTTGGCGAAAATTTTGAAAATTTCGCAATTTTCACATTTTGAATTTTTATTCTGTTAAACCAGAGAGATATGTGACACAAAATAGTTAATAAATAACATTTCCCACATGTTTACTTTACATCAGCACAATTTTGGAAACAAAATTTTTTTTTGTTAGGAAGTTATAAGGGTTAAAATTTGACCAGCGATTTCTCATTTTTACAACGAAATTTACAAAACCATTTTTTTTAGGGACCACCTCACATTTGAAGTCAGTTTGAGGGGTCTATATGGCTGAAAATACCCAAAAGTGACACCATTCTAAAAACTGCACCCCTCAAGGTACTCAAAACCACATTCAAGAAGTTTATTAACCCTTCAGGTGCTTCACAGCAGCAGAAGCAACATGGAAGGAAAAAATGAACATTTAACTTTTTAGTCACAAAAATTATCTTTTAGCAACAATTTTTTTATTTTCCCAATGGTAAAAGGAGAAACTGAACCACGAAAGTTGTTGTCCAATTTGTCCTGAGTACGCTGATACCTCATATGTGGGGGTAAACCACTGTTTGGGCGCACGGCAGGGCTTGGAAGGGAAGGAGCGCCATTTGACTTTTTGAATCAAAAATTGGCTCCACTCTTTAGCGGACACCATGTCACGTTTGGAGAGCCCCCGTGTGCCTAAAAATTGGAGCTCCCCCACAAGTGACCCCATTTTGGAAACTAGACGCCCCAAGGAACTTATCTAGATGCATAGTGAGCACTTTGAACCCCCAGGTGCTTCACAAATTGATCCGTAAAAATGAAAAAGTACTTTTTTTTTTTAAAAAAAATTATTTTAGCCTCAATTTTTTCATTTTCACATGGACAACAGGATAAAATGGATCATAAAATTTGTTGGGCAATTTCTCCCGAGTACGCCGATACCTCATATGTGGGGGTAAACCACTGTTTGGGCACTCAGCAGGGTTCGGAAGGGAAGGCGCGCCATTTGACTTTTTGAATGGAAAATTAGCTCCAATTGTTAGCGGACACCATGTCGCGTTTGGAGAGCCCCTGTGTGCCTAAACATTGGAGCTCCCCCACAAGTGACCCCATTTTGGAAACTAGACCCCCCAAGGAACTTATCTAGATGCATATTGAGCACTTTAAACCCCCAGGTGCTTCACAGAAGTTTATAACGCAGAGCCATGAAAATAAAAAATAATTTTTCTTTCCTCAAAAATGATTTTTTAGCCTGGAATTTCCTATTTTGCCAAGGATAATAGGAGAAATTGGACCCCAAATATTGTTGTCCAGTTTGTCCTGAGTACGCTGATACCCCATATGTGGGGGTAAACCACTGTTTGGGCGCACGGCAGGGCTCGGAAGGGATGGCACGCCATTTGGCTTTTTAAATGGAAAATTAGCTCCAATCATTAGCGGACACCATGTCACGTTTGGAGAGCCCCTGTGTGCCTCCAGAAATGACCCCATTATGGAAACTAGACCCCCAAAGGAACTAATCTAGATGTGTGGTGAGCACTTTGAACCCCCAAGTGCTTCATAGAAGTTTATAATGCAGAGCCGTGAAAATAATAAATACGTTTTCTTTCCTCAAAAATAATTATTTAGCCCAGAATTTTTTATTTTCCCAAGGGTTACAGGAGAAATTGGACCCCAAGAGTTGTTGTCCAGTTTCTCCTGAGTACTCTGATACCCCATGTGTGGGGGTAAACCACTGTTTGGGCACACGTCGGGGCTCAGAAGGGAAGTAGTGACTTTTGAAATGCAGACTTTGATGGAATGGTCTGCGGGCGTCACCTTGCGTTTGCAGAGCCCCTGGTGTGCCTAAACAGTAGAAACCCCCCACAAGTGACCCCATTTTGGAAACTAGACCCCCCAAGGAACGTATCTAGATGCATATTGAGCACTTTAAACCCCCAGGTGCTTCACAGAAGTTTATAACGCAGAGCCATGAAAATAAAAAATCATTTTTCTTTCCTCAAAAATGATGTTTTAGCAAGCATTTTTTTAGATTCACAAGGGTAACAGGAGAAATTGGACCCCAGTAATTGTTGCGCAGTTTGTACTGAGTATGCTGGTACCCCATATGTGGGGGTAAACCACTGTTTGGGCACACGTCAGGGCTCGGAAGTGAGGGAGCACCATTTGACTTTTTGAATACGAGATTGGCTGGAATCAATGGTGGTGCCATGTTGCGTTTGGAGACCCCTGATGTGCCTAAACAGTGGTAACCCCTCAATTCTACCTCCAACACTAACCCCAACACACCCCTAACCCTAATCCCAACTGTAGCCATAACCCTAATCACAACCCTAATTCCAACCCTAACCCTAAGGCTATGTGCCCACGTTGCGGATTCGTGTGAGATATTTCCGCATCATTTTTGAAAAATCCGCGGGTAAAAGACACTGCGTTTTACCTGCGGATTTCCAGCATTTTTTGTGCGGATTTCACCTGCGGATTCCTATTGAGGAACAGGTGTAAAATGCTGCGGAATCCGCACAAAGAATTGACATGCTGCGGAAAATACAACGCAGCGTTTCCGCGCGGTATTTTCCGCACCATGGGCACAGCGGATTTGGTTTTTCATATGTTTACATGGTACTGTAAACCTGATGGAACACTGCTGCGAATCCGCAGCGGCCAATCCGCAGCCAAATCCGCACCGTGTGCACATAGCCTAATTCTAAAGGTATGTGCACATGCTGCAGAAAACGCTGCGGATCCGCAGCAGTTTCCCATGAGTTTACAGTTCAATGTAAACCTACGGGAAACAAAAATCGCTGTACACATGCTGCGGAAAAACTGCACGGAAACGCAGCGGTTTACATTCCGCAGCATGTCACTTCTTTGTGCGGATTCCGCAGCGGTTTTACAACTGCTCCAATAGAAAATCGCAATTGTAAAACCGCAGTGAAATGCGCAGAAAAAAAACGCGGTAAATCCGCCATAAATCCGCAGCGGTTTAGCACTGCGGATTTATCAAATCCGCAGAGGACCAGAATACGTGTGCACATACCGAAGCCCTAACCCTAACCCTACCCCTAACCCTATTCTAACATTAGTGGAAAAAAAAAAATTTCTTTATTTTTTTATTGTCCCTACCTATGGGGGTGACAAAGGGGGGGGGTCATTTATTATTTTTTTTATTTTGATCACTGAGATATAATCTATCTCAGTGATCAAGGCAGATTCGGCGGGCGCACTGCGCATGCGCCCGCCATTTTGGAAGATGGCGGCGCCCAGGGAGAAGACGGACGGGACCCCGGCAGGATCGGTAAGTATGATGGGGTGGGAGGGGACCACGGGGGGGGAATCGGAGCGCGGCAGGCGTGGAACGGAGCACGGGGGGCGTGGAACGGAGCACGGGGGGGCTGGAACGGAGCACGGGGGGGGGGTGGATCGGAGTGCAGGGGGGGTGATTGGAGCACGGGGGGAGCGGACAAGAGCACGGGGGGGGAGCGGAGCACAGGACGGAGGGGAGCCGGAGCAGTGTACCGGCCAGATCGGGGGGCTGGGGGGGCGATCGGAGGGGTGGGGTGGGGGCACATTAGTATTTCCAGCCATGGCCGATGATATTGCAGCATCGGCCATGGCTGGATTGTAATATTTCACCAGTTATAATAGGTGAAATATTACAAATCGCTCTGATTGGCAGTTTCACTTTCAACAGCCAATCAGAGCGATCGTAGCCACGAGGTGGTGAAGCCACCCCCCCGGGCTAAACTACCACTCCCCCTGTCCCTGCAGATCGGGTGAAATGGGAGTTAACCCTTTCACCCGATCTGCAGGGACGCGATCTTTCCATGACGCCACATAGGCGTCATGGGTCGGATTGGCACCGACTTTCATGACGCCTACGCGGCGTCATGGGTCGGGAAGGGGTTAAAAACTGATGCAACTGATCCGTTTTTTTGGAGAGAGACAACGGAAAATGTGCATGATTTCAATGGAAAAAATTCATTAAAAAAACGGATTCGGAGGCCGGATTCATCATTTCACATTTAATACATTTTTTGCCGGATCCGTCGCTGCACGTTTTTTCAGCGGACAGAAAAAAACTTTCCTCTGTATGTTATCTCCATCCGGCGGAAAGTTTTTATTTTACGGATCCAGCAAAAAACGGATGAAACATGTGGCCATCTGGCGCAATCCGGTCGCTAAGGCTTCTTTCACACTTGCGTCGGTACGGGTCCGTCAAAAAGCGTCGGCGCGACGTACCGACGCACGTTGTGAAAATTTGGCACGACGTGGCCAGTGGATGCAGTTTTTCAATGCATCCACTGCCCATTCTGAAGTCCAGGGAGGGGGGGCTGAGTTCCGGCGGCGCATGCGTGGTAGGAAATGACAGACGCGACATACGAAAAAACGTTCCCTTGAACGTTTTTTCGTGCCGACGGTCCGCCAAAACAAGGACGCATCCAGTGCACGACGTATGACCATACGTCGCGATCCGTCAGCATTACAAGTCTATGGGCAAAAAACGCATCCTGCGGGCACATTTGCAGGATCCGTTTTTTCTTTAAAACGACGCATTGCGAAGGAGACCAAAAGACGCAAGTGTGAAAGAATCCTAATACAACTGAGAAAAAGCGGATCCGGCAAAAAAAAAAACATCCGTTTTTTTTTTTCAAAACTCGCCGGATTGTGCTTGACGGCAAAAACCTGATGTGTGTGAAAGTAGCCTAACTATCCATGTATCTATCTATCTCATTCCTTCTATGTATGTGTCTGTGTGTAATGGAATGTGGGTTGGACAAATGTAAAAGAGGAGGTTGGACAAGACATGACAAACCTTTTTTTTTTGTTTAATAATATATCTTTATTTAGCTTTCAAAAACGCATACAAAACTGCATAAAAAAACGCATCAAAACCGTGCAAAAACCGCACCAAAAAACGCACCTGCGTATACTGCCAAGACCTGTGGATTTAGTACAGAAAAATCCGCAGGCAAATCTGCAACGTGTGCACATACCCTAAAGCCTTAAGGGCCCATTGACAACTGAAAGGAAAGACCCAAACTGAAAGCTTGATTACTCATTTTATGCTGAGAATTCAAGAAATTTCATGTGCACTGGAACATGATCATACCCATCTTTTAACTCCTAAACTACTATATAGCAATCTAGAACCAGTTTAATAGCCAATCTTATAGACTGCATTTTAAATGACCTAACTCAGGAATCTGTACAGCCCCTTCAGGTTAAGGTACCTTCACACTCAGCGACGCTGCAGCGATACCGACAACGATGTCGATCGCTGCAGCGTCGCTGTTTGGTCGCTGGAGAGCTGTCACACAGACCGCTCTCCAGCGACCAACGATGCCGGTAACCAGGGTAAACATCGGGTTACTAAGCGCAGGGTCGCGCTTAGTAACCCGATATTTACCCTGGTTACCATCGTAAAAGTGAAAAAAACAAACACTACATACTTACCTTCAGCTAAATACATATACCACTGATGCATATCAATACAACTTATTCAAAGGGATACACCCTATAATGGACATAAGGAATAACAGGGTAAAACTCCTATCCAAGATTAATCCTACATAGAAACTATGGAGTGTCTAGAAACCCAAACAGAGTACCAAGCTAAAAAAGCGTAACAAATTTTATTAGAGATCATATAAAATGACAGACATAACATACAAGGGACACGTATAGTACATGTACGGCGGACCACAATCACTGCAACTAACACCTAGGGCATAGAGAGGGCAATAGCAACAATGGCATATGGGAGCATATGAATCCATCGAGTATCCATAAATAAAGTGCATAATGCTATTAATGAATATGCAAATCCCCCATACCGCCATATATGTTAATACTAGTTCAGCCTAATAATAGATAATAATAATAGAGCCTTGCCAGTCTTACCCAGAAACAGATGTGATGGTGCCAGTGTGTGTCCGGGCCGCCGGTCCTGCGCTTAGTAACCCGATGTTTACCCTGGTTACCAGTGAAGACATGTGTGTGTGTGACGCCGATTCAGCGATGTCTGCAGGGAGTCCAGCGACGAAATAAAGTTCAACGACATCACAGCAGGATCCTGATCGCTGCTGCGTGTCAAACACAAAGATATCGCTAGCCAGGACGCTGCAACATCACGGATCGCTAGCGATATCGTTGTGAAGTTGTTTAGTGTTATGGTACCTTTAGGTTGTAGCAAACCCAGGTCTTGATTAGGGCACTTGGAGAACTCTGCACATGAACAGGCTAGGTGTTCACCTTAAGGTACCGTCACACTAAGCGACGCTGCAGCGATACCGACAACGATGTTGATCGCTGCAGCGTCGCTGGAGAGCTGTCACACAGACAGCTCTCCAGCGACCAACGATCCCGAGTAACCATGGTAAACATCGGGTTACTAAGCGCAGGGCCGCGCTTAGTAACCCGATGTTTACCATGGTTACCAGCGTAAACGTTAAAAAAACAAACACTACATACTTACCTTCCGTGTCTGTCCTCCGGCGCTCTGCTTTCCTCTGCACTGTCAGCGCCAGTCAGCCGGAAAGCAGAGCGGTGACATCACCGCTGTGCTTTCTGGCTGGCCGGCACTGACACAGGATGCAGGAGGAGTGCAGAGAAGCAGAGCGCCGGGGACAGACAGCTGAAGGTAAGTATGTAGTGTTTGTTTTTTTAACGTTTACGCTGGTAACCATGGTAAACATCGGGTTACTAAGTGCGGCCCTGCGCTTAGTAAACCGATGTTTACCCTGGTTACCAGTGAAGACATCGCTGGATCGGCGTCACACACGCCGATCCAGCGATGTCAGCGGGAGATCCAGCGACGAAATAAAGTTCTGGACTTTCCTCAGCGACCAACGATCTCCCAGCATGGGCCTGATCGTTGGTCGCTGTCACACATAACGATTTCCTTAACGATATCGTTGCTACGTCACAAAAAGCAACGATATCGTTATGTGTGAAGGTACCTTTAGACTGCTGGAAAGCAGAGCAGACCGGATGTGTCTTGGAACTCAACGGAGACATTAGAGAGACTCCACCTGAGCCTGCACAGGGCGGTGTGCAGAGAACCGTACGTATCAGTAGTTGCCCATGCATGTGTCGTGACTGTCACACAGCTGCAACATGCAGCTGCGGAGCCGAACAATTGATTAGCCGGCGCGATCCAGAAAGGCAGGTTCCCTCTGCGGCTTACTCGACAAGCGCTATAGCTTGCTGAATAAGCCCTGACCCAATCAAATTCGCTCATCTCTACTCACGACCCTCTCTGCCCCACTGGCTGGCCTTACTATTGCTTCTTCTGCTACTCGTGTAACTGACTGTTGTTCTTCCATCGTATATAGGAAGGAGAGCCGGAGTCAAAGTGCTCTTTCTGCGGTCAGACCCCATTTAAAATGGGGAACCTGCGTAACTTCCCGACTGCGAAAACGTTATACAGGACACATGACCACCAGGCAACCATAAAGTAACAGTGGTGCTGCCACTTGCGCATGTCTGATGGAACAGGTTCCTTTGGACCCACCAGAGAGCTTCCAGGTCCCTGGCTGCAGAAGAATGTGCCCGGCCAGAAACCGACCGGCCCAGTTCTGGGAATAATCTCTTTCTTCTGCTTCTGTTTTAACAGGGTTCACTCCTCAAGGACAGGAAACCAACTGAAGTGGTGAAGAGGTGCCACCCTTTCATTTTGGGATAAAGGGGATAGTGGGCAATGTGGATGTATGAGATATTGTCATATTGGCACAACAGATGGGGCGAGGAGAGGGGGATGCACTGGCACAACGGACGGGGCGTGGAGAGGGGGAAATGCAGGGTACAGAGGAACACATGCACAACAGACAGGGTGAGAAGAGGGGACAATGCAGGGTACGGGGGACACTGGCACAAAAGACGGGGAGAGGAGAGGGGGCACACTAACAGACAGGATGAGGAGAGGGGGCAATGCAGGGTACGGGGGACACTGGCACAACAGACAAGGCGAGGAGAGGGGGCAATGCAGGGTACGGGGGACACTGGCACAACAGACGGGGCGAGGAGAGGGAGCACACTGACAACAGACAGGGTGAGGAAAGGGGGCAATGCAGGGTACGGGGGACACTGGCACAAAAGACGGGGAGAGGAGAGGGGGCACACTAACAGACAGGATGAGGAGAGGGGGCAATGCAGGGTACGGGGGACACTGGCACAAAAGACGGGGAGAGGAGAGGGGGCACACTAACAGACAGGATGAGGAGAGGGGGCAATGCAGGGTACGGGGGACACTGGCACAAAAGACGGGGAGAGGAGAGGGGGCACACTAACAGACAGGATGAGGAGAGGGGGCAATGCAGGGTACGGGGGACACTGGCACAACAGACGGGGCGAGGAGAGAGAGCACACTGACAACAGACAGGTTGAGGAGAGGGGGCAATGCAGGGTACGGGGGACACTGGCACAACAGACAGGGCGAGGAGAGGGGGCAATGCAGGGTTATGAACACTGCCGGAGGGCTCAGCGCACTGATACTTATGGCTACTGAGCCGCCTGTCAGTCAGGGCGCCGCCCGGTCACACACTCTCCATTACCGCTCAGCAAAATGAGGTTTTCTTCCTCGTTATTGTCCTGCTGGTCTCCCGAGTCACCCAAAGGCAAGTGACAGCTGGCGCACATGAACAGCACGTGGTCCTCCGCCTCCGCACTGCTGGCTTCGCTCGATGACTCCGCCATATCTGCTGGAGGATCTGCGGGACGTAAATTCAGAGAGCGCGGACAATCTGCAGTTGGTTCAGTGAGGGATGATGTCACCGGAAGGGGCGGGGCCTACACCTCCGTGCACACAGTGCAGACTGCAGAGCTGCTGTAGGAAGCAGTGCAGTCAGTGTTCAGTGTCGGCTGCCGCCTCAGCAGTTGGGACAGAGCGCTGCAGCCATGGCCGGGACAAGCACCTACCAAGTGGCCATGTTTCAGCTTGATAACAGCCTGAAGACGTTGTACGTCTGTAAGCAGTGCCGCCTGCCGATAGGAGACTCAGGCGACTGTATAGATGTGTTTTGTGGCGGAAACTTGGTCTATCTGAAAGGTAGGAGCCCTCGAGCTCACCGCGAGAACTGCAGTGGACACAATGGAAGACATTTTTACACTGGTTCGCATGCGTAGTAAGCTGCGTTCCGGCACTTAATATGCATGTGACTAGAAAGATAATTTGGTTTTACCGCATCTAATGATAGTGAATGGGTAATTTACAGAGCGTCTCCCCTACATAACTTGACATGCTGCGGTCTGGAAAGACACGCCGCATGTCCGTCTCCACAGGGAAGTCGGAGGCGTCTCAGTACGCATAGTGGAGATCCCATTCACTATGCTGTAACGTGGCCGCTGAGGGTGTAGACAGGGTCCAACTCGCTGCGTTTACTGACCACGGGAACATACCCTTATTCTGAAGCCTGTTTTCACTTTCATGACCAGGCCAAATTCTACAATTATGTTGTAGTAACTCTGGAACTTTTCAATGGATCCCACTAATTGTCAGATGTTATTTGTCATGACATATTCTACTTTACTATAGTGGAAAATTTTCTTTGATATGACTTGTTTATTTCTGAAAATAACAAACAGAAATTAGTCAATTTATTGATTTTCAAACTTCTAATTTTTTTGCCTTTAAATCAGAGTTCTGTCATACAAAATAGTTAATAAATAACATTTCCCACATGTCTACTTTACATCAGCACTTTTTTCTGTTAGAAAGGGTTAGTCGACCAGCAATTTCTCATTTTTCCAACAAAATAGTTTTTGTTTTTGTTTTTTTATGGACCATATCACATTTAGGCTGGGGTCACACACAATGTATAAGAAATCTGTCTGATTTTGTCTGCTGAGAATCGCACAAATGTTCTCCGTATGGTGATCCGTATCTCATTCGTGTGCAATGCTAAGATTATTATTATAGTGCCATTTATTCCATGGCGCTTTACATGTGAGGAATACATAATAAAAACAAGTACAATAATTGTAAACAATGGGGAGAGAGGACCCTGCCCGCGAGGGCTCACAATCTAAAAGGGATGGGTGAGGATACAGTAGGTGAGGATAGAGCTGGTCGTGCAGTGGTTTGGTCGATCGGTGGTTACTGCAGGTTGTAGGCTTGCCGGAATAGGTAGGTCTTCAGGTTCTTTTTGAAGGTTTCGATGGTAGGTGAGATTCTGATATGTTGTGGTAGAGAGCTCCAGAGTAGGGGTGATGCGCGAGAGAAATCTTGTATGCGATTGTAGGAAGAGGAGATAAGAGGGAGAGGATCGGAGGTTGTGTGCAGGAAAGTACCGGGAGACGAGGTCACAGATGTATGGAGGAGACAGGTTGTGGATGGCTTTGTTTATCATGGTTAGGCTTTTGTACTGGAATCGCTGGGTAATGGGGAGCCAGTGAAGGGATTGACAGAGGGAAGAGGTCGGGGAATAGCGGGGGGGGCAGGTGGATTAGTCAGGCAGCAGAGTTTAGAACAGATTGGAGGGGTGCAAGAGTGTTGGAGGGGAGGCCACAGAGCAGGAGGTTACAGTAGTCGAGGCGGGAGATGATGAGGGCATGGACTAGGGTTTTTGCAGATTCTTGGTTTAGGAATGTACGGATCCGTGAAATATTTTTGAGTTGAAGGTGGCAGGAAGTGGAAAGGGCTTGGATATTCGGTTTGAAGGAGAGATCCGTGTCAAGGATTACCCCGAGACAGTGAGCTTGTGGGACTGGGGAGAGTGGGCAGCCGTTTAGTGTAATGGATAGGTTCGTTGGGGGAGTCGCGTGAGATGGGGGAAAGACAATGAACTCTGTTTTGTCCATGTTAAGTTTTAGAAATCTAGCGGAGAAGGATGAAATAGCGGATAGACATTGAGGGATTCTGGTTAGTAGGGTGGTGATATCTGGTCCAGAGATGTAGATCTGTGTGTCATCAGCATAGAGATGATACTGAAAACCGTGAGATTCTATGAGCTGTCCCAGGCCAAAGTGTAAATGGAGAAGAGCAGTGGCCCTAGAACTGAGAAAGAAGAAATATAAGCCAGCTCACCCGTGATGCATAAACCAATCTTCGGGAGCACGGACCCGCTGTGTCCAGGCGTATAAAGTCCAAGAAAGAAGAGAATGTGCAGCTCCACCGAATCCGTTAAAAAGAGTTTTCTTTATTCACAAACATAGAGGATACAGACTTCAGCACGAACCATATGGGTAGGAATCTCAACGTGTTTCTGGAGACTAAGCTCCCTTAATCATGACAGAAAAGTTAACAGAAAAGTGTGAAACAACTGAAATTATGTCTTATATTCTCGGTTCTTCAAAGTAGCCACCTTTTGCTTTGATGACTGCTTTGCACACTCTTGGCATTCCGTTGATGAGCTTCAAGAGGTAGTCACCAGAAATGGTCTTCCAACAACCTTGAAGGAGTTCCGAGAGATGCCTAGCACTTGTTGGCCCTTTTGCCTTCACTCTGCGGTCTATCTCACCCCAAACCATCTCGATTGGGTTCAGGTCTGGTGACTGTGGAGGCCAGGTCATCTGGCGTAGCTCCCCATCACTCTCCTTCTTGGTCAAATAGCCCTTACACAGCCTGGAGGTGTGTTTGGGGTCATTGTCCTGTTGAAAAATAAATGATGGTCCATCTAAACGCAAACCGGATGGAATAGCATGCCACTGCAAGATGCTGTGGTAGCCATGCTTGTTCAGTAAGCCTTCAATTTTGAATAAATCCCCAACAGTGTCACCAGCAAAGCCCCCCCACACCATCACACCACCTCCTCCATGCTTCACAGTGGGAACCAGGCATGTAGAGTCCATCCGTTCACCTTTTCTGCGTCGCACAAAGACACGGTGGTTGGAACCAAATATCTCAAATTTGGTCTCCTCAGACCAAAGCACAGATTTCCACTGGTATAATGTCTATTCCTTGTGTTCTTTAGCCCAAACAAGTCTCTTCTGCTTGTTGCCTGTCCTTAGCAGTGGTTTCCTAGCAGCTGTTTTACCATGAAGGCCTGCTGCACAAAGTCTCCTCTTAACAGTTGTTGTAGAGATGTGTCTGCTGCTAGAACTCTGTGTGGCATTGACCTGGTCTCTAATCTGAGCTGCTGTTAACCTGAGATTTGAGGCTGGTGACTTGGATAAATTTATCCTCAGAAGCCGAGGTGGCTCTTGGTCTTCCTTTCCTGGGGCGGTCCTCATGTGAGCCAGTTTCTTTGTAGCGTTTGATGGGTTTTGCAACTGCACTTGGGGACACTTTCAAAGTTTTCCCAATTTTTTGGAATGACTGACCTTCATTTCTTAAAGTAATGATGGCCACTCATTTTTCTTCTTAGCTGCTTTTTTCTTGCCATAATACAAATTCTAACAGCCTATTCAGTAGGACTATCAGCTGTGTATCTACCAGACTTCTGCACAACACAACTGATGGTCCCAACACCATTTATAAGGCAAGAAATCCCACTTATTAAACCTGACAGGGCACATCTGTGAAGTGAAAACCATTCCCGGTGACTACCTCTTGAAGCTCATCAAGAGAATGCCAAGAGTGTGCAAAACAGTCATCAAAGCAAAAGGTGGCTACTTTGAAGAACCTAGAATATAAGACATAATTTCAGTTGTTTCACACTTTTTTGTTAAGTATATAATTCCACATGTGTTAATTCATAGTTTTGATGCCTTCAGTGTTAATGTACAATTTTCATAGTCATGAAAATACAGAAAAATCTTTAAATGAGGTGTGTCCAAACTTTTGGTATGTACTGTAGATGGGGACCGACAGGTCTTCCATGACACCCAACCAGGAGTGTTTACATTTTAAAAAATGAGGGCCTGAAACCACCAAAGTGGAATAACTGTCACGAGAATATAAATAGTATAATTGGGACAGAGACGTCTTCCACTACAGCTAACACAGCACATGTAGACTAACCATGACTGTTCACATTTCCACAAATTTGTGTTAATAGGAGCCACTGCAGGCACAGAAGCCACACTAAAGATATCACAGAGTGCAGTTACATGACATTCATGCATCACACTAAAAAATGCAATATCACCTAGTCTGTACAGTCTGCGATCAGGGTGCAAAAGTCCTTGGAGAACCATGACTTGTTCATCTTGATGAAAGTTAGGCAGTCTACACTTTCAGGGGACAGCTGGCTGCTCTTATCCGTCAGGACACCACCAGCAGCACTGAAGACATGTTCTGAGAGAACACTGGCTGCTGGGCAGCCTCCAATGCGAGTGTGGTGAGCTCAGGACACTCATCCATTTTGGAAGACCAAAATGTGAAAGGGTCCAAACCCTCCCTAATGGTATTGATATTCAGTTTTAGATACTCCTGCACCATCCTCTCCATTTGTTCACCAAGTGTAAGACTTGAACTCTGTTGTGCTGATGCATGAGTTGGTCTAAAATAGGTGTCAAAAGGACTCACAGAAATTGATTCTTCCACCGCTGCTGCTAATGTTTTGGCATTGACGAATTCCTGCCGGAAGTTGGAAGTCTAGAGCTGTGATGCAAACTGTGTGCTTCAATCCTGTCTTGGGGAAAATCTCTCTTAAGGTTGTGTAAAAGCGTGTTTTGATACTCCAGCATTCGTGGGTCCCTTTCCAGGGTGGGAATCATCTGGCAAAATTTGGTTTTATAACGTGGATCTAGCAGAGTGGGAACCCAGTAGTCAGCAGTATTCCTAATCATAACTATACGGGGATCATGTTGCAGATAGTGCAGCAGAAAGGCACTCATATGTTGGGCTCTACCATGAGGTCCAAACCCATGCTGTGTTGGTGGCTGAGTAACAATGAGGCTCATTTCCTCCTTCCCCTCCTGCCAATCACAAACTGAGAGGGGAGCAGTATCCTCTTCATCTGACAGTTGCTTGCCCGTCAACTCTTCCTCTTCCATTTGTTCCTCGTATCTTGCACCTTCGATAAGTTTGTCTATCATCAGCCCCCTTCAATCACAGTAATCCACCCTCCTTTTTCACCCACCTGTGACGACAGTCTTGAACTTACAGACACTGTTATTCATTCCGCTTTCTCGTCTGCTTCCTCCTCTTCGTCTAGGACCACCATCTCCAGCATATAGATGCTGTTCCAGAATATAGATGACCGGAATAGGGATTCTGATGACGGCGTTGTCAGTGCTAACCATCTTAGTAGCCATTTCAAAACTGTGCAGGAGGGTGCAGATGTCCTTAATTTGAGCACTCTCTGCATGTGATAGGCGCCTCATCCGTACTACGTTGGCCCAGGCTGTACGACAAGACATACTGCATCAGAGCTCGTTGCTGCTGCCACAGTCGCTACAACATGTGCAGAGTGGAATTCCACAGTGTCGACATATCGCATATCAACCTGTTAACTGGCATAGACATAGACCTCTGTATTGATGCAAGTCGATGACCTGAGGGGTGTGAACGGCAGAAATGAGCACACAGCTTACGTGCTTTCTGGAGCAGCTCATCTAGGCCAGGATAGTGACGGTGAAATCGCTGTACCACCAGGTTGGGGACGTGAGCCATGCAAGGCGCGTGTGTGAGCTTTCCTCGCCGTAGGGCCCAGGGCTGTGGAGTCGGTAAGCCAAACCTCTGACTCCTCAATTTCCATGACTCTGACTCCACAGCCCTGGTAGGGCCGCCACCAAGTTTGCACCGTTATCGGACACGGCCTTCCATGGATGCAGGTTCAGCGGAGACGGTCATTGATGAAACTCAGCCTGGAGAGCTTTCAACAACTCTTCAGCTGTATGACTGCGATCTCCAAGGCATATCAATTTTAATACTGCCTCATTGCGTTGAGCCCTGGCTACGCAGTATGGAGGTAGTGGGGATTTGCTCTTCACTGTTGGATCACATGTCTTAAGGCAGAGGTTGAGGGCACAGGTGGAGGCCGTAGAGAAGGCAGAAGCAGTGGAGGATGTGTTAAATGTAGAGGTTTGTTCTGCAAGCCTTGGAGATTGCAAGATTTGTGGGTCAGCACCTGTCCCCACAGCCACCAGAGTCACCCATTGCCCAGTCAGTGAGATGTAACGCCCTTGGCCATGCTTACTTGTCCAAGTGTCTGTGGTGAAATGCACCCTGGCAGAGAGTTGGGACGCAGGGGGAATCAAAGGGAATTTGGGTGCCACCTCTGTGGACTGTTGTGGGTGTGACGTTGAGGTGGGGGAAAAGGAGGAGAGGCCAATTAAAGCTGTGCTTGCCATTTCACTCAAGTGCATGCTCTTTCTGGGCATCATCAACAAGGCATATCGCCGTGCTTCTGCCAAAGAAAGGTAGAGGAGTATCCTGTCCAGTAACAGTTGTCAGATGTCTTTGCATAGGATGTGATGTTGCTTCATTAGTGCTTTCACAAACGAGCTACCCCACGTACACCTTGAACACCAAGCCTAATTCCCCTTCCACCACGGCCTTGCTTTTTCCCAGTCATGTTACTCAGTGTGGTAGGGGCACAGTATTAGCAACGAAAAAAATTGATTTTCAACTCTGCACCACCTCTGCAAACAGCTGAATTTCAGCGACTGTAAATTCCAAGTTGAAATATGGCAGGCTGTATCGTGTTGGTCACAGAAAAAAATAGAGTGTGGATGAGGCCTGTATGACAGAGATGCTACAAACAATTTGAAAGTCATGTCCCCTACTGTATGTATGACACTAGGAACAGAAGATTTTTTTGTGGCCTCTGGATCAGGCCTCTGCAGCTTAATTTCAATCCAACAAAATGACAGTGTGGTACGGTGGGTTGTCTAACTTCTTGCAACTGAAAAATTATAATTTTTTTAATGTGCCTTAGGTCTGCAGACAGGTTCATATCACCTTTCAAAAAACCTGATCTGCACATCCAAACATAGACTGAGTGTGAACAGGTGCTGAACCCAGAGTCGCCAACTCGTATATAGTTAAATAAATAGGGCAGCACACTGCAGCGCCAAAACATGCAAACTTGAAAAAACGAAATTTGAACTGCATTACTGCACTAGAAATATGAAAAATGAGAGAATTTGAGTCCAAGAAGAGGTTTCACATGTACCCATTCAGATGGAGACGTTTATTCTCAGTGAGGTAGGTCAAACGTAGGACCTCGTATAAGAGAGATGCCTTAACGTGGCTACGAGGTACACATAAAATTGGCCATTTTTGTGCGCTAAAAGCTCTCATTTTTCATATTTCTAGTGCAGTAATGCAGTTCAAATTTCGTTTTTTCAAGTTTGCATGTTTTGGCGCTGCAGTGTGCTGCCCTATTTATTTAACTAGGTTCATATCACCGCCACAAAATGACAATGTGGGATACAGCAGGCTGTTTCACATTTAGCTAGTGAAAAATATTATTATTATTATTATCTATTTATATAGGACCATTGATTCCATGGTGCTGTACATAAGTGGGTTACATACAAGTTACAGATATCACTTACAGTAAACAAACTAACAATTACAGACTGATACAGAGGAGCGAGGACCCTGCCCTTGCAGGCTTACATTCTACAGGGTTAGATTGCTATACTTGTGTATGGAGCACATTAGAAGCCGTGTGCAACACACTTGTAGGACCTTTATTTTGCTGGCTTTGTCTGTGGACCTCAGTAATGGACAAAAAAAAATGTTGTTAGGTAAACTTAACTGCCACACTAGACACTAGCTAGCTACACTATCTGACTGATAAACAACCTCCTATAACTAGCTAAAATCTGGGTGCTAACAGTGTCAGGAGCAGCCTTCCTGCGCTATTAGTGTCATAATGGCGCTAAAACAAGATGTCCGCTATTTATATGGAGAGGGACATGTGATTTCAGCAGCCAATGACTCAAGCTGTTGTGTCAGGACATTGTGGGTGTTTCCTACACCCTGATTGGCTAGCCGTAATGTGCACACACAAAGTTAGGGGGGGAAAAGACTGTTAACAAGAAAGCCGAACTTCTTCTGAGCTCTACAAACCCCCTCCCTTTATCAAACACGTGTCAAATGCTCATGATACACCACCATTATCGTTGCTTAAGTGCTGAAAATACTTACATTTTCCTGCGGTTTTACAGAATGTTACCATTTTTTTAATCTGATTTTATAAAATTTTGCTCATGTTTCCGATCACGAATCCGAATGTGCCATATTCGTGCCAAATTTGTTTGGCGATTGTTTTACAAACAAATTCGCTCATCACTAGTCCTATTCACCATGAATAAGGATACATTGTGTACGTTGGGTGAAGACTTTTCTTAATTATAATTAAAAACATTAACCCCTTTACCCCCAAGGGTGGTTTGCACATTAATGACCGGGCCAATTTTTACAATTCTGACCACTGTCCCTTTATGAGGTTATAACTCTGGAACGCTTCAACGGATCCCAGTGATTCTGACATTGTTTTCTCATGACATATTGTACTTCATGACAATGGTAAAAATTCTTTGATAGTACCTGCGTTTATTTGTGAAAAAAACGGAAATTTGGCGAAAATTATGAAAATTTCGCAATTTTCCAACTTTGAATTTTTATGCAATTAAATCACAGAGATATGTCACACAAAATACTTAATAAGTCACATTTCCCACATGTCTACTTTACATCAGCACAATTTTGGAACCAAAATTTTTTTTTGTTAGGGAGTTATAAGGGTTAAAAGTTGACCAGCAATTTCTCATTTCTACAACACCATTTTTTTTAGGGACCACATCTCATTTGAAGTCATTTTGAGGGGTCTATATGATAGAAAATACCCAAGTGTGACACCATTCTAAAAACTACACCCCTCAAGGTGCTCAAAACCATATTCAAGAAGTTTATTAACCCTTCTGGTGCTTCACAGGAATTTTTTGAATGTTTAAATAAAAATGAACATTTAACTTTTTTCACAAAAAATTTAATTCAGCTCCAATTTGTTTTATTTTACCAAGGGTAACAGGAGAAAATGGACCCCAAACATTGTTGTACAATTTGTCCTGAGTACGCCAATACCCCACATGTGGGGGTAAACCTTTGTTTGGGCGCATGGCAGAGCTCGGAAGCAAAGGAGCACCATTTGACTTTTCAATGCAAAATTGACAGGAATTGAGATGGGACGCCATGTTGCGTTTGAAGAGCCACTGATGTGCCTAAACATTGAAACCCCCCACAAGTGACACCATTTTGGAAAGTAGACCCCCTAAGGATCTTATCTAGAGGTGTGGTGAGCACTTTGACCCACCAAGTGCTTCACAGAAGTTTATAATGTAGAACCGTAAAAATAAAAAATCATATTTTTTCACAAAAATTATCTTTTCGCCCCCAATTTTTTATTTTCCCAAGGGTAAGAGAAGAAATTGGACCCCAAAAGTTGTTGTACAATTTGTCCTGAGTACGCTGATAGCCCATATGTGGGGGTAAACCACTGTTTGGGCGGATGGGAGAGCTCGGAAGGGAAGGCGCGCCGATTGACTTTTCAATGCAAAATTGACATGAATGCAGATGGGACGCCATGTTGCGTTTGAAGAGCCACTGATGTGCCTAAACATTGAAACCCCCCACAAGTGACACCATTTTGGAAAGTAGACCCCCTAAGGATCTTATCTAGAGGTGTGGTGAGCACTTTGACCCACCAAGTGCTTCACAGAAGTTTATAATGCAGAGCCGTAAAAATAAAACAATTTTTTTCCCACAAAAATTATTTTTTCTCTGATCGCCCATGACGGCACCACGGAGAGAGGGGATCCGCCCACCAAGGACAGGAAACCTACGGATAAAAAGGCGGTACCACTCTCCTGCATCAGTTGGTTTCCTGTCCTTGATGGGAGACCTACGGACTTACCAGTCGTCGTTGAAATTTCGGGGCCAACCAGTCCGATTCAGGCAGCTTGGGTCCCTCTGCCTCGGCTAGGGTGGTGACCCGAAGCGCCACCGCTGGGAAGCCAGTGGGCCGACAGGGTGTGCGGGGGAGGTGACAAGGAGTTCGCAGTCACCTCCCCAGGTAAGATGCAGCAGCGGCAACATCCAGTGGGGTCCCTCTGTGGTTGCGGGAGGTATAGCGCGACCCTCCCTAAAAACAAGCATAAGTCTGCACGCTGCACCGCCATCGGGCGTGCAGAGTAACGTGCTATAGGGACTGCATAGGACCGGGGGCGCCGGTCAGCAGCGCCATATCTGCTTCCCGGGCGCCATCTTGAAAGTTCGGCGCATGCTCGGGATCTAAGCTGGTCTCGCGAGAGGCGCCGATGCGCTCGTGCGCCGGTATGCGCAGGCGCCGGCGGGGCTTCAGGCCGGGCGCTTGGTGCGCTTTGCGCAGGCGCCGGCGGGGCTTCCGGCCGGGCGCTTGGTGCGCTTTGCGCAGGCGTCGGCGGGGCTTCCGGCCGGGCGCTTGGTGCGCTCTGCGCAGGCGCCGGCGGGGCTCCGGCCGGGCGCTTGGCCCGGTCTGCGCAGGCGCCGGCGGAATGGCCGCTAGAGCGCTTTTGGCAGTGTATGACACAGAGTTACTGCGCAGGCGCCGGCATTCGGCGCTCCTCTATGGGAGCGGTCGCTACTGCGCAGGTGCGGGGAGCGGCAGGAGGGTTCAAATAGTAGAATCCGTATCCTCCCAGTGACTCTGCAGTAATGAGCAGGAGCCTTAAGAGAATAGGAGCGCCAGCTCAGCCAAGTCTCAAGGCAGCATCCGCAGACTAGCAGCAGTATGAGCAACCCGGCATCACCTTTGCCCGAATCACCTCCACTTGTAGCATCGCCACAGCAGCAGCAGCAAAAAAGGCGACAGCAGAAAGGGCACCAGGACACCAGCAAAGAACGCCAAAGGTCTCAACACAGTAAGGAGTCCAGTATGGCGTCGGGGAGAAAGCCAGAGGCAGAGAACCCCCCAACCGGTATTTATGGGTCCTGGAGGTGGTAAGTGGATCTTCGTGAATGTCAGAGACAATAAGAGTGTTATTTGTCTCTTTTAGGGGAGGAAAAGCGTAGCTAAAACTAAGCACAAAAGTTGCGCCATCTGTAGAGAGGATCTTCCACCTACATGGGATAAGAGACTATGCAATACTTGCATTCAGCAGACTGTATCTGAAAACCTTCCAGGGTTTGCAACAGATCTTAAAAGCCTAATTAAAGAGCAAGTGGAGGACACCTTTAGGTCACTAAAAAGTGGGAAAAAAAGGAGAAAGACTAAACACAGGTCCCCATCTCCAGTCTCAAAATCTGAAAGTGATAGTGAGAGTTCAACGTCCTCCGTCTCCTCCGACTCATCTGCATCATCTACTTCTTCCTCAGGGGGACATAATTGTTTCCCTCTAGAGGATACTGATGGCCTCATAAAGGCGGTGAGAAGTACCATGGGGTTGGTAGACTCCCATCCTAAAAAAACAGTACAAGACATCATGTTTGGGGGCCTAGAACAGAAAAAGAGAAGAGC
Organism: Ranitomeya imitator; assembly: GCF_032444005.1. NCBI lineage: Eukaryota > Metazoa > Chordata > Amphibia > Anura > Dendrobatidae > Ranitomeya > Ranitomeya imitator. The sequence continues at coordinate 157,540,634 of NC_091286.1, forward strand.
TTTTCCGCTTAACGAAGCAATCGCAGCCTTAATTAAGAAGGAATGGAAGAAGCCCACGAGGAAGACTCTCTTAACGCCAAAAAGGAAATACCCCTTTGAGGAAGAATCGTGCTCCTTTTGGGAAAAGGCCCCCAAACTAGATGTAGCAATTGCCAAAGCCTCAAAGAAATTCGCCCTCCCGTTTGAGGACATGGGGGTTCTAAAAGACCCCATGGACAAGAAGGCAGATGCCTTTCTCAAGGGTTCCTGGGAAGCAGCAGGAGGAGGCCTGAAGCCGGCAGTTGCAGCAGCATGTACTTCACGCTCGCTGATGATCTGGCTGAACCAACTAGAGGGTCAATTAAAGGGGAAAACTTCCCGGGACTCAATTCTGAACACATTACCCGTAATGAGAGGGGCCGCGGCTTTCCTAGCTGACGCCTCGGCCGACTCCATCAGGCTATCCGCCAGAGCAGCAGTGTTTGCTAATGCGGCCAGGCGCGCCCTCTGGCTTAAGAATTGGCCAGGCGACCTGCAGATGAAAACGAAACTGTGTACCATCCCTTGTGAAGGAGAGTTTCTGTTCGGGTCGACTCTAGATGACATCCTGGAAAAAGCAGGGGACAAGAAAAAGTCCTTCCCCTCTCTGGGTCTCCCCTCTTATAAGAAGCCCTTTCGGAACAAGAGGTTTTTCCGTAAGAACCCAGGGAGAGGCCAGGGGAAGTGGGAAGATAAGAAGAACAAGAATAAAGGATTCATCTTCAACAAAAACCTCAATGACAGCAAGAAACCTCCACAATGAAGGTCCGCCCCAGGTGGGAGGGAGATTATCTCTTTCTCCCAGCCTGGGAAAAGATTACCTCCAGTCAATGGATCTTAAACATCATAAAATCAGGACTGAGGTTAACATTCAAGAGGTACCCTCGTCCCTCTTTCAAGATAACATCTACAAGATCCTCTGCAGAAGAGCAGTTAACACTAGAGAACGAGATTGTGGGGTTAGTAAAAAAAGGAGTACTCCTGGAAGTTCCCCCTCAAGAAAGAGGGCAAGGGTACTATTCCCCTCTATTCCTGAGAAAGAAACCAGATGGTTCCTTCAGGACTATTATCAATTTGAGGAAAGATAATGAGCTTAGCGTCAACAGTACAATCTCTCCCCTCTATAACTCTCCGTCAGGGCATGTCCCTGTTAGGCTCTATGACCTCTTGCATCCCTGCGGTCCAGTGGGCTCAACTACATTCAAGAGATCTCCAATGGCAGCTACTATCAGAGCAAATCCTCCTAGGAGAGCATTTAGACGGGCGGTTAACATCTCCTCGCACCAATCACTCTCTGACTTGGTGGACGTTGCAGGAAAATCTTTCCCAGGGAGTCCCGTGGGTAATCCCGATATCAAAGGTCCTAACCACGGACGCAAGCCCCTCAGGGTGGGGGGCTCATCTGGACGACCTGGTAGCTCAGGGCAGTTGGTCTCCTTCCCTTGCAAACAATTCCTCCAATATGAAGGAACTCCTGGCAGTAAAATTTGCCCTTCAAGAATTCTCGGGAGTCCTTCAATCTCACCATGTAAGGGTGATGTCGGACAATCGGGTGGTAGTGTCTTACATAAACCATCAGGGTACCTGTTCCAAAAGCCTAATGGAAGTGGCCAACTCGATCCTTCAATTAGCCGAGAACAACCTTCTATCCCTGACAAGCCTACACATAAAGGGGGTAGACAATTACAAGGCAGACTTCCTCAGTCGATCCAGCCTAAAACAGGGGGAATGGGAACTAAATCCAGAGATATTTACCCAGATCACGAAAAAATGGGGTGTTCCCAAAATAGATCTCTTCGCGAGCCATTTAAACAAAAAAGTAGCCTCCTTCTGCTCCCTATCTCCCCTGGGGAACCCAGTAGCTGTGGACGCGTTCCTGATTCCTTGGGGTCTCCATCTGTTCTATGCCTTTCCTCCCCTCATTCTGATTCCAGCAGTGCTGAGGAAGATTCGGGAGGACGGGGCACTAGTCATTTTAATTGCCCCGTTCTGGCCGAAGAGACCTTGGTTCTCATGGATGAGGAAGATGTCAATATCCGACCCTTGGGTATTACCAGACCTCCAGGATCTGTTGTCACAGGGCCCAATCTGTCATCCACGAGTCAAGAACTTGCACTTGACAACCTGGCTCTTGAGAGGAAAATATTAGAAAGCAGAGTGTTCTCTTCGGGGTTAATCTCAACTCTGTTAAAAAAGTAGGAAGCCGGTTACAACAAAACAGTACGGCAAAATATGGAAAAAGTTTCTGTCCTTTTCAGGTGCAAAAATAGGGAAAGAAATCCCCCTTAATTCCATATTAGAGTTCCTACAAAACGGGTTGGATATGGGTTTAGCCACCAGTACCCTAAAAGTTCACGTGGCAGCATTAGGAGCCCTATTTAATTTTGACTTAGCGTCAAATAGGTGGGTCTCTAGATTCATTAAGGCAGCAGGAAGATCGAGGCCTCTGCCAGTAAAAGTGGTTCCTCAATGGGACTTAAACTTGGTCCTTAAAGCCCTGACTAGTCCTACATTCGAACCATTATATGAATCTACAATAAAAACGCTATCTCTCAAAACAGCTCTATTAGTCGCCCTCACTTCTGCCCGTAGGGTCAGCGACTTACAGGCTCTTTCAGCCAACCCTCCTCACACACAATTTCTAGAGGACAGGGTTGTTCTAAAAACAGACCCAGCATATCTCCCGAAAGTGGCTTCAAAATTTCACAGATCTCAAGAGATATCTCTTCCCTCCTTCTGCCCCAACCCTAAGAACAAGGAGGAACAAACACTACATACACTAGATGTAAGAAGATGTCTCTTACACTACCTAGAAGTCACTAGAGAGAGTAGGGAGGATTCCTCTCTGTTTGTGTGTTTCCAGGGTCCCCGGAAGGGGAAAAAAGCATCTAAAGCCACCATAGCAAGATGGATCACAGACGCCATCAGTCTATCATATTCAGCAAGTGGGATGTCCGTTCCTGGGGAGGTTAAGGCTCACTCAACGAGGGCAGTAGCAACTTCCTGGGCGGAGAAGGCCGGAGCTTCCATAGACCAGATATGTAGAGCTGCTACCTGGTCCTCTCCATCCACATTCTATAGGCACTATAGATTGGACCTAATCTCCTCTTCAGACCTTACTTTTGGTAAAAGGGTTCTGGAGGCGGTGGTCCCCCCCCCTGAATGTACTATCTATGCAATTCTCTCCATGGTGCCGTCATGGGCGATCAGAGAAAAATATAGTTCTTACCGATAACGGTATTTCTCTGAGCCCATGACGGCACCCGTACATTCCCTCCCTCCACTTATGGGTGCACACATTGAAATAGTGCCATAGTCCATTTATAGTTTAAAGTCACGCGGTATCTTGTTAAGCTAATCAGTTAAAATTTTACAAATGTCTTAAGTAGTCTCCCATCGTTTTCTATGTAAACAACTGATGCAGGAGAGTGGTACCGCCTTTTTATCCGTAGGTTTCCTGTCCTTGGTGGGCGGATCCCCTCTCTCCGTGGTGCCGTCATGGGCTCAGAGAAATACCGTTATCGGTAAGAACTATATTTTTTAGCCCCCAGTTTTGTATTTTCCCGAGGGTAACAGGAGAAATTGGACCCCAAAATTTGTTGCCCAATTTGTCCTGAGTGCGATGATACACCATATGTGGGGGGAACCACTGTTTGGGCACATGGGAGGGCTCGGAAGGGAAGGAGTGCCATTTGACTGCAGACTTAGATGGAATGGTCTGCAGGTGTCACATTGCGTTTGCAGAGCCCCTAATGTACCTAAACAGTAGAAACCCCCCACAAGTGACCATTTTGGAAAGTAGACCCCCTTAGGAACTTATCTAGATGTGTGCTGAGCGCTTTGACCCACCAAGGGCTTCACAGAAGTTTATAATGGAGAGCCGTAAAAATTAAACAAAAATTTTTTCCCCCCAAAATTATTTTTTAATCCCCAGTTTTGTATTTTCCCGTGGGTAAGAGGAGAAATTCGACCCCAAAAGTTGTTGTCCAATTTGTCCTGAGTACGCTGATACCCAATATGTTGGGGGGAACCACCGTTTGAGCGCATGGCAGAGCTCGGAAGGGAAGGAGCGCCATTTGGAATGCAGACTTAGATGGAATGGTCTGCAGGCGTCACATTGCGTTTGCAGAACCCCTAATGTACCTAAACAGTAGAAACCCCCCAAAAGTGACCCCATATTGGAAACTAGACCCCCCAGGGAACTAATCTAGATGTGTTGTGAGAACTTTGAACCCCCAAGTGTTTCACTACAGTTTATAACGCAGAGCCGTGAAAATAAAAAAATCCTTTTTTTTCCCACAAAAATTATTTTTTAGCCCCCAATTTTGTATTTTCCCAAGGGTAACAGGAGAAATTGGACCCCAAAAGTTGTTGTCCAATTTGTCCTGAGTACGCTGATACCCCATATGTTGGGGTAAACCCCTGTTTGGGCACACGGGAGAGCTCGGAAGGGAAGAAGCACTGTTTTACTTTTTCAACGCAGAATTGGCTGGAATTGAGATCGGACGCCATGTCGCGTTTGGAGAGCCCCTGATGTGCCTAAACAGTGGAAACCCCACAATTATAACTGAAACCCTAATCCAAACACACCCCTAACCCTAATCCCAACAGTAACCCTAACCACACCTCTAACCCTGACACACCCCTATCCCTAATCCCAACCCTATTCCCAACTGTAAATCTAAACCCTAACTGTAACTTTAGCCCCAACCCTAACCCTAGCCCTAACCCTAGCCCTAACCCTAGCCCTAATGGGAAAATGGAAATAAATACATTTTTTTTTTATTTTTCCCTAACTAAGGGGGTGATGAAGGGGGGTTTGATTTACTTTTATAGCGGGTTTTTTAGCGGATTTTTATGATTGGCAGCCGTCACACACTGAAAGATGCTTTTTATTGCAAAAAATATTTTTTGCGTTACCACATTTTGAGAGCTATAATTTTTCCATATTTTGGTCCACAGAGTCATGTGAGGTCTTGTTTTTTGCGGGACGAGTTGACGTTTTTATTGGAGCATTTTCGGGCACGTGACATTTTTTGATCGCTTTTTATTCCGATTTTTGTGAGGCAGAATGACCAAAAACCAGCTATTCATGAATTTCTTTTGGGGTAGGCATTTATACCGTTCCGCGTTTGGTAAAATTGATAAAGCAGTTTTATTCTTCGGGTCAGTACGATTACAGCGACACCTCATTTATATAATTTTTTTATGTTTTGGCGCTTTTATACGATAAAAACTATTTTATAGAATAAATAATGTTTGCATCGCTTTATTCTCAGGACTATAACTTTTTTATTTTTTTGCTGATGATGCTGTATGGCGGCTCGTTTTTTGCGGGACAAGATGACGCTTTCAGTGGTACTAGGGTTATTTATATCTGTCTTTTTGATCGCGTGTTATTCCACTTTTAGTTCGGCGGTATGATAATAAAGCGTTGTTTTTTTGCCTCGTTTTTTTTTTTTTTTTTTCTTACGGTGTTTACTGAAGGGGTTAACTAGCGGGCCAGTTTTATAGGTCGGGCCTTTACGGACGCGGCGATACTAAATATGTGTACTTTTATTGTTTGTTTTTTTTTATTTAGATAAAGAAATGTATTTATGGGAATAATATATATATTTTTTGTTTCATTATTTTGGAATATTTTTTTTTATTTTTTTTTTTACACATTTGAAATTTTTTTTTTTTTACTTTGTCCCAGGGGGGGACATCACAGATCGGTGATCTGACAGTGTGCACAGCACTCTGTCAGATCACCGATCTGATAGGAGTGCAGGCTGCTTCACAATGCCTGCTCTGAGCAGGCTCTGTGAAGCCACCTCCCTCCCTGCAGGACCCGGATCCGCGGCCATCTTGGATCCGGGGCTCGAGCAGGGAGGGAGGTGAGGAGACCCTCGCAGCAACACGATCACATCGCGTTCCTGCGGGGGGCTCAGGGAAGCCCGCAGGGAGGCCTCTCCCTGCGCGATGCTTCCCTGCACCGCCGGCACATCGCGATCATCTTAGATCGCGGTGTGCCAGGGGTTAATGTGCCGGGGGCGGTCTGTGACAGCTCCTGGCACATAGTGCCGGATGTCAGCTGCGATAAACAGTTGACACCCGGCCGCGATCAGCGGCGCTCCCCCCGTGAGCGCCGCCGATCGCGCTGGACGTACTATCCCGCCCATGGTCATAGGGGCCCACCCCACCTCGACGGGATAGTACGTCCCATGTCAGAAAGGGGTTAAATAAATGTTTAAAGGGCCACTGTCACCCCCCTCCAGCCGTTATAAACTAAAAGAGCCACCTTGTGCAGCAGTAATGCTGCATTCTAACAAGGTGGCTCTTTTAGTTTTAGGTTCAAGTATACCCCAAATAAAGCATTTTTATACTTAGCCACAATTCCTGTCACTAGCCAGAGAGGCGGGTCCTCTCTCCCCAGCTCTAACCGCTCCTCTGCCGTCACTCCAATCTTCCTGCGCTTTCGGCGCCGCCCCCTCAGCGCTGTGTACGTTTCAAAACCAGCGCCTGCGCAGTGTACTGCTGTGCTGCGCAGACGCAGTAAGCTCTGGCCGTCTGATGTCCCAGCCAGGCTTGCAGACTGCGCCTGCGCGGGCATTGCGGCCAGCCACCTTTGGAATCCCCGCCTCGCACTGTGTTATGCATTATGCACAGTGCGGGGCGGGGATTCCAAAGGTGGCTGGCCGCAATGCCCGCGCAGTCTGCAAGCCTGGCTGGGACATCAGACGGCCAGAGCTTACTGCGCCTGCGCAGTACACTGCGCAGGCGCTGGTTTTGAAACGTACACAGCGCTGAGGGGGAGGCGCCGAAAGCGCAGGAAGATTGGAGTGACGGCAGAGGAGCGGTTAGAGCTGGGGAGCGAGGACCCGCCTCCCTGGCTAGAGACAGGAATTGTGGCTAAGTATAAAAACGCTTTATTTGGGGTATACTTGAACCTAAAACTAAAAGAGCCACCTTGTTAGAATGCAGCATTACTGCTGCACAAGGTGGCTCTTTTAGTTTATAACGGCTGGAGGGGGGTGACAGTGGCCCTTTAACCCCTTAGTGACAGCCAATACGTCTTTTAACTGACCTGAGATGTAAAAGACTATCCTCCACATACAGGTGACAATACATCAGCTGTCAGCTGTACACTATAGCTGACAACTTGCTGCATCTTCCACGATCAGTGTTTGCACTATCCAAATCTGTTTAACCCCTTAGATGCTGCTGTCAGTAGTGACTACATCTTTATAAATGGATAACAGAGTGTGGGGGCTTCCTCTTTATCCAAATTGGTGCCCTAAGATCATGATTGTGTGGCCCTGATGTTTGCCATTGCAATTCACGACCAAGTAGCGGCATTAGGCCATGTTCACACTTTGCGTTTTTTACCGCGGAACTGCGGCGATTTTGCCGCTGCGGATCCGCTGCAGTTTCCATTGCGTTTACAGTAACATGTAAACCCTATGGAAACCGCAAACCGCTGTGCACATGCTGGGGGAAAAACCGCACATGAACGCAGCGGTTTACAACCTGCAGCATGTCACTTCTTTGTGCAGATTCGCAGCGATTCTGCACCCATAGGAATGCATTGATCCGCTTACTTCCCGCATGGGGCTGTGCCCACCATGCGGGAAGTAATGCGGATAATGTGCAGATGGTACCCAGGGTGGAGGAGAGGAGACTCTCCTCCAGGCCCTGGGAACCATATTTGTGTAAAAAAAAAAACAGAATTAAAATAAAAAATAATGATATATTCACCTCCCAGCACTGTACGCGGCCGTCCGGTCTCAGGTTGCTATGCGAGCAGGGCCTGCGGTGACGTCGTGGTCACATGACCGTGACGTCACGGAGGTCCTTCTCGCATAGCATCTTTGGAACCGGACCGCCGCGTGCAGCGCCGAGGAGATCGGGACATCAGAGGGTGAGTATATCATTATTTTTATTATTTTTAACATTACTATTGATGCTGCATATGCAGCATCAATAGTAAAACAAGTGCAGGATTAAACCCACAGCGGAACCCGCAACACAAACCGCGATAAATCTGCAGGGATAACCGCAGCGGGTTTGCCCTGCAGATTTATCAAATCCGCTGCGGGTTCTCCCCCTTCCTACGTGTGCACATAGCCTTAGAGTCTGTCGGCTGTAGTAATCTGTTCAGAAATTAGAGGCATTTAGGTGGTAAAAATACACTTTCTCATTTCTGTCATACCACTTTGCATTAATTCCTGTAAAGCACCTGAAGGGTTAATAAAGTACCTGACAGCAGTTTTCAGTATGTCAGGGGGTGCTGTTTTTAAAATGGTTTCACATTTTGGGGTTTCCCAATATGAGACCCCTAAAGTCACTTCAAACATGGATAAGTCCCTAAAAAAATAAATTTTGTAAATTCCCTTGAAAAAATGAAAAATTGCTACTACATTTTTAAACCTCCTAAAATGCTAACAAAATAAAATAACATTTTACAAATGGTGCTGATGTAAAGCCGACATGTGGGAAATGTTATTTATTAATGGTTTGCTGTGGTATGACTATCTAGATTAAAGGGATAATTATTCAAATTTTGAAAATTGCTAATTTTTTAACATTTTTCTCAAATTTTTGATATTTTTTTTTATAAACAAATACAAAACATATCGACCTAAATTTACCATTATCATAAAGTATAATGTGTCACGAAAAAAACGATCTGAAAATCACTCGGATTTGTTAAAGCGTTGCAGAGTTATTACCACATAAAGTAACACTATTCAGATTTCAAAAATTTGGCTCCGTCACTAAGGGGTTAATTGAATACATGTTTACAAATGTTAATTTTTACTCCACTCGTTTAACATTTCACACAAGAAAACAACTGTATGAACTGATACTGAGGCTATGTGCACACGTTCAGGTTTTTTCACGTTTTTTACACGCTAAAAACGCTATAAAAACTCATTAAAAACGCATACATTATGCAATCTATCATTTAGAATGCATTCTGCATGTTTTGTGCACATGGATGCGTTTTTTTTCCGCGAAAAAAACGCATCGCGGTAAAAAATGAGCATGTTAATTATTTTTGTGGATTTTCTGCGTTCTTCCCACAATTCTATGCATTTGGGAAAAAACACACCAAAAACGCGTGAATGTAATACTTTACAGTAACGCATCCCATAATCAGATGCGTATTGAGTTTCCTGTGCTTAGAGAAGTAGAGAAGTAACATGCTAAATGTGCAGTTTATAGTTAAATGAGCATTTTACACTAATCAATAATTGTTCTGATATCTATATATATAATTGTCTAAGGGTTTTTCTGTCTGTGTCTGTCTGTCTGTCTGTCTGTCTGTCCTGGAAATCCCGCGTCTCTGATTGGTCGAGGCCGCCAGGCCTCGACCAATCAGCAACGGGCACAGCGACGATGATGTCATAAAGGATGTAGAAATCCCACGTTTCTGATTCAGCGACGGGTACAGTATCGACGTAGATGTCATAATGGTTGCCATGGCGACGATGATGTCATAAAGGTTGCCTCGACCAATCAGCGACGGGCACAGTCTGCCGCAAATTCTGGAATCATCATTGTCCATATACTACGGGGACATGCATATTCTAGAATACCCGAAGCGTTAGAATCGGGCCACAATCTAGTATATATATATATATATATATATATATATATATATATATATATATATATATATATATATATATATATATATATATATATATATATATATATATATATATATTATATATATATATATATTATATATATATATATATATATTATATATATATATATATTATATATATATATATGCCTAAGGGTTTTTCTGTCTGTCCTGGAAATCCCGCGTCTCTGATTGGTCGAGGCCGCCAGGCCTCGACCAATCAGCGACGGGCACAGCGACGATGATGTCATAATGGTTGCCATGGCGATGATGATATCATAAAGGTTGCCTCGACAAATCAGCAACGGGCACAGTCTGCCGCGAATTCTGGAATCATCATTGTCCATATATTACAGGGACATGCATATTCTAGAATACCCGATGCGTTAGAATCGGGCCACAATCTAGTATATATATAATTGTCTAAGGGTTTTTCCGTCTGTCTGTCTGTCCTGGAAATCCCGGCTCTCCGATTGGTCGAGGCCGCCAGGCCTCGACCAGAGACCGGCACAGCATCGACGTAGAAATCCCGCGTTTCTGAGTGGTCGAGGCCGCCAGGCCTCGACCAATCAGCAACGGGCACAGCTACGATGATGTCATAAAGGACGTAGACATCTCACGTTTCTGATTCAGCGACGGGCACAGTATCGACGTAGATGTCATAATGGTTGCCATGGCGACGATGATGTCATAAAGGTTGCCTCGACCAATCAGCGACGGGCACAGTGTGCCGCGAATTCTGGAATCATCATTTTCCATATACTACGGGGACATGCATATTCTAGAATACCCGATGCGTTAGAATCGGGCCACAATCTAGTATATATATAATTGTCTAAGAGTCACTTACGTCTTTCTTTCGGTCTGTCTGTCCTTCTGTCTATCACGGATATTCATTGGTCGCGGCCTTTCTGTCATGGAATCCCAGTTGCTGATTGGTCTCGCCAGCTGCCTGTCATGGCTGCCGTGACCAATCGGCGATGGCCACAGTCCGATTAGTCCCTCCCTACTACCCTGCAGTCGGCGCCTGCTCCATACTCCCCGCAGTCACCGCTCACACAGGTTTAATGCCAGCGGTAACGGACCGCGTTATGCTGCGGGTAACTCACTCCGTTACTGCCACTATTAACCCTGTGACCAAGTTTTTACTATTGATGCTGCCTATGCAGTGTCAATAGTAAAAACATCTAATGTTAAAAATAATTTAATAAAAAATCATTATATACTCACCTTCCGCCGCCTTTCCCGCTCCTTGCTACGCTCCGGTAACCGCTCAATGCAAGCGGCAAGTTCCCGTGGCAAGGATAGTATGGGAGAAGGACCTGCCATGACATCACGGTCATGTGACCGCGACGTCATCACAGGCCCTGCGCGAGAAGGACCTGCCATGACGTCATTGTCATGTGACCGCGACGTCATCACAGGTCCTGCGCACCTGTGCGAGAAGGACCTGCCATGATGTCACGGTCATGTGACCAAACTACAAGGGGCCCTCGGAAGGTGAGTATATGTTTATTTTTTAACCTGTGACATACGTGACTTGGCAATATACTACGTGGCTTGGCAATATACTACGTGACTTTGTGCTGTATTCTACGTCACTGGGCAATATACTACGTGGTTGGGCAATATACTACGTGGACATGCATATTCTAGAATACCCAATGCGTTAGAATCGGGCCACCATCTAGTCTTAAATATTAGTGGATTGCAGCAATAATTGGCAATTAAAAGTACTTCTACAATATCTAACTTGCCCGATCTGACATCAGATGTGGAAAAATGATGATACGTTAGACAGGACATTAAGACCATTGTTTAATATAGCCAGGTAATGGGCCATGTGCATGATTACTGTAGGCTGTTGGATAGCTCAGTGTACAGCAGCATTTATAGAAATCTGATGTAAAAAAAAAAAAACTACCGTATTTTCTGGTGTATAAGACGACCCCCAACTTTTCCATATAAAATATGGAATTTGGGATATACCCGCCGTATAAGACGGGGGTCATCTTATACGCCTAGTCATCTTATACGGCGTGTGGTTCCCAGGGTCTGGAGGAGAGGAGACTCTTACAGGCCCAGGGATCCATATTCATGTAAAGAATAAAAAAAATGGATTTACTCACCCCTCCGACGGACCCTGGCTCTCAGCGCTGCAAGCGTCTGCCTCCGTTCCTATGAATGCAGTGAGTGAAGGACCTTCAATGACGTCGCAGTCACGTGAGTGGTCAGGTGACCGGTCAAAACCTTTACGGTGTATATATAATTTTTTATAGGATAATTGTTAATTGAACTACAATCTGCACACGTTCCATGTTCATTACCTATCGTATTGAATAATCAGAGAATGAGCATCTTAGGCCTCTTTCACACTTCCGTCTTTTCGCTCTCGTTGAAATCCGTCGATTTTTGAAAAAACAGGATCCACCTAATTTTTCTGCTGGATCCTGTTTTTTTTCCCATAGACTTGTATTAGCGACGGATTGTGAACGGATGGTCATCCATCTCATCCATCGTGCATTGGATCCGTAAGAAAACTGCTGTCCGGGCAGAGAAAACGTTCAGAGGAACGTTTTTTTTTTCTGCACGTCGGAAAATCGCTCTGCGACGGATCCTGCGCTGCCCATCGTTGGCTATAATGGAAGCCTATAGTCGCAGGATCCGTCACTGACTGACAAAAGCAGGAATCCAGCAACGGGTTCCGTATTTTGAAACTGAGCATGTGTGGAAGAATTTCCAGTCAGGGAAATTCTCACTCGCGCTCTCTCTCTCTTTTTTTACTATTGATGATGCATCTCGCGAGACCGCACGTCATCAGAGGTCATTACACGCAAGGCATTACTGGGAACACCAGCAGCCGGGAGTATTGCGAGCATCGGTAATGCTGCGCGGGACACCGGAAGGTAAGAATATTGCGACTTTTTTTTTTTTTTTTAATTTTTAAACCTGGATTGTGTTGTGTATGCGTTTTCGCAGCGGAAAAACACTGCGAAGACGCATACACAACATGTGCACATAGCCTCGACAGGTCCGTCAGAAAAACAGGCCCAGTGCACCCGTTTTTTTACAATCTACACAGGATCCGTCATTTCAACATTTTGACTGATCCTGTGCAGATTGTAAAAATGGAAATGTGAAAGAAGCCTTAGAGAAACTGTTACTCTAGGACGTGTTAATATTTATGTGCATTCCATGAGTAGGATGTTTAGGAAATCTAATATATGCTTTTTATTATTGCACCATTGATTTTTGGTATGTTCCAGAATTCCTGAATGCAGGCATGAATCCCATCTTCCAGTCCAGTTAGCACTTGTAATCTGTATCCATCACAGATCAGTACAGACATCCTCTGGAGTTAATTGGTATACATTTTTATTTAATGGGCCGCTTGAGATTTTGAACTCCATGAGGAATTAATACAGAAAAGATAAATGGACAAAATACGATGGATACAGGTTTTATACAATCCCTTTCCATCCAGAAGCCATAGGTCCCACTTTTCTACTCCTGAGTGATCAGCTGTTATCGAGAGGAGAAGCCACAGAAATAGCAGAGAAAATATTTGACCTGCCAACTGTTTAGATTAACTGTCATTTATATGCTACTAGATGGTGGCCCGATTCTAACGCATTGGCTAGACTTGAATATGTATGTAATTTATTTATGAAGATTTCAGAATAATGCAATAAATACAAAGGATTCGAACGGCGGGGCGCGACCAATCAGCAAAGTGTGGTTCAAATCCCACGCCAATTCGCGGCTGGACTGCGTCTGTCGCTGATTGTTTGCGGCCGGGCGCGACCAATTAGTGAAGCCATGGCCAGCTCCAGGTTTTTGGGGGCCCCAGGCGAAAGTCTGACAGCCCACGTAGTATATAGCACAGCCCACGTAGTATATAGCACAGCCCACGTAGTATGTAGCACAGCCCACGTAGTATATATAGTTATATGAAAAAGTTTGGGCAGCCCTATTAATCTTAAGCTTAATGTTTTATAAAAATTATTTTTTTTGCAACAGCTATTTCAGTTTCATATATCTAATAACTGTTGGACACAGTAATGTTTCTGCCTTGAAATTAGGTTTATTGTACTAACAGAAAATGTGCTTCACACAAGTTTATAACGTAGAGCCGAAAAAATTAAGTCATTTTTTTTTCACAAAAATGATCTTTTCACCCCCAATTTATTTTCCCAAGGGTAGCAAGACACATTGGACCCCAAAAGTTGTTGTGCAATTTGTCCTGAGTATGTCGATACCCCGTATGTGGGGGTAAACCTCTGTTTGGGCGCACTGCGGAGCTTGGAAGGGAAGGAGCGCCGTTTGACTTTTTAATCTCTTAATTGTGAGAGCGGACGCCATTTTGGGTTTGTAGATGTGCCTAACAGCAGAAACCCCCCACAACTGACCCCGTTTTGGAAACTACACCCCTCAAAGATTTTAATCAGGGTTATATTTAACAATTTGAACCCACATGTACGACAGAGTTTGATAACATTAGGTCGTCATATTGAAAAAACTCATTTTTTTTTTCCACGAGAATCTTGTTTTAGACCTTAATGTCTCACCAGAAATGACATCAAAAAGTGGACCCCACAATTCGTTACCCACTTTATTATGAGCGCACCGATATCCCATATGTAGTCAAAAAGTTAAGTTTGGACAAATGGCAGGGCTTGGACAGAAAGGGGCACAATGTGACAAATTTGGCTTTATTTGAAATTGAAGATCCAGGACCCATTCAAAGCTTCTAGAGACATTGAGCAAAAAAGAAAATCCTTCCAGGAATTATTACTCACAGAGGGAGGCATGCTCCTAAAACACATTGGCTGACTATAAAATTGGTCTTGCTAACAAAACAGTTGTCCCGCATTTGCGTATATTGTAGCAGGAAGAATAAACTGTACTGGAATGAAGGGCAAAATGTGTAGGAAAATGCAGCCAACTATGTGGCAAAGCGGAGTATGTTCCAAAGATGAAAGAACACCATCAGGGCTAGAATGGCAGACACTTTCAGAGACTGGTCGTACAACGTCCTTTTAGCTCCATCAATCCCTATATGAGAGACGAATGTGCCAATAGACGTGGTACATCATAGCAAGGTCCCACCCGCCAAGGTCAGAACCGCTATATGCACAAAACAACCAGTTCTCTATAGAAAGTATTGTCTGCTACCAGAGGTTCGGCAAGAACCATAAAGTAAAGCCCATAGTGTATAAGTACGGAACTTCCTAATTTTTTTTAGAAATCCTACAATAAAATGATCATGCCCGTATCATCAACATAAATATAAGTAATATAAATGGAAGCCAAAGTTTTGTGTAGCAAGACAGTCATAAAAACAGTCAAAGTTAGATAAATGGTCAATAATGTTTGTGAGTAATCAAGTCTTAGAATTCATTTTCAGATGATCTCACTTTTCAAGATCGTTTCTGGGGTCCACATTCTAACGCTTATTGACATAGGTACGTGGACGAGAATTTGTTGGAATAGTAGTTTGGTATGGGATTGATCGAGTCCTAGAATTTTCAGATGACCTGACTTTGCAAGAACATTTGTGGGGTCCACACTCTAGAGCGTACAGACGTGGGTACGTGGATGAGAATTTGTTGGAATAGTAGTTTGGTATGGGATTGATCGAGTCCTAGAATTTTCAGATGACCTGACTTTGCAAGAACATTTGTGGGGTCCACACTCTAGAGCGTACAGACGTGGGTACGTGGATGAGAATTTGTTGGGATAGTAGTTTGGTATGGGATTGATCGAGTCCTAGAATTTTCAGATGACCTGACTTTGCAAGAACATTTGTGGGGACCACACTCTAGAGCGTACAGACGTGGGTACGTGGATCAGAATTTGTTGGAATAGTAGTTTGGTATGGGATTGATCAAGTTCTGGAATTAATTGTGAAATGGGGTAAAATGGGATCTACTAATTAAAATATTATTTATCAATTGTTCCAAAGTGTACTACTGGGGCCACTAAGCAGAAAATAAAAATTATTGAAAAACAAACAAACTAATAATTGTAGGTGGTGTGGTAGGTCTCAAAACAGGGGGAGATACAAAGGCCTGGTTGGGATGGGCATGTGGGGCAATAGAATCGGGAATCACTCCGACTGCCATGCTTTCTGCAAACTTGGCACCTTTTTTGAGGATACCTTTTGGGTGGGAGTGACAGGGACAGGGTGAGGAAAATGGCGTTCTGAAAGTCTCCGGGAATCCTCAGTCGAAGGCTTCCCCCGGTGCCATGGACTCAAATATGAGGCTCTCTACTACTTTTTCCTGAAAGTGCAGGAACGTAAGTGGTCCTTGGGATTTTTTATATAGGACAAAACTGTTATGTGGCAGTTTGAATGAGATAGATTGCCACCTTTTTATACCACACCCTGGTCTTCCTCTTGACCAGGTATGGTTGCAGAACCTGGTCTGACAGGTCTATGCCACCCATATGTCTGTTATAGTCTGTGACGCAGACAGGTTTTTCTTTGTCCCTGGTGGCACCCCTCTCTCTGACGTCACAGTGGTGTCCGTATGCAGTGTGGAAAGCATGTAGACGTCCTTCCTGTCTTTCCACTTCACTGCAAGAAGTTGGTCGCTTGCAAGTGAGAATGACGCCCCCCTCTCCAAACGTCTGGACACCAACTGTGACGGAAACCCCACTCTGTTTTTCCTCACTGTCCCACAGGCCCCTGTATTTGCAGCATGGAGGGATTTGTATAGGGGGATGCTCGTGTAATGGTTGTCAGTATACATGTGGTACCCCTGATTGAGAAAGGGCGTCATTAACTCCCAGACAATTTTGCCTGGGATACCAATTGTCTGGGGGCAGTTTGGGGGGTTTATTTGGCGGCCCCTACCTTCATAAATTAAGAAGGTTGACGTGTACCATGATGAGCTCTCGCAAGCTTTGTATAATTTTACGCCGTATTTGGCTCTCTTGGAGGGAATAAATTGGCGGAATAACAGACAGCCCCTGTAGCTCATCAAGGACTCGTCGACTGCCACATTTTGCTCTGGGGTATAGGAATTTAGAAAGGAAGTTTTTAGGAGGGAAATTAGGGGTCTTAATTTATTTAGCCGATCGTAGTTGGGGTCAGTTCTTGGGAGAGCTTGGGAATTGTCACTGAAGTGGAGGAATCTCATCAGGGCTTCGTAACGGACTCGGGACATGATGGCTGCAAATACAGGGGTGCAGTGGACAGCTTTTGTTGCCCAGTAAGAGCGGAGAGTGGGTTTTTTTTACTATACCCATATTCAGGGTGAGGCCTAAGAATTTTTTTATTTCGGGGACATTTGTGGGGATCCAGGAACGGGAATGAAAGGCAGTGGGTTTTTGGGAAATATATTGCCGGGCATATAGGTTTGTTTGGTGGACGATTAATTGCAGGATTTCGGGGCTAATGAAAATTTCAAAATCAATGGGGGTAAAATTGGCGACATCTACTTTTATTCCAGGGACTGCAGAAAAAGGGGGATTTGAGGGGAAAATGAGGTGTCATTATACCACAGCGGTGGGGGGGACTGCGGTACTTGGTCCTGCCTCTGAAGCTTCAGCAGTGACGACCGACTCCGCTACCACCGGGCTGGGGGATCCCGTGGAGGAAGAGTCGTCATCACTGTCTGAAAGCTGCTCAGCTTCAGAGGCAGAATCTGTTTCACTGCCGGAGCAAAGCAGGCTGTAAGCTTCCTCCACGCTGAAAGTTCCGCGGGTCATTTTATTTAATTCCTCCCCTAACCCTAAAAAAATTTTAAAAAAATTATTATTTTTTTTTTATAATCCTCTGCTGATGATGCAGGGATTACGGAGAACGGGGGTGGGTAAATTGGATGCTGGCGGATATAGACAAGTGTTTTTTGTAACTGACAGGGCAGCACTTGAACTGTAGTCTCTCTCTCTTCTCTCCTAGAACAACTACAAGGAGAGAAGAGAGAGGTACAGCCCAAGTGCTGCCATATTTATTAAATATTAGGGGTTTTGATCACTGGGATAGGACATATCACAGTAATGAAAAACCCAGCAGCCAATGAGAAAATTCTCACAGGTTGCTGGGTCTCTGCTGGCAGATCATGGCAGGCGCACTGCGCATGCGCCCGCCATTTTCTTCCAGCAGAGAAGAAGGGGGGCCGGGAGCTGTGGGCTGGAAACCTTGGACCGGGGACAGGGGGACACTGCAAGAGGTATGGTGGGGGGCTCGGGGGACTATTTCTCTCCTTTCTGATGTGCGATCACATCAGAGGGGAGAGAAATGCAAAGCAAACTTTTTTTTTTTTTTTTACAAACTATATGCAGCGATCGCAACCCCGGGGGTCTGTAAAGACCCCCGGGATTGCGATCGCTCCAAGGGTCGGTAAAAACCGACCCCAATACACTGCGGGGGAAGCTAGGTTTTGGCGGGCGCATCTGCACATGCGCCCGCCATTTTGGAGCACTAGGAAGAAGGAGGAGGGTCTGGGACCGGGGGGCACCTTTTTCGGTACATAAGGTACAGTGGGGGGCTCGGGGGACCCTATTTCTCTCCCCTCTAATGTGCGATCACATTAGAGGGGAGAGAAAGAAAACACAAGTATGGATTTTTTTTTTTTGCGATCGCCGGTAAACGGTTAATTGCCGGCGATTGCAAAAGCGGGTCGGTGAAAACCGACCCGAAGCATGTTCTCTGGGGTCTCGGCTACCCCCGGCAGCCGAGACCCCGGAGAAAATCGGACTGTGGGGGGCGCTATTTACTTTTTCCACAGCGCCGTTAATTAACGGCGCTGTGGTTTAAGTACCCTTAATGACCGCCGTTAAAAGGCGTATTGGTGGTCGTTAAGGGGTTAATAGGGGTGCCCAAACTTTTTCATATAACTGTAACACAGCCCACATAGTATGTAACACAGCCCACGCAGTATGTAACACAGCCCACGCAGTATGTAACACAGCCCACGCAGTATGTAACACAGCCCACGCAGTATGTAACACAGCCCACGCAGTATGTAACACAGCCCACGCAGTATGTAACACAGCCCACGCAGTATGTAACAGAGCCCACGCAGTATGTAACACAGCCCACGCAGTATGTAACACAGCCCACGCAGTATGTAACACAGCCCACGCAGTATGTAACACAGCCCACGCAGTATGTAACACAGCCCACGCAGTATGTAACACAGCCCACGCAGTATGTAACACAGCCCACGTAGTATGTAACACAGCCCACGTAGTATGTAACACAGCCCACGTAGTATGTAACACAGCCCACGTAGTATGTAACACAGCCCACGTAGTATGTAACACAGCCCACGTAGTATGTAACACAGCCCACGTAGTATGTAACACAGCCCACGTAGTATGTAACACAGCCCACGTAGTATGTAACACAGCCCACGTAGTATGTAACACAGCCCACGTAGTATATTGCAATGTGGGCACCATATCCCTTTGAAAAAAATAGTTAAGATAATTAGTTACATACTCGCCTTCCGGCGGCCCCCGGACCCAGCCCAGGCCTTTAGCGATGCTCCTCGCGACGCTCCGTTCCCAGTAATGCCTTGCGGCAATAACCCTTGATGATGTAGCAGTCTCGCGAGACCGCTACATGATCTGGGGTCATTGCCGCAATGCATTCTTGGGACCGAAGCGTCGCGAGGAGCAGGAAAGGCTGGCACGGACGCCGGAAGGTGAGAATGTTTTTATTTTTTTTTATTTTTAACATTATATCTTTTTATTATTGATGCTGCATAGGCAGCATCAATAGTAAAAAGTGAAGCTCTGTTTAAATTCCGCCCCAATATCGCTGATTGGTCGCGGCCAGCCGCGACCAATCAGCGACACGAGATTTCCGTTACAGACAGACGGACGTTTCAGACAAACAGACGGAAGTGGACCTTTGACAATTAGATAGATAGATAAATTCACGCATGTGCAAGGGCCAGCAGAACGGATTTATTCTTTATTTTTGAGGTGCACTGGTTTTAATTTTGTTGCCATTTCTAGTTTGTGTGTTGTCATATGCCACAGACAACCTGTCCTAGTACAGGCCACGGTAAGGGGTGCATCCACAGCAGATGGAAAAATCCATCCCAAAATAAACTTCAAAAGTGTCAGGTGATATTCTCCTGATAAGACTCAGAATTTTTCCTGTTTATCTGTATCCCACACAAGTTTTGTGAACATGTTCAATGCATATGCAAATAAACGTCCCTGCATGTTCCTTGAATATAGGCCAATGACCTTATTTGTCCTATGCAGCGTCATACAAAAGAGATAAACATTTAGACATCCTGCCGTGTAATACCACTGGAATAAATCTTTAGATCTGCACCACAATGATGGCAGAACCATGCCGAAAGTCTCAAAAATGTGATCATTAAGGATATTTTGCCCCTCAGGTAGTCGTCCCAGCTGTTCCAGTGCTGATTACAAAGGTCTGTCTTTATTGTGTTAATCAGCATATTAATCTTGGAAATGTATAGACATGGAAATAGCTCAAAAGCAGATGACTGATTTACTATCTTGAATGACCTCACCAGTCTCAGTGTGAATTGTTTGGAATGACCCTCTGCCATAGCTCCTAGGTTTTTATGTCTTCTTTCTTTACAGCTGTAACACAGTTTGTGAAGAGGGGAGAGTGGATTACATCTAAAGATCGCCATGATTCCAGCAGGTATGTCCATCTGCCTTTACGGATCTTTAACTATTTTGTTGCAGAAGGTACTTTAGACACATGTTTTAAAATTATTAATCTTTTATTGACTTGTGGGATATATTGTAGCTGGAGCCATGTTCACAATTCTGCACAATATTGTAAATAAATGTTAGGTTTGCTATCAGGTTTAGTAGCTATGCTTGTATAGTTTCGGAAGCTAGTTCTCATTATTATTATTTTTAAGCTCCTTCTCTTCTATTCACTGATAAGACTATGTCATTGTTAGGAATTGTAGTTCTGTGCGCTCACCTGGTAATGGTTCGGGTCCAATGCTACGCTGCTCTGGTCGCAAGTGCCGCTATTGTCCTGACCCTGGAGGAGAAGCTACCACGCATACCATTCCAATCTCCTTGGAATATTGTGTTCTGGAGTTGTAGACTGTGGAGATGTGGGCCGGATTTCTCTGCTTGGGGAACATGGTACGCGGTGTTGCCAGGCAAGGCAGGACGTTGCTGTGTCTGCTAAAAGGCAGTGGTGGGATTGTGTCCATTCTACAGTACAGGTTAGCAGGAAGTGGTTATCTGGGGATGATTGGGAGGTAGTCAACATCTGATCAGGTCCTTCAGCATCAGGTGGGTATTTAAAACTGCTCAGGCCTTTTTTCTGCTTATTGCAGTTCTTATGTGCCTTGGAGGTGAGTGGTGCTGGCTGTATTGATTATCTTTTCAGGGTATTCCTTAGGGTTCTTCTCCTTGTCTCTTTGTGCTTCCCTCGCAGGGGTTCTTGCAGAGGTACCTACCTGGTTCTTGACTAGGCATCGGCTGCCTCACCAGTCGCCAGCTGCCAGGCAACAGTGGGCCTGGGAAGGGCTCTGCCAAAGTCCCCCTTTCATTTCTAGGAGCTGGGTGAAGAGTATAATCCACAAAGAGTTATAGAATAGGACGGCACTAGAGCGATACTTTATGCAGCAGCAAGGACCATAGATAGGATCCAGAGCATTAGGCGTCACGCTTACTACGGGGTATTTGGTGCACAGCAGCTGAAAACCAATAGTTCATGTGTGCTCATAAGTAAGAAAATATGCGGCACTCACCCCAAATTCTGCAGTGGAAAGCGTGAATTTTAATGGAAAACTTCAACAGATAGATATCCGTTACAACATAAAATAAGCAGGAGGGTGCGGTGTTGGAGCTTGGGTGAAGAGTATTCCTGGCCCTCAAGGGCCTGCCTAGCTGGGCAGCTTGTGCCAAGTGCATCTATGGCCCGCCTTTGCTTGTTTGGTGCTAGTCTTGCTTAGTTTCTCTGCGTAGCGCATAACACTCCTACTATCCATTTAGCAGGAACCTATATAAGGCCAATGTGTAAGGGGCTCTAACAAAAGACCATTATTAAAAAAAAAAAAAAAAAAAAAGCTGGCAAAGCCCAGATGATAAAATAAGCAAACTTTTATTGACAAAATGTATAAAAGCAAAGAAATAAAATTGTAGAAAAAGGCAGATGTTATCATTTGCATACCAACACAGTCGGAATCACAATGAATACATAAATAGCCACCTCGGAATGAAGTATTGGGGAGTCAAACCAAGACTTCTGCAGATAAAGTAAGAATAGGGGTGCAAAACTACTCCATAAAAGTGAAATAACGGCACCAAACTGTTGACTGCAGTCTGAATCTGTCCTCAATATGAAGCGTACCATACCACATAATGATGAGCTAGGTGGTGCATGAAAGTGTGTTGAAGACTAAATGTGTTCAATATTGAAAAATGAAATGGCACTCACCATTGCTTCTTAAAAAAGGTTAATGTCCTTTATTCCATGGGGCGGGACAATGCTATAACATGAAGGGGGAGCGGGGAAGTGAAGGAGGACAACAGCCTTTTTGCGCCTATCCCAGCGCTTCTGCGGGTCCAAACCCGGAGAGCCCTGACAGGCACGCACAGAGCCCCGACAGGCACGCACAGAGCCCTGGCAGGCACGCACAGACCCCTGGCAGCCCTCACAGACCCCCCACAGTCACGCACAGACCCCGCCCGCACACACACACGCAGTCTCCGCCCACACACCGCCCACACTCCATTATAGTGCATCATTGCACTATGGGAACTTCCGATTCCGGTATCCGATATCGCAAAAGTATCGGAATTCCGATACAGCGAATATCGGCCGATACCCGATATTTGCAGTATCGGAATGCTCAACGCTACTTAGGACGTACATGTGCTAAGATATGCAGAACCACTTTAAAACCTAAATGGAGGCAAGTATGCAAGATGAAAAATAAATACGTAAGTGACACGTGGTTGGCTGAATAAGAGAGAAACATGCCTAATAGTAAGAGACTATATGCAGAATCTGTCTATTTCAGATTGTAGACAGAGGGATCTGCTGCCTTGAGGTTCTGACACTAACCTACATAAAAGGTGAGAAAAAGATGAGCAAAGAGAATTATAATCAACTAGATGGTGGCCCGATTCTAACGCATCGGGTATTCTAGAATATGCACGGTATGTATGTATATAGCAGCCACATAGTATATAGCACAGGCCACGTAGTATATAGGATCCATGTAGTATATAGTAGACAAATACTACGTGGCCTGTGATATATACTATGTGGCTGCTATATACATACATACATATTGTAGAATAACCGATCCTTTAATACAGGCCACTCAGTATATAACAGTGGCCACACAGTATATAACACAGCCCAAGCAGTATATAACACTGGCCACATAATATATAGCACAGCCCATGCAGTATATACTGTATATACTCGAGTATAAGGCGAGATTTTCAGCTCACTTTTTGGGGCTGAAAGTCCCCCTCTCAGCTTATACTCGAGGCATACCCAGGGGTCGGCAGGGGAGGGGGAGCAGGGGCTGTCTAATAATACTCACCTACTCCAGGCACGGTCCCTGTAGGTCCCTGGCTTCCCCGGAGCCGGCAGCAGCAGCTTCTACCTTTATTTAGCGGTCACATGGTACCGCTCATTACAGTAATGAATATGCGGCTCCACCTCCCATAGAGGTGGAGCCGCATATTCATTACTGTAATGAGCGGTAACGGTGACCGCTCAGTACAGGATGAAGCTGCAGCGTCGGGGAAGCAGGGACCTGCACAGCGCCAGGACCAGGTGAGTATATCGGGGAGGGGAGCGCTGCGCTGCGTGGTAGTCACCTTTCCTCGTTCCGGCGCCGCTCTGTCTTCAGCAGTAACGCACAGGTCAGAGGGCGCACTTACGTGGTTAGTGCGCGCCCTCTGCTGAACGTCAGTGCTGAACATGGAGTGGCGCCCCCGAACGAGGAGCAGGTGACTATTGAAAGTGCCGGGGGCCTGAGCGACGGAGAGGTGAGTATGTGATTTATTTATTTTTATCGCAGCAACAGCAAATGGGGCAAGTGTCTGTATGGAGCATCTATGGGGCCATAACATTTGTGCAGCACTATATGGGGCAAGTGTTTGTATGGAGCATCTATGGGGCCATAACGTTTGTGCAGCACTATATAGGGCCATAACAGAGCATTACGGTATATGGGGCAAGTGTCTGTATGGAGCATCTTATAGGGCCATAATCAAGGTTTGTGCAGCACTATATGAGGCAAATATCTTTATAGAGCATCTTATGGGGCCATAATCAGCATTTGTGCAGCATTATATGGGGCAAATGTGTCTTTGGAGCATCTTATGGGGCCTTTATTAACCTTTATGCAGGATTATATGGGGCATATTTTAATATGGAGCATCTTATGGGGCCATCATAAACTTTATGGAGCATTATATGGGGCTCCTGATTCAATATAGATATTCAAAAACACTTAACCTACTGATGTCTCAATTAATTTTACTTTTATTGGTATCTGTTTTTACTTTTGACATTTACCAGTAGCTGCTGCATTTCCCACCCTAGGCTTATACTCGAGTCATTAAAGTTTTCCCTGTTTTTTGTGTCAAAATTAGGGGGGTCGGCTTATACTCGAGTATATACGGTAACACAGTTCACATAGTATCTAACACTGGCCAGGTAGTATATAGCAGCCACGCGGTATATAACACAGCCCACGTATGCATAGGCAGCATCAATAGTAAAAAGTTGGGGACACACAGGGTTAATAGCAACGTTAACGGAATGCGTTGTCCGTGACATACGCGGTCCGTTAACACTGTCATTAACCCTGTGTGAGCGCTGACTGGAGGGAAGTATGGAGCGGGTGCCGGGCACTGACTGGACGGGAGTAGGGAGGGACTGATTCTCTGCCGGACTGTGCCCGTCGCTGATTGGTTGCGGCAGCCAGACCAATCAGCGACGCGGGATTTCCGTGACGGAAGTTGCTGATAGAAAGACGGAAGTACCCCTTAGACAATTATATAGTAGATAAAACACAACATGGACAAAATACAACAGTGGTTCTATCCAGATCAACAAAGACTATGAAAAACTCATTTAGACCGCCTGTTTGAATGAAGTAAATTTTTGTCATCCATTTGGTCTGAAGCTGAGCCAGTTTAGCTTTAACAGTTCCTTCACTAGGCAGCCGATGCCAATAACTTGCAGAAGACAGGCATCACAGTTTTTTTTTAGTTGATTTTGAAATGTCGAGGTATGGGTTTCAGTAGAGACATCAGTTACATTCTGTTGCATTGTTCATATATTGCACATGTTCCCTTGTACGGATTCTAAGTTGTCTCGAGATCATGCCCACATAAATGAGTTTACAAGGACAAAAGGCATAGTAGATTACATATTCTGTACTACGTGTGAAAATAAATTCCTTTAGTTCATTGTTGGATTTAAAGGTGGATGCTTTGGTCATATTGGCTCAGGTGGCACAATTCTTACAAGGGGGACAAAGCCCCATTTAAGGAACTTGAATTCAAAATCTTGTTCTATAGGTGGTCCTTTATGATGACTGTGGACTAGAACATCTTTTAAATTCAGCAATCTTCTGTAGGTGATAGAGGGTTTTGATGTTGTAATCTTCACTATCACAGGCTCACATTTAAAAAGTGGCCAGTACTTTGACTGAGAATTTTTCATGTAATTCCATTTTTCATTGTATGTTGAGATAAACCTCACATCAGATGTTGATGGTGGTTTTATTTTAGGTTTAAGAAAATGCCGTTCTGCTGATTTTTATGAGCTCTTGTCCAGCTTTTACTTATGACATGATTTGCGTATCATCTTTAGGAGAACCATAGTTCCAATTATTGTGCTTGAGGAGAGCTCATTGAAATATATTATTTTTGTCCGTAAGAATTTCCCTTAGGGGATGCTATTTTTGAGAGGCCTTGGATGCGAAGATGTAACATGCAACAGAGAGTTGACCGCTATGCTTTTTCTCAATACCTCTGTGTGAAAAAATCCATCCTCATCTTTGTAGATTGTGGTATCAAGGAATTTGATATTAGACTGACTGTAGTTGCAGGTAAGTTCAACATTGATGTAATTTCGATTGAGATACTATGTGAAAAAGTAAATCTTGCTCAGTTCCCTGCCAAATAATAATGTTGTCACTGTATTGAATCAATGTAGAGACCTTCTCACTGAGGGGTACAGCGTTAGTCTGAAACAGAGATCTTTCCCATAGTCCAAGAAATACAGTTGCCTATTAGGGCGTAAATGCTGTCGCCATAGCGCTACTTTTGAGTTGGAGAATACATGGTGTCCTTAAAGGGAACCTGTCACCCACCCCCCCACCCCCAGGCATTTGTAACTAAAAGAGACACTTTGTGCAGCACTAATGCTGCATTCTGACAAGGTGGCTCTTTTAGTTTGGGTCCCTGGCACTGCTGAAATAATCGTTTTTGAAATTTGTCCCTCATACCTTGAAATCGCCACGGGGCAGGTCTTTCCCCCTTAATCCAGACACCTCCCAGCCGTCACTCAGGGCCTCTGCACGCCGGGCGCCGCCTCCTCTTCCTTCATTAGCGTTCCCGGCGCCTGCGCTGTTATATTTTTTTCGGGCCCTTCGAACTTACCGAGCAGGCCCCGGGAACACTAATAAAGGAAGAGGAGGCAGGACCCGGCGTGCAGATGCCCTGAGTGACGTCTGAGAGGCGTCTGGATTAGGGGGGAAAACAGCCTTCCTGGCGATTTTGAGATATGAGGGACAAATTTCAAAAACGATTTCAGCAGTGCCAGGGACCAGAACTAAAAGAGCCACCTTGTCAGAATGCAGCATCAGTGCTGCACAAAGTGGCTCTTTTAGTTACAAGCGCCTGGGAGGGGGGGCGGGGGGTGACAGGTTCCCTTTAATGAGAGAGAAGTTATGCGTGAGGGAATATTCTAACAGTCAAAAGAAATTCAGTGAGGCCATGATTTAATATGGTTATATGAAGAAACGTTCTAGATTATTCAATACTATTGCTATGTCTGGATATGTACAGTGACTCCACATCTAGAGTCACCAGCCACATATCACCTTTCAAGGGATTGCCTTTCATTTTTCTAAGAATATCACCTGTGTCTTTACTATCAGAAGGAAGGGAATCTACCAGAGGTTTGAGATGGAAGTCTATGTACTTGCCTATATGCTCACAGAGGCCTCCATTTCTGGAGACAATTGGGTGGCCATGTGGGATAATAGAGGATTTGAGTCAGTTCACCATTGACAGAAAAGTTATTAGGGCGTAAGTAATAAGTTGCATTGAATTGTGACACATTCTGTTTTTGCTGCGTTCTTATTCTCTTTGAAAGGAGATACAGGCATATGGAGTATGTGGAAATTCGGGAATCAAGCCAATCATTTCTTTTTAGATAATGACATTATAGAAGGCCTGTTCGATGTCCTGCAGTTGATTCTGAAAACTGTTGAACCACCGTCTTTTATAGAAATTATGATCAAAGATCATCTGACAGGCTTTCTATAATGGCATTATCACCAAAGAAATAATGGCCTGATTGCAGAATTTCCGCAAAATCAATGCCTGTATCTACGTCCAAAGGTGCACAAATCCTATACTACCCTACCTGGCTGCCCGATTGTCTCTGGGAATGGAGGCCTCCATTAGCATATTTAGGCAAGTACTTGGACTTCCACCTCAAAGCTTGGTAAGAGTCCCTTCCTTCCTCTATTACACATGGGTGATGTTCTTAGGAAATGTTCTTGGAGAGTGAAATGTGGCTGCGGACTCTAGATGTTGAGTCACTGTAAACATCCATCAGCCATAACGACTGTATAGAATCAATTAGACCATTTCTTCATATGACCACACTAGATCGTAGCCTCATTGAATTTCTTTTGACTCTGTTAGAATCTGCCGTCACACATTTTTCTCTTTAAGGAGACCCTGTATCTCCAACTCCAAGGTACCGCCATGGGGGCAGTATTCACACCCTCATGTAAATTTATTTCTTGGACTATGGGAAAGATCTATCTTTCTGACTAACCCTATACACCTCATTGAGAATGTTTCTACTTGAATTCTATACATTGACGACATTCTCATTATTTGGCAGGGATCTGAACAAATTTGCTTTTTCATGCAACACCGCAATCTAAATTACATCCATGTTAAACTTGCTTACAAATACAGCCCATCTAGTATAGAATTCCTTAACACAAGAATCTACAAATATGAGGATGGATTTCTTCACTCAGAGGTATTCTGAAAAAGGACGGCAGTCAACTTTGTTGCATACTGCCTCTTCACATCCAAGGGCTCTCAAGAACAGCATCTCCTATGGGAAATTCTTAATAACAAAAATAATTTGTTCCAATGTGCTCTCCTTTCAGGAATAAGCACAATAATTAGCACACTAGTTCTCCCAAAGAAAATTTTCAAATCATGTACGGTAATTGGTAAAGGCTTAACAAGAGTGCATAACATCAGTAGAGCGGATCTTAGCTTGGGTATCCATGGTAATGACCACTAACTACTGTCAATATGAGTGGTCGTAACCATGGATGCCAAAGCTAATGCAATGCCCTGCACATTATGTAAGCGACATAGCTTATCAGAAGAAATATACTACATTTCTAATTGTAGGTACTTGCCAATATTATTACACCTATTACATATTGGTATAGGATCATGGAGATAAAAGTACTCCTTTTCAGTTTTTGTTTTTTTTTTCTTTTGTTTGTCAACTGTTGAAAATTTTATGATAACATTAGTGATGAGGTGGTTTTTTTTGTTTGTTTGTTTGTTTCATTTCCATTGCAGTCGGTACCAGACTCTGTCCTGCACCAAATGCTGCACTATCCTTGGCAGGTTTTATCATTCTACACCCAAAGATCTGAAGCACAGGCCAAGTCAGTTCACCATTGACAGAAAAGTTATTAGGGCGTAAGTAATAAGTTGCATTGAATTGTGACACATTGTGTTTTTGCTGCGTTCTTATTCTCTTGTGCATGTTGATAAAGTTTAATACCCCCTCCCCCCCCCCCAAAAAAAAAGGGATGCGACTTCCTTAGGTTTTTGCACCAAAAACGCAGCAAAACCTGATGCCTGCATGTTTTGCTGCATTTTTGCACTCACCCATTGCTTTCTATGGGTGAAAAAAATGCTGAAAGTGACATGCTGCTTTTTTCAAAGATGTAGAAATTTCCTATTCAGTTAGGAACAAAAACTGTGTGCATGACATTTATGAAATCTCATAGCTTTTGCTGGTACTGTAAAACACAGCTTAAACTTTTTCATAAGAAAACGCAAGAAAAGCAACGTGTGCACAAAGACTTAGAGCTCACTAGATAGTCCTTGTTATATGTTCAAGACATAAAGTTGAAATTTATTCTAGATACCATTTTGGAGAAAATCTTCAGCAATTGATACCCGACTCTGAAGCCCCAATCACTCTGGAGACAAGTCAGATTTATCTGGATCAAATTGAAAAGGTAACTAGAAACATAATAAAAATGTGATGTTTTAATGATCATATTAAAACTTTGGGTAAGTTTGTGTTATGTCTCCACAAATGCTTGTGCACTGGTCACCTGTCTTTATTAGGTTACTGACTACTTGAGAATGTGGAGACACCTGGGACATAATTTTATTAATATTTACATAAGCTGAACTTCTTGGCTTGCTGTTAATTTTGGACAAGGAGTAGTTAATTCATCTATTTGACTATATGGACATCGTACAGTTTATTTAAAGTGAACATGTCACTTGATTCATGCTACCCAAACTACGATTATAGCCAAGAATGTTTTACTTGGCATTGCAGAGAAAATATAGCTTGAATAGCTGTCTGAGGGCCATAGAATTGACTAGTTCGGTGTCATCACCAGCTGGCTCGTTTCAGCACCCTTCTAGGAGATTTACAATACTCTTCTGTATGTGACGCGCCCACCAGGGCCGTGGGGTACTCGAAACCGGGTCGGACAGTTCTTTGGGGAAGTCACGGGGGCGTGGCCTGATTCCGTGGACCTGGTTGTGCCGTAAAATGGGGAATATGTATATGAGATTTATCGTGATGCCACCTGTGGTGCTCCGCAACGGATGGCTGACGCTCCTAAAGGAGACCGTTGGGGCTGATGGTGACGCAGTTGGGATGGTTCTGCTCCCCACAGGTGGAGCTGGGCCCCAGGGCTACTGGTCCCGTTTGTCAGGCTTTGTGTACCTTGTGGTGCAGGACTCAGGGCGCAAGAGCTCACTTAATGATACAAGGGCTGTATTTTTCTTTTCCTTTACTTGATGGTTGATAGTACGGAACTGGGGTACTGGTAACAAATCATAATGGAGAGACAGACAGCCTGGAAGCAATTTTTGGATACACCTGGCCTGGTAGGTACGGATGCCTTCCTTCTGCCCTGTCCTCCTTTTTTCCTTGCTGCCAAACAGCTCACTCTCTAGCTGCTTACTTTCTGTTTTTAAAAACCAACTGTTGCCCGCATGGCAGACAGCTCGAGCCTATCACAGGTGCCGCTCCTTTGTGATGGCTCCAGGCTCTGGTATGCTGCTGTGCCGCTGGGTATTAGATCGGGCCAGGAGACCTGCAGTCCCCTTCCCTCCGGATTTAGCTGACGGGACTTCAGTACCCATGCAACCACGTACTCCGGTATCCAGTTCCTAGCGCTCAGCTCTGGGGCGAATTTAATCACAGCTCCACTCCCCAGGTTCTGCTCTACTTCTTTCCTACTGACACCTGTTAAGGGGACCCCTCCTTCTTCCAGGCATGACATTACTCCCTGTGAGGGAAGCAATGCCCCTTTGGCAACCGGACTCCTGGAGTGCCACATTTGAACAGAGCAAGAGACCTGTCAATCACCTAGAGCGGCACTGGTCCCAAGCTAGCTATTCAACTACATCATGTTAGAAAGGCTGGCATGTTGCAAAGAAAAATATACCTGGGTGCAATTGTCAAAGTCCTATAAACACGTAGGAACACGAGCCGTAAGGCAAAAAAAAAACTTATATCTCGTCTCTTGAGATCTCAATCTGTAAATGTGCCACCTCCTGAAGCAGCGACCCTGTCTGCTGTGACTTTAGCTCCACTACCTCCACCCTATAAGCTACCATTAAAAAAGACTCTAATACACACCACCATTTTATTTAAAAAAAAAAAAGTTTTACTATTTCTTAACTCCAAAATTTGCCATGGGTCTTACAGTCCTCAAAATAAGGTATATCTTTTAATTGGTGGGGCGATTTGAATTTCTGTGTTTTTTAATTCCTTAGTAACTGGGCCAAATTTCTGAAATCTGACCAGTGTCCCTTTATGTGGTAAAAACTCTGGAACGCTTCAACAGATCTCAATGATTTTGTATTTTCGTGACATCATGTACTTTGTTGATGGTAAATGTGTCTGTTTATTTATAAAAAAAAAAAAAATTGAAATTCGACATGTAAAATAATTTGCAATTTTCAAACTTTGAATGATTATCCCTTTAATCCAGATATACCACAAGAAAAATTAATAAAGAACATTTTCATCATGCCGGCTTTACATCAGCACCATTTGTAAAATGTTACTTTATTTTGTTAGCCTTTTAGGAGGTTTAAAAATGTAGCAGTAATTTTTCATTTTTACAAAACTTATTTTTTTGAAGGACCTATTCAGGTTTGAAGTGATTTTGGGGGTCCTAGATATTGGGAAACCTCCAAAAGTGATAACATTTTAAAAAAGCACAGCCCGACATATTGAAAACTGCTGTCAGGTAGTTTATTAACCCTTCAGGTGATGTTAAGGAATGAATGCAAAGTGGTATGATAAAAATGAAAAAATTTATTTTCACCACTTAAATGTCGCTGACTTCTGAACAGGCCACTGCAGCCAGCAGACACAAAGGCTGCTATTTGGCTGTAAATTGCCATGGGAAACATCAGGAGCACAGATTCATGATCTCTGGGTGCCGAAGAGGTTAAAGAGGGAGCCCCCACACTCTGTTAGCCATTTATATATGACTATTGACAGCAGCATCTAAGGTGTTAAACAGATATGATCGATGCCAACACAGATCGTTGGTGATACAGCAAGTTGTCAGCTATAGTGTACAGCCGACAGCTGCTGGATTGTCACCTGTATGGAGATGCTATTCTCTTATCTCAGGTCTGTAAGAAGATGTATTGGCGGTCATTAACCCATTTCTGTCATTGGACGTACTATTCCGTCCATGTGGGGTGGGCCTAAATTCCCACGGATGGAATAGTACGTCCAGGGCGATCGGCCGCGCTCACGGGGGGAGCGTGGCCGGGTGTCAGCTGCTTATCGCAGCTGACATCCGGCACTATGTGCCAAGAGCGGTTACGGACCGCCCCCGGCACATTAACCCCCGGCACACCGCGATCAAACATGATCACGGTGTGCCGGCGGTATAGGGAAGCATCGCGCAGGGAGGGGGCTCCCTGCGGGCTTCCCTGAGACCCCCGCAGCAACGCGATGTGATCGCGTTGCTGCGAGGGTCTCTTACCTCCTCCTCCCTTCAGCAGGCCCGGATCCAAGATGGCCACGGCATCCGGGTCCTGCAGGGAGGGAGGTGGCTTACCAAGTGCCTGCTCAGAGCAGGTGCTTGGTAAGCCTGCAGTGCTCTCAGACAGATCAGCGATCTGTGATGTCCCCCCCTGGGACAAAGTAAAAGAGTAAAAAAAAAAAAATTCCACATGTGTAAAAAAAAAAATAAAAAATTCCTAAATAATGAAAAAAAAATTATTCCCATAAATACATTTCTTTATCTAAATAAAAAAAAACAATAAAAGTACACATATTTAGTATCGCCGCGTCCGTAATGACCCAACCTATAAAACTGTCCCACTAGTTAACCCCTTCAGTAAATACCGTAAGAAAAAAAAGGCAAACAACGCTTTATTATCATACCGCCGAACAAAAAATGGAATAACACGCGATCAAGAAGACAGATATAAATAACCATGGTACCGCTGAAAGCGTCATCTTGTCCCGCAAAAAACGAGCCGCCATACTGCATCATCAGCAAAAAAGTAAAAAAGTTAGTCCTCAGAATAAAGCGATGCAAAAATAATTTTTTTCTATAAAATAGTTTTTATCGTATAAAAGCGCCAAAACATAAAAAAATTATATAAATGAGGTTTCGCTGTAATCGTACTGACCCGAAGAATAAAACTGCTTTATCCATTTTACCAAACGCGGAACGGTATAAACGCCTCCCCCAAAAGAAATTCATGAATAGCTGGTTTTTGGTCGTTCTGCCTCACAAAAATCGGAATAAAAAGCGATCAAAAAATGTCACATGCCCGAAAATGTTACAAATAAAAACGTCAACTCGTCCCGCAAAAAACAAGACCTCACATGACTCTGTGGACCAAAATATGGAAAAATTATAACTCTCAAAATGTGGTAACGCAAAAAATATTTTTTGCAATAAAAAGCGTCTTTCAGTGTGTGACGGTTGCCAATCATAAAAATCCGCTAAAAAACGTGCTATATAAGTAAATCAAACCCCCCTTCATTACCCCCTTAGTTAGGGAAAAATTAAAAAAATGTATTTATTTCCATTTTCCCATTAGGGTTAGGGTTGGGCTAAAGTTAGGGTTAGGGTTTGGATTATACTTACGATTGGGAATAGGGTTGGGATTCGGGTTAGGGGTGTGTATGGATTAGGGTTTCAGTTATAATTGGGGGGTTTCCACTGTTTAGGCACATCAGGGGCTCTCCAAACGCGACATGGCGTCCGATCTCAATTCCAGCCAATTCTGCGTTGAAAAAGTAAAACAGTGCTCCTTCCCTTCCGAGCTCTCCCGTGTGCCCAAACAGGAGTTTACTCCAACATAATGGGTATCTGCGTACTCAGGACAAATTGGACAACAACTTTTGGGGTCCAATTTCTCCTGTTACCCTTGGGAAAATACAAAACTGGGGGCTAAAAAATAATTTTTGGGGGAATTTTTTATTTTTTTATTTTCATGGCTCTGCATTATAAACTGTAGTGAAACACTTGGGGGCTCAAAGTTCTCACAACACATTTAGATAAGTTCCTTGGGGGGTCTAGTTTCCAATATGGGGTCACTTTTGGGGGGTTTCTACTGTTTAGGTACATTAGGGGCTCTGAAAACGCAATGTGACGCCTGCAGACCATTCCATCTAAGTCTGCATTCCAAATGGCGCTCCTTCCCTTCCGAGCCCTCCCATGAGCCAAAACGGTGGTTCCCCCCCACATATGGGGTATCAGCGCACTCAGGACAAATTGGACAACAACTTTTGGGGTCCAATTTCTCCTGTTACCCTTGGGAAAATACAAAACTGGAGGCTAAAAAATAATTTTTGTGGGGAAAAAATTTAGTTTTATTTTTACGGCTCTGCATTATAAACTGTAGTGAAGCCCTTGGTGGGTAAAAGTGCTCACCACACATCCAGATAAGTTCCTTAGGGGGTCTACTTTCCAAAATGGTGTCACTTGTGGGGGGTTTCAATGTTTAGGCACATCAGTGGCTCTCCAAACGCAACATGGCGTCCCATCTCAATTCCTGTCAATTTTGCATTGAAAAGTCAAACGGCGCTCCTTCCCTTCCGAGCTCTCCTATGCGCCCAAACAGTGGTTTACCCCCACATATGGGGTATCAGCGTACTCAGGACAAATTGAACAACAACTTTTGGGGTCCAATTTCTTTTCTTACCCTTGGTAAAATAAAACAAATTGGAGCTGAAGTAATTTTTTTGTGAAAAAAAAGTTAAATGTTCATTTTTATTTAAACATTCCAAAAATTCCTGTGAAACACCTGAAGGGTTAATAAACGTCTTGAATGTGGTTTTGAGCACCTTAAGGGGAGCAGTTTTTAGAATGGTTCCACACTTGGGTATTTTCTATCATATAGACCCCTCAAAATGACTTCAAATGAGATGTGGTCCATAAAATAAAATGGTGTTGTAAAAATGAGAAATTGCTGGTCAACTTTTAACCCTTATAACTCCCTAACAAAAAAAAAATGTTGGTTCCAAAATTGTGCTGATGTAAAGTAGACATGTGGGAAATGTTACTTATTAAGTATTTTGTGTGACATATCTCTGTGATTTAATTGCATAAAAATTCAAAGTTGGAAAATTGCGAAATTTTCACCAAATTTCCGTGTTTTTTCACAAATAAACGCAGATAATATCAAAGAAATTTTACCACTATCATGAAGTACAATATGTCAGAATCACTGGGATCCGTTGAAGCTTTCCAGAGTTATAACCTCATAAAGGGACAGTGGTCAGAATTGTAAAAATTGGCCCGGTCCATAACGTGCAAACCACCCTTTGGGGTAAAGGGGTTAAGGGGTAAATTTCCTCCAATTCCTTTTGGGGAACCTGAATCAGCGATTTGTTTGATCGCCTATACTATATACTGCAAAAAGTATAACTGCAGGCTGGTCGTCATAGGGAGCACCATCAAGGTAGGAATGAGGACCTTTCAATAGGCCTCATCTGCCGTGAATTTATAATGCTATGAAACCACCCCTTGAATGGTAGGCATATGAGTGGTTGTTGAATCAGTAATTTGCACCTCTTGCTCAGATCAATGGGTTTTCTGCATCCTCCAGTACATTAGTGTTGTGACCTGGCATTGGTAAGTATGTCCGCATTTTTGTTTTATATCATTATTGACATCGCCTTATGAGGAGTTACACTTCTAGGATCGGCAAATATCCCGGGACTAGCAGTTCTATAGAAGGAGCTAGTGCAGCGGTACAGAAGCTGACGAATAGATCTGTCATGGAGTATTAATTGATATATGCTCATGAGCAATTTGCCAGATAGTGCTAAAGGGTTAAGTATAGGATTCTCCTTTTAAAAGTGTTGCCATATTTTTTATATGTATGGGCTCAACATGTTCCTTTTACCCCTGCTGTTCCTCTGTTACAGCTGTATGGGCCCGTCTCCATTTCCTGACTGCGTCTTCCTGCTCATATGGCATGTAACGTCTGTAGCTGATTAATGACCACAGCGATGATCAATGATTGGCTGTGGTCGCATGTGTTGTACAACCAATGCAGAATGTACAGAGCTCATTGCAGCACCTTAATGTTTCTACTGTGCCTAGTTGTGTTTGGTTCTGATTTATTTTTCTTTTGTCTTAATTTAGCAAAAGGCACTTTTAGAAGTGCTTCAGAGGAGACTATCAATACTGAAGGAAAAAATGTCTTCTGAGCAGAACTCAGATAGCAGCCCATAGAATTTGGTGAGTGCTTGAGGGGTATTTCACAACTATGCTCGGGCTAAGCGGGACCTATTCTGGAGGTGTATTCTCAGACTTATCCACATTATTGTTTTGTTTACCCAGAAGATCTGTTCTCAGCACACCATACTCTGCAGATCAGAGATAATATTCAGAACTGTGGGTAGGCTCTGATTGTTATTCCTCATAAGAATTAAAGTGAACCTGTCACTTCAAGAAATGCTATTTACCAGCAGATATAGGCTAATAAAGATAGACTTCCAATAAGCCGGTTTGTACCCAGCTTACTTTCTCTTTGTCACCACTGTTCTAGTAAAGTTATGTTATCCCTTCCACCTCTCGCTGTCAGTTAAAACTGTGCTGCAGGGAGCGATTACAGCCAGCACCCACTATACTGTGTGCATGGGTATAATCCCCCTCACTTTGAGTCACAGCCTAATCTGTGCACATACACTGCAGAGCAAGCGGTAAAGTGCAGTGGAGCGATTACACAGTATATTGACTGTAAGTGCTCCCTGGAAACAAATGGCAGCATGAAAAATCTAACTTCATATTCTCTCTGTTGCAGTTCTTCCAGTAAACCAGCTTCACGGGACTTAAAGGTTATCTGTCTGCAGATTAGCCCTATATCTGCAGGTAAATGGCATTTCTCAAGGAAACAGGTTCCCTTTAAACTTCTAATTGTTCATTGATGGGTTTGTATCTTGCTCAGAATGTACCTGTAAGTTATAATTTTATGTGATTATATTTGTTAAACTCCTAAAACATGGTGTCAATTAAAGTTTATTATTTGTTAGCAGAAAGAATAAAACATTGTTTTCCAAGAAAGGCCAAGCACCCTGGATTTGTGGCATTGTTGTGGAAGACCATGTTATGTGTAAGAGCAGGGGCCACATGACTTCAGTAACTGCTATCAAATCAAAGGAGCTATGATTCTGCTCAGAACTGCTTTTGGAAGTTTTATGAAAGCCTTTAATTTTTGCCGGAAAAAATAATACAGAATGTTGTAGTTGTTGAGGCAAATTGCTGGTGTTGGGAGTCCAGCACTGTTAATTTAAAATCTGATACTGTAACAGAACTGAAATACAGAATTACTAGCACAGATGTGGACTGAGCTGTAATGGAGGAACCATGTAATATGAAAAAGTTAAAAAAACAAAACAAAGTTAAGCAGTTTTACTATGCCTTTTTAGCGGACTTCTTGTAGTTATAGAACAAGCTTGGCTATGTACCATAACAGCATTGGGCACAAATATATAATACAATGGGCATAATCATAATTCACCCATTAGTGTCACCAGCCAGATACAGCAGTTGGAAGGTGAAGTGTATGCCATATGTTTAGTAATACTATACTAAATTTATAACTTACTTGCAAATTGAAACTCGTAAGGGATCACTGCTTTCTCCAAACTGGTCCAAAAAACATAATTTTAAGCAGGTGTGTCTTGGTATTCAAATAGCAGCCGAAAGACTCCCCTGACTGAAGTTGCTGTGTCAGATCATAAGTATACGTGTGGCTTGGACAATCACGAGGGGTGTATGATCGACCTACTTCAAGGGTTCCTATTGTGTGTTCTCGTTCATCAGAACCTCTACACTGTGTTTGAAGGGTTCTTTGTTTGGATTGCTTAAATAAAGATTTTTTGGGGTTATTTTCATTGTACCACATTTATTGTACATACACTTTCAATTATTTAACTTTGTCCACTTATTTTACTCATTGACTCAAACGCACCTCATCATAGTATATCATCAGTTCAGGAACTTTACCTGCAGCGGGTGTCAGCTGTAACAAACCGACGCTGGAAAACTAAATGGTTTTATATAGAAAGCGGGCAATGCAGCTGGGTTGCAATGGCAGCAGAAGGCATAAAAATGTCCACCAGGTCTGCCATATACAGAGGTCTTTTAAGACTTGTATTTATTAAATTTTTTTGGAAGAAAACATCAAATTAAACTTGCCCCAACTCCTCCCCCTTATTACCCAATTTTCTTACAAGATAAATCAACAACAAATTGTGCATTATAACGTATAAGCACTGCCAGTCATCGAGGTAAGAGATAATTGTCATATCAGAGCCCGACCACACTTTAATTTTTTTTTTTTGTTTTTTTTTTAATTACTTTCCTTAGTAAATAATGCACAGTTGGTTTAAAACCACTCAACCAAGGAATTCAGAGCTCTCTCAAGGCCATGTCCGACTCCTCAATCCAGGGGGCCCATAATTTCTTGAACTTGATAAAATAATTAGCGATTACTAACAATTTCTGAAATTGGTGCTACATAGTCTCGTAGCCAGTGCTATGCAATTTGTTATTTGCCATATATAACATGAGCCACAGCGGTGACCTCATGTTCATCTGTCCCTAATCCTTTGCATGTACCGGGACACATACCTTATCAAAAAGAAAACATCTTACTGTATTCAGCACTCCCTTCCCAGATCTTTCTAAGTTGGGACATGACCACAACACACGGAGAAGCCTTGTGCTAGTGACACTTGGGACACAGCTGGTATGGGTGCAGCTCTATATCAAATCTAAATTTTGGCAGTTTTGTACAACTGATATATGTGTGATACCTTGTGAAGCCTCACCGATGGACAGTTGTGATAATCTCTCAAATATATAATACATTACAGAAGAATATTTTAAACAATTCCCCCTTTTCAAGGTGACATACTGACTGGAACCCTGAAAATAGAGAAATTCTTCAATAAGATCGGGATCTTCAGTCTTATAGTGCAAAGAAAGTCAATATATTTACTTTTATATTGTTATATAGATTCAATAACAATATTAACAAATATTAGGCTGTGACTTACCTACATAATTATACTTCTCAAATGAAGCAGACAGGCCCAATCTTATCCGCATCTTAAGGTTTTCTCATGTTCATTTGAGGTAGACTTGCTCAGTTTTATTTTACTCACTTATATAGCAGTATTAATTACACCTTGCTATACATAGCCGGCACTGTCCCGATTGTGTACCCCAATCTAAATTCCCTATCAGTGTGTCTTTGGAATGTGGAAGGAAATCTGAGAACCTGGAGGAAACCCGCGCAAACATGGGGAGAACATTCAAACTCCTTGGAGGTGTTGACCTTGGTGGGATTTGAACCCAGGACCACAGCGCTGTAAGGGTGCAGTGCTAACCACTGAGCCTCCGTGCTGCCCTGATAAATTTTTAGCATAAATACAGTCTCTGAACAACTTTAAGAATGTAGTTTTCAGAATAGTTTCACTTTTGGGCTGTTTTATGCTGTTTTGACATCTTAGAGCATTGCAAATGCAACATGACATGAAATGGAGTGTCTTCCCTTCCGAACCCTACCGTGTGCCCAAATAGTAATTTCTGACCACATATGGGGTTTTGTGGTGTCAGACTTCTTTTACTTTTGTTTCAATGAAAAATTTACACTTAATTAACATTTTAAAGAAAAAAACATGTAATTATTCATTTTAGTTTGCATTCATTCCTGTGAAGCGTTTAACCCTTATCCGGCTGAATAGGTACAATTGTAACTATTCCGTTTTAAAATTGCAATAACTTTTTTTTGAAAAGACGTAGAGGGCTGAAATTTCGTGACATCTCTACATTTTTGGTCCAGAATATATTGGCCAAATTTCAATAAAATATCTCCACCCGCTTCCGAGATAAGGGGTCGAGATCTTTTTGCATCCATAACAAGCTGCATAGGTACAAATGTACCTCATATATTTTGAATGAAGATAATGCAAGGGAAAAAGCATAAATTTTTTTTTAATGATAATGCTATTTAACTATTATAAACAAGTAAAAAACTGTTCATTTACATTATAAAAGAAAATGTAAGAAACTTTTTTTTATTGATTTTCTTTGCAAGTAATGCATGTTGGCTTTGCTACAGAGTGTTCATCGCAAATGGGTTTCACACAAACCACACAAGACTTTCTAGTCTTGCGTTGTTTTCGCCTCAGGTCTCTGCAGACATAGCAACTACCAACAACAGGGGAGGGTCCACGACTACCATGAGGTATTTTGGGGCCAGCTGCTGGCTGCGATGCTACCACAATGCATCGTCCAAGCACCATTTCTACTGCACCTCGAAGAAAATGGTTTCTCATTATCATTTTGTTTGTACTACGATCTTCAATTGCAATCATACACAGCTGATTTGCGAGATCTTTCAGGAACTTTCTTCGTTGATCCTTTGCCCTGAAGCTTGGATTGTGTTCTCTGTAGATGATGTAGGATGCTAACCCACTGACATCAATCATATTGTAGAAAAATGCCAAAGTCCAACGTGATGTTCGTCGTTTCACAGTGTACTCTCCCAACATTTTATCCATAACATCAACGCCACCTTTTGTTATGTTGTAGTATTTTATTATCTCTGGCTTGGCTGCTAGTGTCTCTTCAACTTCTCCCGTCATGTGCATAGATGATAGAAGCACGACTGATTTGTTCTTCTTTGGTACATATGAACAGACTGTTGCATCATGATTGTAGGCAAAATTTGTCGAGTATACAGGCCTTTCTTTGGCAGGCTGCATGTTGTTAGGTAGGAACCTTTTGTTTTTTCTCACTGTACCAACTAGTGTCATGTTCCAGGAGTTCAATACCTTAGCTAGTTCCATGGTTGTAAAGAAGTTATCGGTGGTGACATTTCTTCCAGAGCCTTTATACGAGCTCACTAGGTCCAATACTGTTCGTTCTCCAATGTTTACTTGTCGAGGACCATCAGTTGGTTTCCCAGTGTAGAGCTGACCTTGTAAAGGGTAGGCATTTGATGAGTCACAAGCCCAGAAAATCTTTATGCCATATTTAGCTGGTTTTGAAGGTATATACTGGGTAAATTTAGTATGACCTCTAAATGGAAATAATTGCTCGTCGACGGTGATACAATGATATGGCTTGTAGGCTCTCTCCAGATTACTGTTCAGCATTGTCCAGATGTCCCGTATTGGTGCAGCTTTATCTGTTTGCACACGTTCTGCACGTGTATTTTCGTTGTCAAACCTGATAAATCTGAGTATCATCTTGAAGCGGTCACGAGACATGGCTGCACGTATAAGAGGCAGAGCAGCAACATTCCACATTTCCTCCAGATTCTCTTTGTTGGCTCTGTGCACACCAGCAGCAATCAGTATGCCCAAAAATGCATGAAGTTCAGTTTCAGTAAATTGCTTGAATGTTTTTTGTGGTGGCCGTTTGGAAGAATCAGGAAAACGTTGTACCAGTTCGTTGTTGTAAGCATCACAAACTCTCTTGGCCTTTCGATTCGTTTCCCGTAATATGATGTCACACATCTCGGGAGTCATGATGGACTTGAATAGCTCTTTTGCTGTATATAGGTTGCTGATTGCTGCAGGGCCACCTCTTTGTCGTAGGACATTACGAGATTTTGTTTGTGCATTTGGCAGTGGATTACTGCACCATTGAGTTTCATCCTTAGCAGTCCAAATGTCGCCTGCACTTTGAGGCACAGAATCATCCTCAACACTTTCGTCTGATTCGTATTCATTTTCATGCTCTATGACCATTTCTTGTTCAATGTCTGAATCTTCTTCAGTAACATCCACTTGTGGTACATAGTTTTCATCATCAGATGGAACATATGGTTCATCCTCATGCTCAGAATCAGATTCTTCTAGCATTCGCATTATTTCGTCAGACGTAAATCTGTAAATATGAAAAAATGTAAAATAAATAATTTTCCGAAATACTACATTATTGGCTTTTCACAAAATTATACTAACCTGCAAACACGTTTTCTTGGATTATGGCGGAAACTAGATCCAGCATTACTATCACTCATGATGACTTGCTAGATGAATTTTGGCTTCGTATTTTGTGCTGAATATAAATAAAACATCGTAAAACAATATGTAGATACTAATTATTATCCATTTTTCGTATAAAAATTATACCTATAGTGATAAGTTTCATACAAAATATATGTAAGCCAAGTCCAGGCTGAAAGACAATTTGACTGTTCTGTCCCCACATAATGAGAATAAAGGTATAACTGGCTGTTAGATGCTGTGAGACTTTCCTACCTTCGTTTCCAAGAAATTGAAGACTTCACAAGCCTAGAAATGTGTGCTCACAGCAATGAGATGAACAGCAAAATGGCTAATGAGAGGAGGGAGGCAGGAAGACAAGTAGAAGCCACTCCCAGTTTGAATTAACTTAATTGACAGCAACATAAGTGACCAGTAACAACACTGAACAATAGATATCAGCATAACATTTGTAGCTGAATGAACTTTAGTTTCTGAAACCAAGTAAAGTCTTCCCACAGTGGAGGTATATGTGAAGGTACAATTGTACCTATGCAGCCTGTTAAGGTTGTAAAATTATGCAGCCTGACAAGGGTTAAAGGGTTAACAAACTTTCTGGACGTGGTTTTGAACACTTTGAAATGTGTAGATGTTAAAATTGGGTTTTCATTGCAGGCTTTCTGTAGAGGCCGCTCACATTCACTTCAGAAGTGGTTCCTAAAAAAATAAGTTTTGTAAATTTAATTGAAAAAATAACAGGGCACCTCTTTGTTATTGCGGTATAACCTATTCTATAGATTACACAACAGGTTCTTGTATACATAAAACTGAAGTTGCCAGGATAAACCAATAATCTGATGTTTATGTGGGCTTTCCGACTCTCCTTTGACAGTTGAGGTCAGGGCAGACAAGGATAATTATTTTTAGAGCACCATGGATTCCATGGTGCTGTACATAAGAAGGGATCATATAGAAGATATATATTAATTACAATAAACACACTAACCTTGACAGACCTGTACAGAGGGGAGAAGGCTCTCCTTGGAGCTTAGTCTATAAAATCCAGCTTGCTTGAATTCCGGTTGCTGATCCTTTTGGTCTCTCTGAGGAGTCCGGCATTTGCTTTTTAATTCGGGAACACAAGAACGTTCTCGGCCAAGCACTCCTGTGTGAGTCAGGAGAGATGGGTATCCATCAAACGAATTTATTGCTGACCGCTATCTATTGTGTGTGGGGACCTTAGCTTATTTTCACTACACAAACCTTTTGTCACCTACCCATAAAACATGGAGAGTCTGTGAGGGCTCCTACTGAGTGTAGGGGTTATGTGAGGTGAATATTAGAAAAAAATGGGATTAAAACGTAACTTTTAATAGTTTATTAAAAAATACATAAACACCAAAATGTATAATCAGAAACTCTAAAAGACCTCCCCTACAAACTACCAGGTCATATAATATCTCAATTGTATGTAATTGGCTAATTATGCCAGTACAACGGACATATAGTAGAAGGACCTGACAGAATGCTGTGAATCAGTGATAGATCATTAAGAAATAAATTGGAATGATCTTACCCAGTTCAGGGACAAAATGGGATCTCTGGCATCGATTTTCAAACACTCATGTGAAGCTGTGGGCATCTTGCCGCTGTACAGTCATCCATATCAGAAGTAGAAAATATTAGCACCAGTTCGAAAAAGGTTACCGCCTTCCAACAAGTTTCATCCCGCCTGGGACTCATCACGGGATATGGAAGCCAGAGTGGAGTATTCAGCCGTATTGGGCAATGTAAAGAGCCTCCTGTCGCGTATATGTCCTAGAATACACTGTGCAGAATTATTAGACAAGTTGTATTTTGATCACATGATACTTTTTATACATGTTGTCCTACTCCAAGTTGTTAAGGCTTGAGAGCCAACTACCAATTAAGTCAGGTGATGTGCATCTCTGTAACGAGGAGGGGTTTTGTCTAATGACATCAAAACCCTATATAAGGTGTGCTTAATTACTAAGCAACTTACTTTTCTTTGGTAAAATGGGTCAGAAGAGAGATTTGACGGGCTCTGAAAAGTCCAAAATTGTGAGATGTCTTGCCACCAGTTTTGCCATATTTCAGAGCTGCAATGTTACTGGAGTAACAAACAGCACAAGGTGTGCGATACTCAGGGAAATGGCCAAGGT
Organism: Ranitomeya imitator; assembly: GCF_032444005.1. Lineage (NCBI taxonomy): Eukaryota > Metazoa > Chordata > Amphibia > Anura > Dendrobatidae > Ranitomeya > Ranitomeya imitator. Next base: position 157,584,447 of record NC_091286.1, read on the forward strand.
AAGGAAGGCTGAAAAACAACCACATTTGAACAAGAAACATCAAGACTGGGCCAAGAATTATCTTAAAGGGAACCTGTCACCTGAATTTGGCGGGACCGGTTTTCGATCATATGGGCGGAGTTTTCAGGTGTTTGATTCACCCTTCTTCATTCTCTGTCCTCCGTAGTACACACCTGCGCAAGGCAATCTCAAGTCCAGATGATAAAAGCATGTCTCATGTCGTATGTGACAATATAGGTCGTATATGACAATGTTAATCTTTCTTCCTTTTTTCCCCCTTAATATGGTGTATTCTTATATTTGTTCATATGTATTACAGATAGACAGAAGTCTCTTGAAAAAGGCTAATATATGCCGAAACGTTGAGAATATATATCAATTGTCTACCTCAGAATTTGCTTTATTTTTTTTTTGTGGATACCCACCATCGTGTTTTTTGGAATAAAACAATATAAACTATTATAGCAACTTTAGTGTTCCGGAGTTTTTGCTTATTTTATAATTTTTTCTCCTGAGCACCTCATTGAGAGCAGTGAGCACCCTCTTAATCGTATTTTACTGTAATCAGGGTTAGGGCTTATTTTCACTTGCGAGGAACACGTCCGTGTCTCGCATGTGGAAACGAAGCTCTGGCGCCAGCACTGTGGAGCGGAGCGTGCGGCCGCATAGCAACACATGCAGCCGCACGCTCCGCTCCGGAGTGCCGGCACCAGAGCTTCGTTTCCACATGCGAGACACGGACGTGTTCCTCGCAAGTGAAAACAAGCCCTTAGTTAGGGGCCCACTCAGAAGTTTCGCTCACTCCCCTTGGACCAGAACTTTAGGTACGTCTCTGGTGCTCTCTCATCCGTAGTCGCAGTGCAGTCACCAGAATTATGTCAGAGCCTAAACCTACACATAATATTTATATATTTAGAACTAGAATTTAGAAAAGGTTGATACCTTTTTAATGGCTAACTGAAAAGATGGTAACAAATTGCAAGCTTTCGAGACTCCTCAGGCCTCTTCATCAGGCAAAGACTAATAGAAATTCTAAAGAATCACATATTTATGCACAACACAGCACAGAAAAATGCCATAGGTAAGACAGGTGCCGTGAAGCAGAATTGGGTGTGTGTATATATATGTATATATATATATATATATATATATATATATATATATATATATATATATATATATATATATATATAGGCAGGGGGGCACAGTTGGGCTGCCTAATGCGGCGGTCCAAAGTGTCTCCCCCTGAGGCTGCATTCTGCCGCCCCCTGGACTAGGAGTCAGCTGTTCTCTGTGCCGCCTGTCAAGCTGACAGCCGGCACAGAGAAGCTGCAGCGCGCCGTCTCCCGGAGATCAATTGTACTCACATCTAACGGTTGCGAGTACAATTGAGGCTCTGACCGCTGGGTCAGAGCGACGCCAGCAGCGTGATCAAGTCATGTGATCACGCTGCTGATGTCACTGTCCGGCGTGCAGGAGAAAGAAGAGACTCAGTGGTAAGTGCTCCTGTAGTTGTGGAGCTGAAGACACCGAAGATTCAGCGTGGGGTGCGTGGGTTTATGGGGAATATTTATTCAGTGTGTGTGTGTGTATTTAGTGTTTGGGGGGGGAGATTTATTTAGTGTGTGTGTTGGGGAGTCAGGATTTAATCAGTGTGTTGGGGGGGTTAGGGATTTATTCAGTGTGTATGGAAGGGAGGTTCAGGGATTTACTCGTGTGTGTGTGTGGGGGGGGGGATTTATTCAATGTGTATGTGGGGGGGGGGCAGGGTGCATTTATTCTGTGTGGAGGGGGATGGATGTATTCTGTCGGAAGGGGAGTGGATATATTCTGTGGGGGTGAGTGGGGAGATGGGGGTGGACACAGTAGCGAAGGAAAAAATATGTGCTGACACAGTATTGGGAGCGAGGGTGATGGGATGTGTGAGGACACAGTATGGGGAGTCGGGAGAATGTGTGAGGAGGAAATATGGAGAGCGAAGGGGTATATAAGTGAGGAGAATAGTATAGTTAGCGGGGGGATGTACATGAGGAGGCTTTTAGAAATGTGTGCAGCCAGTATGGGGGGAGGAAAGTGATAGTGGGCACAGAATAGATACTGAGTAGTGTGAGGATAACAGCCAGGAGGAGACAGTATGCCAAGTAGGAGGAGTGTAATGAAGGGGCACAGTAGAGAGATTGGGCTCTCTAGGAGGGACACAGTATGAGAAGGCAGTGTGGATGGCATGTACCATAAGAGGGACAGTGAGAGTCATATTATGTGCTGGGAATAAAGTGAGGGGCAATTATTTACTCAGGGGCTCAGCCTAGGGCAGATATTTTTTATCCTGGAGCATTATAATAACACTGCTATCTTTAAGGGTGTTGTGTCGGGATGTGCTGCTGAAGAGGGCAGAAGATGGAAGTCTGCAGAGACGGCTGTGGATGAGAAGTGTCATCATGGCATCTGGACAAGATGAAAAGAGGCGACTCCAGAAACAACGTCATCTATGAGGTAAAAAAAAGTCACAGAGAAAAAAGCAGAGATGTTTTCCTGCAGAAGCCTCCAACCAAATGCACCAGCAGGGCGCAGCGGACCCGATAAATGATGGCAAACACACAGGTGCAAAAAATACCGATGAAACAACCACTTTCAATCCAGTGTTGGCTGTTTGGCATTAGTGCACAAAAAGATAAAAGATACTAGTCTGTATATGGCATAATTCACACAAGCAATGCAGAGCATCTGGTTTGCAGCCTATTAGTAACGCACATACAGGCGGGCTGCCCAGTGCTACAAAATGCATGCTGTGCGAACAGAGGCCAATAGTTTACAGAGCCATCTTGGTCCGACTGCGCCCTGCAAGATAAAGTGCCAAAAGAAAACCACATATCAATGTATTTAAGGTATTAGTTTATATTGGGGCCTCAATACGTAAGCTGGCAACCCACGTCAAGGGTCCTTACAATTTGCCAGTCCTAACGCTAAACATTGAATAAAAGCTCACCGACACAAAAAGAGGACTTAAAAATCCTCCAAAAAATTCAAAAATTCATCTATGAGGTACCTGGATGTAAATGTTTTTTTTTTTTTGTGATACTAATTCTCACATTTTTATTTATCTTCGGAACATTAAAGGGGATGTCCAATGTTGTGATGAGTCTGCAGTCATACTATGTGACTGCAGACTTCTGAATTCTCACAGTGCACACTGCTATCATAATTCTCTGATGTTGGCGATTTGCATACATGCGTGTTGTGAATTCTGTGGCAGAGTTCACTCCTGTGGTCACAAGTGGTACTTCGGCTGATTCTCTCTGGGATCTTCCGTTTGTGGAGGAAAGTGGTACTGCAGCTTCTGAGTTTCCTCCCTCAGGTGATCTGGTGAGCTCATTAGCTTCTTCTCTACTTAACTCCACCTGATGCTTTGATCTATGCTTCCTGTCAATGTTTCAGTGTGGGACTTGTTTTTTCCCTGGATCATTCCTGTGGCCTGCTGCTCTGCAAAGCTAAGTTTTGCTTATGTTATTTTGTTGCTATTTTTCTGTCCAGCTTGCTTTATTGGTTTTTCTCGCCTGCTGGAAGCTCTGAGACGCAGAGGGACCACCTCCGTACCGTTAGTCGGTGCGGAGGGTCTTTTTGGTCCCCTCTGCGTGGTTTTTTATAGGTTTTTGTGCTGACCGCAAAGTTATCTTCCCTATCCTCGTTCTGTTCAGCTGGTTGGGCCTCACTTTGCTAAATCTGTTTCATCTCTGTGTTTGTGTTTTCATCTTGCTCGCGGTCATTGTGTGTGGGGGGCTGCCTTTTCCTTTGGGGAGTTTCTCTGAGGCAAGGTAGGCTTGTTTTTCTGTCTTCGGGATTAGCTAGTTTCTCAGGCTGTGACGAGGCGCCTAGGTTCTGGTCAGGAGCGCTCCACGGCTACCTTTAGTGTGGTTTGATGGGCTTGGGGATTGCGGTCTGCAGAGTTCCCACGTCTCAGAGCTCGTTCTATTATTTTGGGTTATTGTCAGTTCACTGTATGTGCTCTGACCTCCATGTCCATTGTGATTCTGAATTGCCTTTCATAACACATGCGGTCACTTGCTGACTAGACATGTGTGGCCTCATTCAATGAAAATGAATTGTCTGAGGCCGGGCACGTCTAGTTGGAATGTGGCTAGAAGTATCCAAATCACATACTTGTGCTGACATGACCGTCCACTCTGGCCACCGGCAAAGGAGAATCCTAAAAGTGTGCAGTGCTTGCGCTGTGAGAATTCAGAAGCCTGGAGTCACATAGAATGACTGCAGACTTTCATCTCAAACCTGAACGCACCCTTTAATTATAAAATGAAGCCCTGTAGCCAGTCCTAACAACGTGTAATATCCTAACTGTCAGGATTAAGCTCTGCTTTCAAGTTCCAGCAGTCATCACATGGCCACTTCACTCATATGTGGTTCTCATATTTGCTGTCATGTGATAATGAGGTGTTCTCCCTGCTTCTCTCAGTATTTCACTGAACATTGAGAGAATAAGGCCGGTTTCACGCGTCAGTGGCTCCGGTACATGTGGTGACAGTTTCCTCACGTACCAGAGACACTGACTCACGTAGACACATTAAAATCAATGTGTCTCTGCACGTCAGCGTGTTTTCACGGACCGTGTCTCCGTTTGAAAAACACGGAGACATGTCAGTGTTTGTGGGAGCGCACGTATTACATGGACCCATTAAAGTCAATGGGCCCGTGTAAAACACGTACCGCACACGGATGTTGTCCATGTGCAGTCCGTGTGCCGTGCAGGAGACAGCGCTACTGTAAGCGCTGTCCCCCCCGCGTGTGGTGCTGAAGCCCCATTCATTTCTTCTCTCCAGCAGCGTTCGCTGGAAAGAAGGAATGAATAATCTTTTTTTTTTTTTTTTTTTTTAAATAAAGTTGCCGGTAATCTGCCCCCTCCCACCCCCTGTGCGCCCACCTGCTGGCATTAACCCCTTCCCGACCTGTGACACAGCGTATGCGTCATGAAAGTCGGTGCCAATCCGACCTGTGACGCATATGCTGTGTCACAGAAAGATCGCGTCCCTGCAGATCGGGTGAAAGGGTTAACTCCCATTTCACCCGATCTGCAGGGACAGGGGGAGTGGTAGTTTAGCCCAGGGGGGGTGGCTTCACCCCCTCGTGGCTACGATCGCTCTGATTGGCTGTTGAAAGTGAAACTGCCAATCAGAGCGATTTGTAATATTTCACCCATTATAACGGGTGAAATATTACAATCCAGCCATGGACGATGCTGCAATATCATCGGCCATGGCTGGAAATACTAGTGTGCCCCCACCCCACCGATCGCCCCCCCCAGCCCCCCGATCTGGCCGGTACACTGCTCCGGCTCCCCTCCATCCAGTGCTCCGCTCCCCCCCGTGCTCTTGTCCGCTCCCCCCGTGCTCCAATCACCCCCCCCGTGCTCCAATCACCCCCCCCTGCATTCAGATCCACCCCCCCCGTGCTCCGTTCCACCCCCCCTATGCTCCGTTCCAGCCCCCCCGTGCTCCGTTCCACGCCCCCCGTGCTCCGTTCCACGCCTGCCGCGCTCCGATTCCCCCCCCCGTGCTCCGATCCCCCCCCCCCGTGCTCCGATCCCCCCCCCCCCCCGTGGTCCCCCCCCACCCCATCATACTTACCGATCCAGCCGGGGTCCCGTCCGTCTTCTCCCTGGGCGCCGCCATCTTCCAAAATGGCGGGCGCATGCGCAGTGCGCCCGCCGAATCTGCCGGCCGGCAGATTCGTTCCAAAGTGCATTTTGATCACTGAGATAGATTATATCTCAGTGATCAAAATAAAAAAAATAATACATGACCCCCCCCCCCCTTTGTCACCCCCATAGGTAGGGACAATAAAAAATTAAAGAAATTTTTTTTTTCCACCAATGTTAGAATAGGGGTAGGGTTAGGGTTAGGGCTAGGGGTAGGGCTAGGGTTAGGGGTAGGGCTAGGGTTAGGGGTAGGGTTAGGGCTAGGGTTAGGGTTTCGGTATGTGCACACGTATTCTGGTCCTCTGCGGATTTTTCCGCTGCGGATTTGATAAATCCGCAGTGCTAAACCGCTGCGGATTTATGGCGGATTTACCGCGTTTTTTTCTGCGCATTTCACTGCAGTTTTACAATTGCGATTTTCTATTTGAGCAGTTGTAAAACCGCTGCGGAATCCGCACAAAGAAGTGACATGCTGCGGAATGTAAACCGCTGCGTTTCCGTGCAGTTTTTCCGCAGCATGTGTACAGCGATTTTTGTTTCCCGTAGGTTTACATTGAACTGTAAACTCATGGGAAACTGCTGCGGATCTGCAGCGTTTTCCGCAGCGTGTGCACATACCTTTAGAATTAGGCTATGTTCACACGGTGCGGATTTGGCTGCGGATTGGCCGCTGCGGATTCGCAGCAGTATATCATCAGGTTTACAGTACCATGTAAACATATGAAAAACCAAATCCGCTGTGCCCATGGTGCAGAAAATACCGCGCGGAAACGCTGCGTTGTATTTTCCGCAGCATGTCAATTCTTTGTGCGGATTCCGCGGCTTTTTACACCTGTTCCTCAATAGGAATCCGCAGGTGAAATCCGCACAAAAAACACTGGAAATCCGCGGAAAATCCGCAGGTAAAACGCAGTGCCTTTTACCCGCGGATTTTTCAAAAATGGTGCGGAAATATCTCACACGAATCCGCAACGTGGGCACATAGCCTTAGAGTTAGGGTTGGAATTAGGGTTGTGGTTAGGGTTGTGATTAGGGTTATGGCTACAGTTGGGATTAGGGTTAGGGGTGTGGGGGGGTTAGTGTTGGAGGTAGAATTGAGGGGTTACCACTGTTTAGGCACATCAGGGGTCTCCAAACGCAACATGGCGCCACCATTGATTCCAGCCAATCTCGTATTCAAAAAGTCAAATGGTGCTCCCTCACTTCCGAGCCCTGAAGTGTGCCCAAACAGTGGTTTACCCCCACATATGGGGTATCAGTGTACTCAGGATAAACTGCGCAACAATTACTGGGGTCCAATTTCTCCTGTTACCCTTGTGAATCTAAAAAAATGCTTGCTAAAACATCATTTTTGAGGAAAGAAAAATGATTTTTTATTTTCACGGCTCTGCGTTGTAAACGTCTGTGAAGCACTTGGGGGTTCAAAGTGCTCACCACATATCTAGATAAGTTCCTTGGGGGGTCTAGTTTCTAAAATGGGGTCACTTGTGGGGGGTTTCTACTGTTTAGGCACACCAGGGGCTCTGCAAACGCAATGTGACGCCCGCAGACCATTCCATCAAAGTCTGCATTTCAAGTCACTACTTCCCTTCTGAGCCCCGATGTGTGCCCAAACAGTGGTTTACCCCCACACATGGGGTATCAGCGTACTCAGGAGAAACTGGACAACATCTTTTGGGGTCCAATTTCTCCTGTAACCCTTGGGAAAATAAAAAATTCTGGGCTAAATAATTATTTTTGAGGAAAGAAAACGTATTTATTATTTTCACGGCTCTGCATTATAAACTTCTATGAAGCACTTGGGGGTTCAAAGTGCTCACCACACATCTAGATAAGTTCCTTTCGGGGTCTAGTTTCCAAAATGGGGTCACTTGTGGGGGGTTTCTACTGTTAAGCCACATCAGGGGCTCTGCAAACGCAACGTGACGCCCACAGAGCATTCCATCAAAGTCTACCCTTTGTAAAATAAAAAATTGCAGGCTAAAAGATCATTTTTGAGAAAATAATTTTTTTTTTTATTTTCATGGCTCTGCGTTATAAACTTCTGTGAAGCACTTGGGGGTTCAAAGTCCTCACCACACATCTAGATTAGTTCCTTTGGGGGTCTAGTTTCCAAAATGGGGTCATTTCTGGGGGATCTCCAATGTTTAGGCACACAGGGGCTCTCCAAACGTGACATGGTGTCCGCTAATGATTGGAGCTAATTTTCCATTTAAAAAGCCAAATGGCGTGCCATCCCTTCCGAGCCCTGCCGTGTGCCCAAACAGTGGTTTACCCCCACATATGGGGTATCAGCGTACTCAGGACAAACTGGACAACAATATTTGTGGTCCAATTTCTCCTATTATCCTTGGCAAAATAGGAAATTCCAGGCTAAAAAATCATTTTTGAGGAAAGAAAAATTATTTTTTATTTTCATGGCTCTGCGTTATAAACTTCTGTAAAGCACCTGGGGGTTTAAAGTGCTCAGTATGCATCTAGATAAGTTCCTTGGGGGGTCTAGGTTCCAAAATGGGGTCACTTGTGGGGGAGCTCCAATGCATAGGCACACAGGGGCTCTCCAAACGCGACATGGTGTCCGCTAACAATTGGAGCTAATTTTCCATTCAAAAAGTCAAATGGCGTGCCTTCCCTTCCGAGCCCTGCCAAGTGCCCAAACAGTGGTTTACCCCCACATATGAGGTATCGGCGTACTCGGGAGAAATTGCCCAACAAATTTTATGATCCATTTTATCCTACTGCCCATGTGAAAATGAAAAAATTGAGGCGAAAAGAATTTTTTTGTGAAAAAAAGTACTTTTTCATTTTTACAGATCAATTTGTGAAGCACCTGAGGGTTTAAAGTGCTCACTAGGCATCTAAATAAGTTCCTTGGGGGGTCTAGTTTCCAAAATGGGGTCACTTGTGGGGGAGCGCCAATGTTTAGGCACACAGGAGCTCTCCAAACGCGACATGGTGTCCGCTAACGATGGAAATAATTTTTCATTCAAAAAGTTCACATTAGCGTTGCGCCGCCGTTGCGTCGGCGACGCAGCGGCGACGCGCCCCTATGTTTAACATAGGGGACGCGTGCGTTGTTTTGGTGGCGTTTTTCGCCACGTGCGTCGTTTCCGACGCTAGCGTCGGACGCAAGAAAACGCTACATGTAGCATTTTCTGTGCGTCCGATTTTCGTCAAAAACGACGCACGCGTCGCAAAACGCGCGCGTTTGCGCGCGTTTTTACGTGCGTCGCGCGTTGCGTCGCCGACGCAGGGCGGCGCAACGCTAGTGTGAACCTAGCCATAAACATAGGGGCGCGTCGCCGCTGCGTCGCCGACGCAACGGCGGCGCAACGCTAATGTGAACGTAGCCTATCCTATACTTTGCGTTCCATCTGCCACTACCCGGCATGCAATGCGGAGACAGCCGCTCAATTCCCCTCCCTCAAGCATAGCGCCGCCCTCAGATGACGTGGCCAGGGAGTGTCACGTGATGCTCCTGTGGTGTCTGATGTCTTATCTCTGTTGCTAGTTGACAGAAGAAGAACGGAAATCCCGGAGTGAGAGTGACGGCGGAGCGCTGGATGGGGGGCGGCTGCTGAGGCTCGGTAGGTGAACGGCTGGTGTATGCGGGGAGCTTGCTGTGCCTGTGCTCAGGGGCTTGGATGAAGGTTGGGTGACAGAGGACACTGCTCAGCAGGAATGGAGGCTGCTGCTTCTCGTCACGGTGATGTGTTACATGGAGGCTGATGTCATCTGCCGGGAGATCAGCCGTGTGTCAGCAGCACGTAGTCCCGGACTGTGCGTCCGCTGTGCCCGGGAGCAGAGGCTGCGTCCAGATCCTCAGGGTGAATGTGTGAGAAAACATCCACAACCCCACCTGCATGCCCTACACAGCTGCCACCCCTGCAGAGGGCACACAGCTCCCCCAAAGGAATGGCCGCACTGAGGAGACAACAGTGCGGACAGTCCTGTGTCAGATCCCCTGTACATAGCACTGATGAGAGGAGGCAGCACTCCCATCACTGAGGAGACCGCTGTTATAGTGCGGACAGTCCTGTGTCAGATCCCCTGTACATAGCACTGATGAGAGGAGGCAGCACTCCCATCACTGAGGAGACCGCTGTTATAGTGCGGACAGTCCTGTGTCAGATCCCCTGTACATAGCACTGATGAGAGGAGGCAGCACTCCCATCACTGAGGAGACCGCTGTTATAGTGCGGACAGTCCTGTGTCAGATCCCCTGTACATAGCACTGATGAGAGGAGGCAGCACTCCCATCACTGAGGAGACCGCTGTTATAGTGCGGACAGTCCTGTGTATCAGATCCCCTGTACATAGCACTGATGAGAGGAGGCAGCACTCCCATCACTGGGGAGACCGCTGTTATAGTGCGGACAGTCCTGTGTCAGATCCCCTGTACATAGCACTGATGAGAGGAGGCAGCACTCCCATCACTGAGGAGACCGCTGTTATAGTGCGGACAGTCCTGTGTATCAGATCCCCTGTACATAGCACTGATGAGAGGAGGCAGCACTCCCATCACTGAGGAGACCGCTGTTATAGTGCGGACAGTCCTGTGTCAGATCCCCTGTACATAGCACTGATGAGAGGAGGCAGCACTCCCATCACTGAGGAGACCGCTGTTATAGTGCGGACAGTCCTGTGTCAGATCCCCTGTACATAGCACTGATGAGAGGAGGCAGCACTCCCATCACTGAGGAGACCGCTGTTATAGTGCGGACAGTCCTGTGTATCAGATCCCCTGTACATAGCACTGATGAGAGGAGGCAGCACTCCCATCACTGGGGAGACCGCTGTTATAGTGCAGACAGTCCTGTGTGTCATATACCCTGTACATAGCACTGATGAGAGGAGGCAGCACTCCCATCACTGAGGAGACCGCTGTTATAGTGCGGACAGTCCTGTGTCAGATCCCCTGTACATAGCACTGATGAGAGGAGGCAGCACTCCCATCACTGAGGAGACCACTGTTATAGTGCGGACAGTCCTGTGTGTCAGATCCCCTGTACATAGCACTGATGAGAGGAGGCAGCACTCCCATCACTGAGGGGACCGCTGTTATAGTGCGGACAGTCCTGTGTCAGATCCCCTGTACATAGCACTGATGAGAGGAGGCAGCACTCCCATCACTGAGGAGACCGCTGTTATAGTGCGGACAGTCCTGTGTATCAGATCCCCTGTACATAGCACTGATGAGAGGAGGCAGCACTCCCATCACTGAGGAGACCGCTGTTATAGTGCGGACAGTCCTGTGTCAGATCCCCTGTACATAGCACTGATGAGAGGAGGCAGCACTCCCATCACTGAGGAGACCGCTGTTATAGTGCGGACAGTCCTGTGTCAGATCCCCTGTACATAGCACTGATGAGAGGCGGCAGCACTCCCATCACTGAGGAGACCGCTGTTATAGTGCGGACAGTCCTGTGTATCAGATCCCCTGTACATAGCACTGATGAGAGGAGACAGCACTCCCATCACTGAGGAGACCGCTGTTATAGTGCGGACAGTCCTGTGTCAGATCCCCTGTACATAGCACTGATGAGAGGAGGCAGCACTCCCATCACTGAGGAGACCGCTGTTATAGTGCGGACAGTCCTGTGTCAGATCCCCTGTACATAGCACTGATGAGAGGAGGCAGCACTCCCATCACTGAGGAGACCGCTGTTATAGTGCGGACAGTCCTGTGTCAGATCCCCTGTACATAGCACTGATGAGAGGAGGCAGCACTCCCATCACTGAGGAGACCGCTGTTATAGTGCGGACAGTCCTGTGTATCAGATCCCCTGTACATAGCACTGATGAGAGGAGGCAGCACTTCTATCACTAGGATGCAAATGATGCTAGTAGTACATGGTGAACCAGTCTAATGACAGGGCTTGTTTACTATGCTGATGTTTTTCATTCTTGAGGCGTGTGTGTGTTTAATTGCCTGACACAATTTCTGTAATAGAGCTAGGAACTATTTTAAGCTCTCGTCAAGCTCTGAGTGTGCGCTATAGCCTTATAGCCTATGTCATACATTTGTAATGTTTGGTAACCCTAAGGTGTCTATACACATGAGGTAAATGAGAAAACCACAAAAAATGGAGTTCCATACAAGATAATACAATCAATAGCAGAATATTTTATTGCACAAATACCTTAATACAAAGTACATATAAGGGAAAAAGGAGACCCTAGTAGAAAACACCCAAATTCCAGGCACGGAAATAAATATTCATAATGTCACCATGGTATTAATAAACAGCACCGATACTAATACAAAGAAGTATGGTGTAAGCCCATATATAGCTGGCTTAATTAATATAATCATGTAGTATAAACCACCATACAACCATAGTAAATAGCAAAAGTTTCCATACTGACCAAGTGTCACCCACACGGGAAGGAAACAAAAACGAATAAGGTGCATATTAGCAAAGTTCCTTACCCATGGTGAAGCTAACCAGCTGCCTGGAACCCTGGATAAACCCCCTAACGCGCGTTTCGCGTAGGTTTTCTCAAAGAGGGAATGTTGGCAGAAGTCACTGATTCTGGTGGGATCTGCCGCTCATTTGATGTGTATGATCCTTATGACACGATTATATGGCGTCATAAGGATAAAGCGGTTAGAATTCAGTTGCCCAATCATTTTGTTGCATGTGGAGGCAAACTTTCCAGACCGCAGCATGTTTAGTTATCTTCTGGAGATGCGAGCCTCCATAAGATAAATCTCACCTGTACAATGTGTTGGACGCGGTGATTCCGCACGGTTCAATGACCACATGCGGATTCACTTGCATACAATAGTCGACAGCGGACATGTGCTGTGTCCAAAAGCGCTGCCAATTACTGTTACTGACCGTGTGCACATACCGTTGGGGTAGTTGCCAACAAAACCTGACTGTAACATGCTTCTCTAACAACAATAGAAGACCTACAGTAGCCCAGTATGGATCTGCTATACAGTGCCTTTCGTAAGTATTCGGCTTCCTGGAACTTTTCAACCTTTTCCTACATAACATGCTTCAAACATAAAGATACCAAATGTAATTTTTTTTGTGTGGAATCAGCAAGTGGAACACAATTGTGAAGTTGAACTAAATTTATTGGTTATTTTACATTTTTGTGGAAATTCAAAAACTGAAAAGTGGGGCGTGCAATATTATTCGGCCCCTTTAACTTAATACTTTGTTGCGCCACCTTTTGCTGCGATTACAGCTGCAAGTTGCTTGGGGTATGTCTCTATCAGTTTTGTACATCGAGAGACTGAAATTCTTGCCCATTCTTCCTTGGCAAACACCTCGAGCTCAGTGAGGTTTGATGGAGATAGTTTGGGAACTGCAGTTTTCAGCTCTTTCCACAGATTCTCGATTGTTTTGAGGTCTGGACTTTGACTTGGCCATTCTAACACCTGGATACGTTTATTTGTGAACCATTCCAATTGTAGATTTTGCTTTGTTTGAGATGGAGATTTGTCTTCCAACAAAACAATGATCCCAGTCTCAGGTCTTTTGCAGACTCCAACAGGTTTTCTTCAAGAATGGTCCTGTATTTGGCTCCATCCATCTTGCCATTAATTTTAACCATCTTCCCTGTCCCTGCTGAAGAAAAGCAGGCCCAAACAATGATGCTGCCACCAACATGTTTGACAGTGGGGATGGTGTGTTCAGGGTGATGAGCTGTGTTGCCGTTACGCCAAACATATTGTTTGGCGTTGTTGCCAAAAAGTTGGATTTTGGTTTCATCTGACCACAGCACCTTCTTCCACAGGTTTGGTGTGTCTCCCAGGTGGCTTGTTGCAAACTTTAAACGACACTTTTTATGGATATCTTTGAGAAATGGCTTTCTTCTTGCCACTCTTCCATAAAGGCCAGATTTGTGCAGGGTACGACTGATTGTTCTCCAATGGATAGACTGTCCCACCTCAGCTGTAGATCTCTGCAGTTCATCCAGAGTGATCATGGGCCTCTTGGCTGCATCTCTGATCAGTCTTCTCCTTGTTTGAGATGAAAGTTTAGAGGGACAGCCGGGTCTTGGTAGATTTGCGGTGGTATGATACTCCTTCCGTTTCAATATGATCGCTTGCACAGTGCTCCTTGGGATGTTTAAAGTTTTGGAAATCATTTTGTATCCAAATCCGGCTTTAAACTTCTCCACAACAGTATCACGGACCTGTAAGTAATTCAAATGAAAATAGGAAAGATTGCCCCGCTTAGAACAGGTTGCAGCGTGACTGCTGCAGTAGGACTATTACGTTTAACACCTTTGCGACAGTCTGCCCAATCTGGTACCCCCTTAGTAGCACTTTGCAGTCTACACCTGTACAGATGAATGGACACCCAGGGTGTTCCCTGGTGTGGGCACTTACTTGTTGATCGGTTGTGAGGCGTGCGGTGTGGTCCTGTGAGGGATGATAGAACTTGGGTAGTCCCTGGCAACTGAATGTCCAATCGAGTCAGATCCTGGGGAGCGTCCTCCCACTGTGAAAAAACCCCCGTTGCAAAGCTGAACAGCGCAGCGGTTTGCCTCGGCCGATGGCGCGGCTTTGAGTGAGAGGAACCCCGCTCACAGAAGGACTGTTTGTTCTGCCACCATTTTGTTCTGTTTTCCTATTTTACCCAGAATGCTGTATTTTCTTTACTACACCATGGTTTATGCTGCCTACAATAAACCAAAGGAAGTTCTTAAAGCCGCAGTGTACTCGTGCTTACCTCCGTGTGCAGCCGATCAAATAAATTTATATATTACACACTGCTCAAAAAATAAAGGGAACACAAAGAGAATATTACTCCAAGTAAATCAAACTTCTGTGAAATCAAAATGTCCGCTTAGGAAGCAACACTGTTTGACAATCAATTTCACATGCTGTTGTGCAAGTACAATACAAAAACAGATGGAAATTATTGGCAATTATTAAGACACACTCAAAGGAGTGGTACTGCAGGTGGGGACCACAGACTACATCTCAGTACCAATGCTTTCTGGCTGATGTTTTTGTCACTTTTGAATGTTGGTTGTGCTTTCACACTCGTGGTAGCATGAGGCGGACTCTACAACCCACAAAAGTGGCTCAGGTAGTGCAGCTCAGCTAGGATGGCACATCAATGCGAGCTGTGGCAAGAAGGTTTGCTGTGTTTGTCAGCGTAGTGTCCAGAGGCTGGAGGCGCTACCAGGAGACGTGGAGGGGGCCGTAGGAGGGCAACAACCCAGCAGCAGGACCGCTACCTCAGCCTTCATGCAAGGAGGAACAGGAGGAGCACAGTCCTGCAAAATGACATCCATCACGCCACAAATGTGCATTTGTCTGCACAAACTGTTAGAAACCGACTCCATAAGGATGGTCTGATTCCGACGTCCACAGATGGGGGTTGTGCTCACAACCCAACACCATGCAGGACGCTCGGCATTTGCCATAGTACACCAGGATGGGTAAATTCGCCACTGGCGCCCTGTGCTCTTCACAGATGAAAGCAGGTTCACTCTAAGCATATGTGACAGTCTGGAGACGCCATGAAGAGCGATCTGCTTCCTGCAACATCCTTCAGCATGACAAGTTTGGCAGTGGGTCAATAAGGGTGTGGGGTGCATTTCTTTGGTGGGCTGCACAACCCTCCATATGCTTGTCAGAGGTAGCCTGACTGCCATTTGGTACAGAGATTAGATCCTCAGACCCCTTGTGAGACCATATGCTGATGCGCTTGGCCCTCCTAATGCAGGACAATGCCAGACCTCATGTGGCTGGAGTGTATCAGTAGTTCCAGCAAGATGAAGGCATTGAAGCTATGGACTGGCCTGCCCCTTCCCAAGACCTGAATCCGATTGAACACATCTGGGACATCATGTCTTGCACCATCCACTAACGTCACGTTGCACCACAGACTGTCCAGGAGTTGGCTGATGCTTTGTCCAGGTCTGGGAGCAGATCCCTCAGGAAACCATCCGCTGCCTCCTAAGGAGCCAGCCCAGGCATTGTAGCGAGGTTATACAGCCACGTGGAGGCCACACACACTACTGAGCATAATTTCCTTGTCTTGAGGCATTTCCACTGAAGTTGTATCAGCCTGTAACTTCATTTTCCACTTTGATTTTGAGCATCATTCCAACTCCAGACCTCCATGGGATATTAGTTGTGATTTACGTTGATAATTTTTAGGTTTTATTCTCAACACATTCAACTATGTAATGAATAAAGATTTACAACTGGAATACTTCAGTCAGTGATATCTAGGATGTGGGATTTTAGTGTTCCCTTTATTTTTTTTTTTCAGAAGTGTATATATTCTCTATTTGTACACGCACACAGCCAGCCAAAAATTAAGAGACCACTGCAAAATGTTCAGTCTGATTTTTCTCTTTATAGCTATATTTTTGAGTAAAATGTTTTTATTCTATAAACTTCTGACATGTCTCCGAATTTCCAAGCAATAATTTTTTTTTCCAGTTCACCACCTGACAGCACCATTGGAGGACGTCCTTCTTACCCTCAGTGGAATAGGAACAACAAGCGGTTAAAAGGACCCTCCCCACTCCACCCACCAGTGTTTTTCCTGTCCCACTGCGGATAGGAACGGCAAGCGTGTCCTCCGACGGTGCTGGCAGATGGTGGGGATCGGGGGGCCCAGCCTTTCCCTTCCCTGCCGCAAGAAATCTGCGGCTGATACCTGCGATGGGGGGTCCCTCAGCCTCCCCAATGTAGCGCTGCTCCTGGGGTCGGGTCCGCTTCCTCCTCCTTGGAGGCTCTCGGTCCGGGTGCCTGCATGCCGGGGAGTCAGGGCAAAGGTCGCTCAGCACGCGACCAGCGCTAGCATGTGGCCGCAGCTTCTCCAGCGACCGCTTCCATGCGGCCGCTTCCGGGTCAAGCGGCCGCGTCACTTCCGGTCGCGGCCAACGTGGGGAATGGCGCCGGCAGCAGCGCCGGCCTCGGTGAGGGATTCAGCACGGTCACCGCGGCGGCGGTAAGGAGGGCAGGATCAACCAGGTAAATCCTATATAAACGTGCTAAGGGGGTCTGTATGCCGCCGGCCATCCTGGCAAAGGAGCACTCGGCTACTCGGTTAACATTGTCCTCACTATGGAGGACAATACCAGGCCTGAGGGGACTGACCAGCTTCAGGGGCACGTGAGTGGGCTATATTAAAGCCATACCACAAAGCTCTCCCCTCCCCCTGCTTCCCCACCTGCGATCCCTTATGTATCTCTATCTATCCTAGGCAGAGCCTCCCATCCCCACATCCGAAAGGAAAAAATCTGGGAAAAATAAATGCCCAATATGTGCCACTAAGTTTCCAGAAAATTGGCGAAGCCATTGTGCAAATCGTGCACTTCCAAAATTGTGGGTGATGAACACACTGCGTTACTATCCAGTATGAGGACAATGATTTGGCAGGAGGTTCAGGCTTCCATCTCAAGCTTGAATCTTCCCCAGGCAACTCGGTCAGAACCGCAAGCCTCACGGAAGAGGCCGAGAGAGTCTAGCCCCTCTTCTGAAGGAGAGGTTTCAGAGGATTCTGACCAGGATGAGAGAGACTGATCATTGGGCAGGGGTGAAATATATCTCTTCTCTGCGGGTGACACAGATGAACTCCTTTATGCTGTGCGTAACACCATGCAGTTGCAAGATACGCCAGAAGAGACCTCGATCCAGGACGAGATGTTTGGCGGATTACATGCCCAGGTCACAAAGGTTTCTCCTGTTAACAACCACATCCGTTCCATGATCCTGGAAGAATGGCAAGAAGCAGAGAAGAGACTAGTGGTACCCAGGGATTTTAGACTCCGTTTGCCCTATATTCCGGAGGACATTAAAGTGTGGGATGAAGTCCCCAAAATCGATGTTCCTCTAGCGAAAGTGGCGAAGAAGACCTCAATCCCATTTGAGGACTCCTCCGCATTAAAGGATCCTATGGATCGCAAAGCTGATGGTCTGCTCAGGAGAACTTGGGAGTCCTCCGCAGCAATAATACGGGCCAATATTGCTGCAACATCTGTGGCCCGTTCAATGCATCTCTGGATTGGCGATTTGGAAGAACATCTCAAAGCCAAGACTTCTAGAGATGTTATTCTCAAATCCTTGCCATTGCTTAAACTTGCAACAGGCTTTATGGCGGACGCTTCTGCTGAGTCAGTACGCTTCGCGGCCAGAAGCGAGTCATTGTCTAACACGGCCAGAAGAGCCATCTGGCTAAAAACCTGGTCGGGGGATATCCAGTCAAAAAATAAATTGTGCAGTATCCCATTCTCAGGGAATTAAGTGTTTGGGCCTATTCTAGATGACATCTTAGAAAAAGCCTCAGATAAAAAGAAGGGGTTCCCTGAGTAAAGTACAGAGAAGTACCAGCCCTTTCGTAAAACCCGACCTAGTCAGAGGACAGACTATAGAGTTAAAGGGAAGACGGGGAGGTGGTCTTATCCCAAGGGTGGAAAGGGTAGAGACTCCATCTTCCCAAGTAAAGGTACATCAAAGCCAAATCATCTCACCGCCTGGAACTTGAGAGGGGGCTTCTGTTAGCAAAAGGATTCTCAAACCCTTTGGTGACCACATTACTCGCTAGCAGGAAAAAGGTCACACCAGAAAATCTGGCAGAAATTCCTGGAATTCTCAGGGCGACAATTGTCCGACTCAAGCCAAGAGATTCCGGTAAAAGAAATTCTAGAATTTCTTCAAAAAGGGTTAGAAAGGGGGCTATCTACTAGCACTTTAGAGGTGCAAGTTTCTGCCCTGGGTGCGCTGTTTGATCAAAAACTTGCTGACCACTCTTGGGTCTATAGGTTCATCCGAGCCTCTTTTACATCCAGACCCTCAAAATTATTACCCAAGGTGGCTCCCTGGGATCTAAATTTAGTTTTAAATGCCCTAACTGTTCCCCCCCTTTGAGCCTCTCGTTTCCATTTCAATAAAAGCTTTAACCCTGAAAACGGTCATCCTGGTTGCCTTAACTTCAGCCCGACGTACCTGCGAGCTGCAAGCTATTTCGGTGAACCCCCCTTACACTACCTTTCAGGATGACAAAGGGATTGTTAAAACTGACCCGGCCTTCCTTCCAAAGGTCAACTCAAAATTTCATAGAGACCAGGAAATAATTTTGCCCTTTTTTTTTTGTCCTCAACCGAAATCCCCGGGAGAACAAACCTTCCGCTGTCTCGATGTCAGATGCTGCCTGCTTCAATACATAGAAGCCACAAAATCTTGGCGTCAGTCATCAGCCCTTTGTCACCTGCCAGGGGACAAACAGGGGAAAAAAGGCCTCAAAGGCAACTATTGCATGGTGGTTGCGTACGGCTATTTCACTTTGATATTCCTCTTCTGGCCAAGTTCCCCCACAGGGTGTTACGGCTCACTCCACGCGTGCTGTTGCCACATCCTGGGCGGAAAGGGCAAACGCTTCGGTGGAACAGATTTGTAGAGCGGCAGTATGGTCTTCACCATCCACCTTCTTCCGACATTTTAGGCTAGACTTAGGTCTATCTGCTGTTGTCGTCCCCCCCCCCCCCCAGGAGTCTTTCTATTTCTTCCTCTCACGTACGGTGCTGTCATGGTGATGGGAAAAAATAATTACTTACCGGCAATTTGATTTTCCAGAACCATGACAGCACCGCATTAATTCCCGCCCTATCTTTGTGATGGTTGTGTGCTGCACAAAAAATTTCTATATCTATAGAGATATAGATATAGATGGATATACATATAGATATAGATAGATATACATAGATATACATAGATATAGATAGATATAGATAGATATACATAGATATACATAGATATAGATAGATATACATAGATATACATAGATATAAACTAATAAGGAGTTATACAAAATGAATATTGTATACAATACATACTCTGAAACAAACTGGGGAGAGAGGTGCCGCCCCATTCTTTTATCTCTGCTGCAGGTTTCCTGTTCCTGGGGGCGGATGCCATCTCTCACGTACGGTGCTGTCATGGTTCTGGAAAATCAAATTACTGGTAAGTAATTATCATATTTCTACAGTAGCACTCCTTATCTGTCAGATTGTGAGGCCTTTTGCTGTGTGCAGTGCCCTCTTCAGGTCAACCCATAGATTTCAATTGGATTCAGTTCCAAGCTCTGGCTGGGCCATTCCAAAACTGATCTTTTTAGGCCATTTTTTTTTCTTTGTTAATTAGGATGGATGCTTAGGGAGTACTGAAGTATAAAATTCATCTTCAGATAGCGATCGCAGCATTTATAAAGCTGAGAGGGAGGGAGCTCACTCTCCCTTCAGATCGGTGCCCCGTGACGTCCTGACGACCTCCGGGTCAGCCAGCTATGTCAAGCCTGTTAGACCATGCTGAGAACGTGGACTAAGGTGCTGCTGTCAGTGCGGCTCTGACAGGTATGATGAATTTCAGTGCTGACCATTGCAATGCATTCTACCAGCGATCAGACTAATAAAAGTTAAAGTCCCATACTAAGCAAAAAAAAATAGATAAAAAAAGAAAATTTTAAAAAGTATTAAACCAATTAATAGGTATATTAAAACAAAAAATACACGTTTGGTATCATTGCGTACAGAATGACCCGATCGATAAAACTCACACTATTTAACCACTTCAGTGCACTTAATTAAGTGCCCTTGTATAAAATGGATCAACTCCTAAAATATATAAATTGGGTACAGTAGTACAATGCAGGATGTGCTGTAAATATTTTCATAATAATTTGGGAAAGTTATGAAATATCTGTTCTGTTCCTGATCTAAGGATCTCGGCTTTTAGTTGAGATGAATCTATGCTGCACTGTATGTACACACTCAGTAGTGAGGCCGTGGTATTGAGTTGGAGGTTTGGCTTACTGACTCCACAACCCTAATAATGAAGCAGATGGAGGCACAGTGGACGCTGTCTGACATGTGAGACGGCAGTGTCTGTCTTGTTTGCATGAGTGTCGACGACCTCAGTTTTGTGCACTTCTGAAAAGGACACTCCTGAACAGAAGCAAGACGAAGTCCAGAGTAACTCTGCGGCCTTATTATAGTGAATGAATCCCTCGGGGGTTTCATCTGTCACGTCACTCAGAGATTTAGATGGACACCTCGATGCAAGTGCTCAGCATAGAGTGCAGGATAAATGCGATCCAAAATGTTATGTAAAATGTTCCCAATAAAAGCTTAAATTCAATCCACAAAAAAACCCCACTCAGGTCCGTCCTCTGTTAACAGAAATATAGGGGACTTCCACTTTACTGGTAGTACAAAGCCTCTGGAAAAGCGCTATGGTTCCTCAACTCCCAAAAGAAATCCATCAAAGTCTGATCCCAAATCCAAATGCCCTCCCACTTTGAGCCCCACCGTGTCTAAACCACATTTAGCACCCACATTTTTGGCATTTAGGCCGGCTCCCATCGCTTTAATAATTTATGGGTGCATGTCTCCATAAGGACAAGCTGGGCCTAAAGAACTGGGTGCTACACTGGCAGTGTTACAATTTCCACTCTGCAGCGTCCACTGCTGCTTGTTTCTGAAAAATGTCCATGGAGTCAAAATCATTCTTCTGCACATCCACAGGCGTGTGTGGTGATAAGATGCTCTCCCTAATTTCTTCCTCCCTGCGTAGTTAGGAACCATACGGTTTCTAGTGCCCCTGTCGCCCATGTATGCATGGTGGCGACAGCACCTTATTGCCAGTCACGCGGAGGTCACAGAAGTAGAGGAGACTCGCCTGCACAGAACACTGAAGGGTGCACACTACCATAATTGCCTACCACATTACCATAATTACAGTATTACGGACGAGATGGCGATAGATTACTAAAGGTGTGAGCATGGTCTTTGACTTGTTACTGTAATGACTTCACCTTTGCCTGGGTGACAGGTCAGCTGTTACAAGCATGATGTAGGTGCGTCGCTCTCCCTAATTTTTCTTGCTGTCTATATTTGTCTGCCTCATTCTCTCTCAGCGCTGTCATCCACTTAGGCATGGTAATGGTGAAGTGCTATTTGCTGCCTCAGCTATTCTGTTATTTTTAGTCTTTACATTTTGGGTGTATAATTGAATAGAATCTTATTGTTGTACAATTCTTTATTGTTGGCATTGTACAGTAGTGAATATTCTGCGAAGTGACCACAATCTTTGTGGTTTTCCTTTTTATGCAATGATAAATTTATTATTACAGAAGGCGATCGAGTGGTTTCATTGTAAAGAGTAGACATGAGCGAACATGGTCGGCTCCCTCCTTATTCTACTCGCTAATAGAGCTTACCGAAGAGCTGCAGCAGGAACCCCCGATACCTGGATCGCTTCCGATAATCAGCTGTTCGGTGTCACAGCACACAGGCTCTCCATGGATGTGATATGACAGTCACACAGCCGCGACACATGCAGCTGCGGCGCCGAACAGCTGATTACACTGGTCTACAAAAAAAAAAAAATTCTGGCATGGACTTTAAGAACAGTTTTAGACTAATTTGAGGGTGCTGAATTCAAATCTGATCTTATAATCTCTCTATCACATCACGTTTTGTGCTATAAGTACAGTACATAGCCCATTTTCATGAATTCCATGATAAATATAAGTAGTGTATGAAAAGTGCCGGTTTATACGGTTCACTAAGTTAAATTTAGTTTTCATTTAGGGTACCGTCACACAGTGCAATTTTGATCGCTACGACGGCACGATTCGTGACGCTCCAGCATCGTAACAATATCGCTCCAGCGTCGTAGACTGCTGTCACACTTTGCAATGTACGACGCTGGAGCGATAATTTCATGACGTATGTGCGATGTAGAAGCCGTTGGTTACTATGCGCACATCGTATACGATATATGTTACACTATGCGATCATGCCGCCACAGCGGGACACTAGACGACGAAAGAAAGTTTCAAACGATCTGCTACGACGTACGATTCTCAGCGGGGTCCCTGATCGCAGGAGCGTGTCAGACACTGCGATATCGTAACTATATCGCTCGAACGTCACGAATCGTGCCGTCGTAGCGATCAAAATTGCACTGTGTGACGGTACCCTTAGTCTCCCAATAGATGTGAGAATATCTTTGTTTTCTTTGAACATGCATAATTCCCATTTGTTATGATAACACCCTTGTTTTCTGTGCTACTGGGACAGTAGAGCTACAGCAGAGCATTGGGTGAAAACTGAATGGCCTCAGCGACAGGGTTTGGCATCTGGCGATAAGAATGTCATCCATGATCCTAGTGGATAGGAAGGACATTGTCTTTCCTCCCTTACACATAAAACTTGGATTGATGAAGCAGTTCGTCAAAGCTCTCAATCACAGTGGAGAATGCTTTAACTATATATGTTCAACTTGTCCTGGTCTTAGTGAAGAGAAGAAAAGGGCTGGAATATTTGATGGACCTCAAATAAGAACACTTATGAGACACCCAAATTTTATCACATCTATGAATGAGACAGAAGAAAGAGCTTGGAATGCATTTTGGAATGTGGTGCAGAATTTTCTATGGAATAAGAAGGCAGACAACTATGAAGAGATTGTGGAAGAGCCACTAATGAGTCTGGAAATCTTGGATGTAGCATGAGTATCAAGATTCACAATTTACACAGCCATTTGGACTTTTTTCCAGAGAACCTTGGGGATGTGAGCGAGGAACAAGGGGAGCGTTTTCATCAGGACATTAAAACAATGGAAGAACGGTATCAAGGCCGGTGGGACTCACATATGATGGCTGACTATTGCTGGAGCTTGATGAGAGACAACCCAGAAGCTGTGCATCACAGATCAGCCAAGAAAAGAAAGTTCAAATACCGTATATACTCGAGTATAAGCTGAGATTTTCAGCCCCAAATTTTGGGCTGGAAGTGCCCCTCTCGGCTTATACTCGAGTCACGGTGGGCGGCGGGTGAGGGGGAGAGGGCGCTGAGACATACTCACCTAGTCCCGGCGCTCCTGACGCTCCCTCTGCCCGTCACACGGTCTTCGGTGCTGCAGCTCTTCCCCTGTTCAGCGGTCACGTGGGACCGCTGATTAGAGAAATGAATATGCGGCTCCACCTCCCATAGGGGTGGAGCCGCGTATTCATTTCTCTAATCAGCGGTGCCGGTGACCGCTGATAGAGGAAGAGGCTGCGGCACTGAAGACCGTGTGACAGGCAGAGGGAGCGGGACGCCGTCCTCTTGCTCTGACTGTTCAGGTCAGAGGGCGCGATGACGCATATAGTGTGCGCGCCGCCCTCTGCCTGATCAGTCAGAGCGGAGAGACGCCGGGACGAGACGCTGGGAGCTGCAAGCAAGAGAGGTGAGTATGGCATTTTTTTTTTTTTTTTATTGCAGCAGCAATGGGGCAATAATGAACGGCGCAGAGCACTATATGGCACAACTATGGGACAAAAATGAACAGTGCAGAGCACTATATGGCACAGCTATGGGACAATAATGAACGGTGCAGAGCACTATATGGCACAGCTATGGGACAATAATGAACGGTGCAGAGTACTATATGGCACAGCTATGGGACAATAATGAACGGTGCAGAGCACTATATGGCACAGCTATGGGGCAATAATGAACGGTGCAGAGCACTATGGCACAGCTATGGGGCAATAATGAACGGTGCAGAGCACTATATGGCACAGCTATGGGGCAATAATGAATGGTGCAGAGCACTATATGGCACAGCTATGGGACAATAATGAACGGCGCAGAGCACTATATGGCACAGCTATGGGTGAAATAATGAACGGTGCAGAGCACTATATGGCAGCTATGGGGCAATAATGAACGGCGCAGGGCACTATATGGCACAGCTATGGGGCAATAATGAACGGCGCAGAGTACTATATGGCAGCTATGGGGCAATAATGAACGGCGCAGAGCACTATATGGCACAGCTATGGGGCAATAATGAACGGTGCAGAGCACTATATGGCAGCTATGGGGCAATAATGAACGGCGCAGAGCACTATATGGCACAGCTATGGGGCAATAATGAACGGCGCAGAGCACTATATGGCAGCTATGGGGCAATAATGAACGGTGCAGAGCACTATATGGCACACCATTCTATGGTACATCTATGGGGAAATAATGAACGGTGCAGAGCACTATATGGCACAGCTATGGGGCCATAATGAACAGTATGGAGCATCTATTTTTATTTTTGAAATTCACCGGTAGCTGCTGCATTTTCCACCCTAGGCTTATACTGGAGTCAATAAGTTTTCCCAGTTTTTTGTGGCAAAATTAGGGGGGTCGGCTTATACTCGAGTATATACGGTAACCGCCATTTGTAATTCATCTGTGTGCCATATATATGTGGTTTTATATTTGTAGTTTAATTCTGTAAGCATATTTGATTTGCTGTACATAGACTAAAAATATACAAAGTGTAGTACCGAAAATCATGTGTTTTTATCCTAAAACATTAGGAGTAATTTTCATCAAAAATTGAAAATATCTCGAAATCCTGATGTGATAGCCAAAAACGGAGTTCATATTCGTAATCAGCAGCCAAAATTGACTTAAAATATATGTTTTAAAACCTTTTGCCAGAAAAATAGCATTGACCAGTGTTATCGGGAGCGCTCCAGGTATCCGGGTTCTTGATGCAGCTATTCAGATAAGGAGGGATCTGACGATGTTCGCTCATGTCTCGTAAGAAGTTGTCCACAAAAAGCAGCAAATGTTGTAAGGTAGGAAACTATTACTTCTCTCCAGAGTTCCTCACTGATCCAGGGCAGATGCTCTGGTCGTTCCCTGCTGGAAATACCATCACATGATCACCACAGCCAATCATTGGCTCTGCAGAGATGGGAAGATTTAGTCTACGTGTCCAGAATCAGGAATAGCAGCGTTTTGGATGCAGCACATTTGCGCTGCGTTCTACATTACAAGCACAGTGGATGGGATTGATAGAAGTTCCATGCTCCATGTGCTTCTGCTTAACGCTGCGTAAATTCGCCCATGGGGCGGGTTTAGGAGCCACAGCATGTTCATTTCAGCAGTGGAGACGCTATTTTCCGCTGCGTAGTTTCCCCCATAGTCAGTCATTAAAATCCGCATAGTTCACTAAGAAAATGCGGATTTAGCTGCGTGATTAGAACACCGCGTTTGGAGGCAGCAAAATACAACGCTGCTATTCCTGATCGTGGGCACATAGCCTTACTGGCTTCACTGTTACTTGTGATGACTTTTATGGAGGGCATCTAGGAGAAGCAGTAGGAAGCGGGAACAAACTTCATGATTAATTCTATCTTTTCTTTTGCAAATAGCCAGGAGCCACTCTGAGCTAGCCATGTATATATAGTTTGATGACGTCTTACAGCAAACTAATTTCTGATTTTTCCTAAACGTCTTCTGGTCTGTTACCAGGGAAAGTAAGATGAAACAGGTTGGATTTTTTTTTTTTGCTTGTCAGAATGTTTTCCCCATTGATAAGTTGCACATCTGCTTATCCATCCACCATTGAAATGCCCTGCGTGTCCTACCCTTTCTATAGGTGGGATGATCTTTGTCTTTAGGTCCATTTCCACTGCATGAGTATTGGGAACAAACTTTGCTAGAAATGTTTGCTCCCTGATAATAGTTCAGTGTGAACAGACTGCCAATCACCCAATGAACGAACAAAACTCTCGTTTGTTGGGCGCAATTCTTTTGTGCTGCATAAAAGATCATCATTCTCGACAGCACATCATCCTCTTAAAACAGGACTTGTGTTGCTGAGAGCAATGTCAGTCTGTACCAGGGCTGTGGAGTCGGTAAGCCAAACCTCCGACTCCTCAATTCCCATGACTCCGACTCCACCAAAATGGGCTCCGACTCCACAGCCCTGGTCTGTGCACAGATTCCTCGGACTAGTGGTGGATGCCACATTCAATGTGGATCTTAAACCTCTTCTATCCACAGGAACCTGGATACCACTCTGTACCAGCGATGAATGACTTGAGACTTCTCCATCACCTCCCCATGGAACATATCCAAAAAGAACACTGAGGAAGGTCTTTAATGACCAAGAAGTGCGAATCGTACCATTTCTGGACTGCATTAAAATTGACCTACTCATCATCCAGCCTTGAGTGCCGAGTTCATTCTACTCATTACTTTGCACACACTGAATGACCTATTGCCAATCTTTCAGTGCAAATCTGAAGTCAGGCCAGCTTGTGTAGCCAGACTACGTTGTTTGGCGTGTAACTGCTCACTAATATCGAACAGTTTTTACTTTAGTTAACACCATAAAGGCTGTAAAATATCAAGCTGTTGCAATTACTGGATGGATGCAGCCAATTACCATATATACTCGAGTATAAGCCGACCCGAGTATAAGCCGACCCCCCTAATTTTGCCACAAAAAACTGGGAAAACTTATTAACTCGAGTATAAGCCTAGGGTGGAAATGCAGCATTTACCGGTGAATTTCAAAAATAAAAATAGATCATTATTTCCCCATAGCTGTGCCATATAGTGCTCTGCACCGTTCATATTTCCCCATAGCTGTGCCCCATATAGTGCTCTGCACCGGTCATTTTGTCCCATAGCTGTGCCATATAGTGCTCTGCACCGTTCATTTTGTCCCATAGCTGTGCCCCATACTGTGCTCGGCACCGTTCATTATTGCCCCATATCTGTGCCCCATATACAATGCTCTGCACCGTTCATTATTGTCCCATAGCTGTGCCCCATACTGTGCTCGGCACCGTTCATTTTGTCCCATATCTGTGCCCCATACTGTGCTCGGCACCGTTCATTATTGCCCCATATCTGTGCCCCATATACAATGCTCTGCACCGTTCATTTTGTCCCATAGCTGTGCCATATATAGTGCTCTGCACCGTTCATTGTGCCCCATATCTGTGCCACATATAGTGCTCTGCACCGTTCATTGTGCCCCATATCTGTGCCCCATATACTGTGCTCTGCACCGTTCATTGTGCCCCATAGCTGTGCCCCATATACAGTGCTCTGCACCGTTCATTGTGCCCCATAGCTGTGCCCCATATACAGTGCTCTGCACCGTTCATTGTGCCCCATAGCTGTGCCCCATATACAGTGCTCTGCACCGTTCATTGTGCCCCATAGCTGTGCCCCATATAGTGCTCTGCAGCGTTCATTGTGCCCCATAGATGCTCCACATAAATCTGTGCCGCTGCTGCTGCTGCTGCTGCAATAAAAAAAAAAAAAACACATACTCACCTCTCTTGCTTGCAGCTCCCAGTGTCCGGTCCCGGCGCCTCCATCTTCCCGGCGTCTCTGCTCTTACTGATCAGGCAGAGGGCGCCGCGCACACTATATGCGTCATCGCGCCCTCTGACCTGAACAGTCAGAGCGCAGACGCCGGGAAGATGGAGGCGCCGGGAAGATGGAGCGACGCCCGGCGGCTGGAACGCGGACAGGTGAATATTACATACTTACCTGGTCCCAGCGATCCTGACGCTCCCTCTGCCTGGTCTTCGGTGCCGCAGCCTCTTTCTCTATCAGCGGTCACCGGCACCGCTGATTAGAGAAATGAATAGGCGGCTCCACCCCTATGGGAGGTGGAGCCGCCTATTCATTTTTTTAATGAGCGGTCCACGTGACCGCTGAAGAGGGGAAGATGCTGCAGCACAGAAGACCGTGGGACGGCAGGGGGAGCGCTAGGATCGCTGGGACTAGGTAAGTATGCCTCAGCGCCCTCACCCCCTCACCCGCCGACCCTGCCACCCACCTTGACTCGAGTATAAGCCGAGAGGGGCACTTTCAGCCCAAAAATTTGGGCTGAAAATCTCGGCTTATACTCGAGTTTATACGGTAGCTTTCCTAAAATTTGCATTCAGTATTAATGGGCATCTTTCAATACGATTTCACCCTCTAGTTTAAACTACAGTACAGACCAAAAGTTTGGACACACCTTCTCATTTACAGATTTTTCTGTATTTTCATGACTATGAAAATTGAACATTCACACTGAAGGCATCAAAACTGAATTAACACATGTGGAATTATATTCTTAACAAAAAAGTGTGAAACAACTGAAATTATATGTTATATTGTAGGTTCTTCAAAGTAGCCACCTTTTGCTTTGATGACTGCTTTGCACACTCTTGACATTCTCTTGATGAGCTTCAAGAGGTACTCACCGGGAATGGTTGTCACTTCACAGGTGTGCCCTGTCAAGTTTAAGTTGTATTTCTTGCCTTATAAATGGGGTTGGGACCTTCAGTTGTGTTGTGCAGAAGTCTGGTGGATACACAGCTGATAGTTCTATTGAATAGACTGTTAGCTGCTTTTTTCTTGCCATAATACAAATTCTAAGTAAAGAAAAACGAGTGGCCATCATTACTTTAAGAAATTAAGGTCTGTCAGTCCGAAATATTGGAAAAACTTTGAAAGTGTCCCCAAGTGCAGTGGCAAAAGCCATCAAGCGCTACTGGCTCTCATGAGGACTGCCCCAGGAAAGGAAGACCCAAGAGTCACCTCTGCTTCTGAGGATAAGTTTATCCGAGTCACCAGCCTCAGAAATCTCAGGTTAACAGCAGCTCAGATTAGAGACCAGGTCAATGCCACACAGAGTTCTAGCAGCAGACACATCTCTACAACAACTGTTAAGAGGAGACTTTGTGCAGCAGGCCTTCATGGTAAAACAGCTGCTAGGAAACCACTGCTAAGGACAGGCAACAAGCAGAAGAGACTTGTTTGGGCTAAAGAACACAAGGAATGGACATTAACCAGTGGAAATCTGTGCTTTGGTCTGATGAGTTCAAATTTGAGATCTTTGGTTCCAACCACCGTGTCTTTGTGCGACGCAGAAAAGGTGAATGGATGGATTCTACATGCCTGGTTCCCACCGTGAAGCATAGAGGAGGAGGTGTGATGGTGTGGGGGTGCTTTGCTGGTGACATTGTTGGGGATTTATTCAAAATTGAAGGGATACTGAACCAGCATGGCTACCACAGCATCTTGCAGCGGCATACTATTTCATCCGTTTTGCGTTTAGTTGGACCATCATTTATTTTTCAACAGGACAATGACCCCAAACACACCTTCAGGCTGTGTAAGGGCTATTTGATCAAAAATGAGAGTGATGGGGTGCTACGCCAGATGACCTGGCCTCCACAGTCACCAGACCTGAACCCAATTGAGATGGTTTGGGGTGAGCTGGACCGCAGAGTGAAGGCAAAAGGGCCAACAGGTGCTAAGTTCTCTGGGAACTCCTTCAAGATTGTTGGAAGACCATTCCCTGTGACTACCTCTTGAAGCTCATCAAGAGAATGCCAAGAGTGTACAAAGCAGTCATCAAAGCAAAAGGTTGCTACTTTGAAGAACCTAGAATATAAGACATAATTTCAGTTCTTTCACACTTTGTGTTAAGTATATAATTCCACATGTGTTAATTCATAGTTTTGATGCCTTCAGTGTGAATGTGCAATTTTCATAGTCATGAAAATAGAGAAAAATCTTTGAATGAGAAGGTGTCCAAACTTTTGGTCTGTACTGTATGTATATGCACATATAGCTCTTTCAAAGACAGGTTCATCAATGCCTTTACACCTTTACATGTGGCCAGTCTAATCCTCCAGCATTTGAATTGATAGGCAGCACAGTGGCTCAGTGCAGCGCTGGAGTCCTGGGTTCAACATCTACAAGGAGTTTGTATGTTCTCTTCGTGTTTGCGTGGGTTTCCTCCGGGTTCTCCGGTTTCCTCCTACACTTAAAAAGACATACTGATATGGGTTCTAGATTGTGAGCCCCATTGGGGACAGTGATGATAATGTGTGCAAACTGTAAAGCGCTGCGGAATATGTTAGCACTATGTAAAAATAAAGATGAAAAATAAAGGTGATGGGCAAATGAGGCTGAACGACTGTTTGTAGATCTGAAGCCTCTGTCATGCCAGTACTCTGGCCGCCTGCTTTTTTTGTCAGCTTCTATGATGTAAGACTTCAGACAAAGGACTTGACAATGGCAGCTGGATGAGAGCCCTGCATGCCATGTCCTACCTCTCAACATCCGTGGATCTTCTTTTGGTTAGCTGGCTTGGTGCGATTGTGTGTGTTTCAATCTGAGATGATGGAAGTCGCGCCAGGCTGACTAATCAGAAGATGAGCTCTGGATGCCAGAAGATCTCAGGGTTCCCATACATCAGCCATGAAATACTGCTCTGTCTGTGGTACCAAAGTCATGCGAATAGCATTGGACTGCAGTACTTTGGGCCTACCAGAAAAAATCATTCTTGGGTCACAGTATATGGCTACTTAGAAATAATACAATACCACAAATTGTGTGGTTAAATGGTCTAATATCGTGGTGTAATCTAAAAGCACAGTGATCCACATTTATCAAAAATATTCACTTCAGTTCCACAACTCCATATTTATCAAATATCTCCCATAATGCTAAATGTAACGGAAGCCTTCCCCATGCCCTCCAAGCCAGCAGCACTCACGTATTTATGAGTACATTCCCTGCCTAACCATCCTGTATAACGTTTGTCTGTAAAAATGAGGTTTTAAAAAAATTCATTTATAGGCTGGAGTCACACTGCCGTATTTCTCGTGTGATAATCGCACTGCACGGACTGGCCGGCACCTCTCCGACCCGAGCATGACAGCGTGATGGACTACTATGCCGCTGTTAAGCTCAGGTCAGGAGAGCCATCAGCCAGTACACGTTTTACCATGGGATTCTTGCAGGAGAAATACGGCAGTGTGACTCCAGCCATAATGTTCCTGTTTCTTATGCTAATGAGGGCTTTGACTAGTCGGTGGGACGTTAGTTTCCCAGACTAGTCAGCTCTCTTTCCATGTTATTACGCCACTTTGGGTATGATAACAGAATTTATAGGAGCTGTCATCATTGCCAGGCCCTGCAAGTGTGCCCCACATTTCGGCTGCATCACTATACCTCAGCAGCCAGGTGTACGCTTTCCAGCCTCAAAGGCGCACACTGCACATGTCCGGAAGTTCTGCGGATGTCTTCCAGCCATGCGTAGTCTGTGCCTCGGATGCTGGGAAGCGTGCAGAGATGCAGTCGGAATGAGCGGAGCAAATGCGCCAGATTTGCATGATCTTTGACGCTATGACGCTGCTCATGCAAATTGGGCTATCACGCCCATGGGTGATGACATGGAAAATGGAAAGAGGGCCGAGTAGTCTGGCTTAACTAATGCCCCATCGACTAGTCAAAGCCCTCATTAGCATAGCAAACGGGGACATTGTAAATGCTTTTTTTATACCTCATTTGTACAGAAATACATCATACAGGGCTGGTTAGGCAGAGAATTTACTCATAAATAAGTGAATGCTGCTGGATTGGGGGGCATGGGGGACCTGACAGGCTCCCTTTACTTTAAATTATGCAAGTGCAACTTTTTAAGAATGATAATACACTTCCGAGTGCTAAAAAAAGAATCAGGCCAAAACTCTTGCGCTTTGATTCTTTTTTCTCATTACTCAGTTCACAAAGACTGTTTTTATATTTTGGGGGGGCATTTCTGAACAATGATTCCAAATATTTTTCTATTTTTTTTTTTTTTATTACGGTAATTTTATTTTTTTAACCTCTTCATGACCCCAGCTTTTTCAGTTTTGTTTTTCGCTCCCCTCCTTCCCAGAGCTATAACTTTTTTTTTTTTTTTCCCCATCAATATGGCCATGTGAGGGCTTATTTTTTGCGGGACAAGTTTTAGTTTTGAAGGACATCATTGGTTTTAGCATGTTGTGTACTAGAAAACGGAAAAAAATTCCAAGTGCGGTGAAATTGCCAAAAAACTACAATCCCACACTAGTTTTTTGTTTGACTTTTTTGGTAGTTTCACTAAATGCTAAAACTGCCATTTTGATTCTCCGGGTCATTACGAGTTCATAGACTCCAAACATGTCTAGGTTCTTTTTTTTCTAAGTGGTAAAAAAAAATTCCAAACTTTGCTAAAAAAAAAAAAAAAGTTTGCGCAGTTTTCAGATATCCGTAGCGTCTCCATTTTTCGTGATCTGGGTCGGGTGAGGGCCTATTTTTTGCGTGCTGAGCTAACGTTTTTAGTGATACCATTTTGGTGCAGAAACGTTCTTTTAATCGCCAGTTATTGCATTTTAATGCAATGTCGTGGCGACCAAAAAAACATAATTCTTGTTTCTAATTTTTTTTTTTCTCGCTACGCTGTTTAGCGATCAGGTTAATACTTCTTTTTTTTATTATTTTTTTTTTTTGAATGGGGCGAAAGGGAGGTGATTTTAAACTTTTACATTTTTTTTTTTTTTCACTTTTGCCATGGTTCAATAGAAGCTAGCATAGCCTGATCGGCTCTGCTACATAGGAGCGATGCTCAGATCGCTCCTATGTAGCAGAATTACAGCATTGCTATGGGCGCCGACCACAGGGTGGCGCTCACAGCAATCCTGCATCAATAACCATAGAGGTCTTCAGTAGACCTCTGGTTGTCATGCCGACGCATCGCTGACCCCCGATCACGTGACTGGGTCAGCTATGCACGCATTTCCGGCCCGATGGCTGGAAGCGCATTTAACTAGTTAATAGCGGCAGGTGGATTGCGATTCCACCTGCTGCTATTGCAGGCACATGTCAGCTGTTCAAAACATGTCCCCGCTTTGATGCAGGGGTTCTGACCTCGGACGTACTATCCCGTCCGAGGTCCGGGGCCTCCCAACTTCATAGGATGACGTCCTCTTCTTGTCTTCACGCTCCGGCGCAGGCGTACTTTGTCTGGCCTGTTGAGAGCAGAGCAAAGTATGGCAGTGCACAGGCGCCAGGAAAGGTCAGAGAGGCCCGGCACCGGAGCACTGCAGTACTTTGCTGTGTCCTCAACAGGGCAGACAAAGTACGCCGGAGCCGCAGCATGAAGACAAGAAGAGGACGTCATCCTATGAAGATGGGCGTCGCGGTCCGGGTTCGGGGCCTCCCATCAGACCAGAACCGCCCCTGGGTAAGTATAATCTAAGCTCTTTTTCTCATCTTTCAGGATACATCGGGGGCTTATCTACAGCATTACAGAATGCTGTAGATAAGCCCCTGATGCTGGTGGGCTTAGCTCATCTTCGATTTTGGGGGTGACAGGTTCACTTTAAGAAAGTGCATTAAATCTCCAGGACACTATTTTAAGCCTTGTGTTGCTGGCAGAAAATGAGCTACAATTGCATGTGGTCAACTACATTTATAGCAAGCTGTTCATAATGTAACATGGGAAGGCAGGGTACAGCATATTTTGGTCCAAGGGCCATATTGTCATACTACACAAATCCAAACGACAGTAAAAACATATAAGGATACTTTCATGAATACATCACTAGAACCACGTTTTGAGATTATGAGCAAGGTTTTGAGAGTTCCTCCTCAGTTTTGATACAGAAACTGTGTGAACACTAAGTTTTTGGAAAGAAAATGTAAAGGAACTACTCAAATCTTCCTCATAATCTCAAATCTCCAAGTTTTTAGTTAACACTTAGCCATGGAGCACATAATGTGACTAGTTATGTATTGCTATATGTGTACAAGATCAGAACTACTGTCATTACATGATTACAGTAACAGAACCATTATCAGTACATGAATACATCACCTTAGTATAGTGATCAATTGCAATGTCAGGTCAGCCTCAAACACTTGAATTGCATGAACATTTAGCCCCCTTGTTAACAATGGTAATGTGATGCTATGAGTTGTTGTTTCCAGTCATCATCAGCCTATGGTCCATACAGGAGCTACAGTACTGATGAGAAGCACACAATATCACAAATTTTTACATGATACATTGCCTCCGCACGGTCTCCTCTTATAAATTACTAGCTATTGAACCCGTTCTACGCCCGGGTGGCGAGCATTTATATTGGTATATGGTCTCCATCCTGGTATGTGCTGCTCCATCCTGCGTCCCCATCCTGTCATGTGCTGCTCCATCCTGCGCCCCCATCCTGTCATGTGCTGCTCCATCTTGCGTCCCCATCCTGTCATGTGCTGCTCCCATCCTGTGCCCCCATTCTGACATGTGCTGCTCCCATCCTGCGCCCCCATTCTCACATGTGCCGCACCCAACCTGCGCCTCCATTCTCACATGTGCTGCACCCATCCTGCGCCTCCATTCTGACATGTGCTGCACCCATCGTGCGCCTCCATTCTGACGTGCTGCACCCATCCTGCGCCTCCATTCTGTCATTTGCTGCTCCCATCCTGCGCCCCCATCCTGTCGTGCTGCATCCATCCTGCACACCCGTTCTGTCATGTGCTGCTCCCATCCTGCGCCACCGTTCTGTAATTTGCTGCTCCCATCCATATGAACCATACGCTGCTCCATAAAGGTTGATGGCCCCCATAAGATGCTCCATAGTATATGCCTCATATGCTGTTCCATAAATGTTGATGGCCCCCATAAGATGCTCCATAGTATATGCCTCATATGCTGCTCCATAAATGTTGATGGCCCCCATAAGATGCTCCATTGTATTGTATGCCCCGTATACTGCTCCATAAATGTTGATGCCCCCCATAAGATGCTCCATTGTATTATATGCCCCGTATGCTGCTGCGATATATAAAAAAAAAAAATATATATATATATACTCACCTATCATCGCTGGGCGCCGAGTGTTGGGGGGCCTGAACAGGCGGGGACACCGGCGCGCTGTGGGAGTCAGGTGCCGGTATCGCCGCTAGCTCAGGCCCCCGACACTTGCTATATTCACCTGGCCCTGATCCAGCGCTGCGTGCCGCTTCTTCCGGGTCCTCTGGCTGTGACTGTTCAGTCAAAGGGCGGCGCGCATTAAGCGCGTCATCGCGCCCTCTGAACTGTGAACAAAAGCAAACAAGATGGCTACCGCACTTCACAAACAGGAGCGCACGTCCAGGTCCCGGGAACCACCTAGCTCTGAACTGTGAACGTCACAGGCAGAGGACCCGGAACACTGAGCGGCACGCAGCGCTGGAACGGGACAGGTGAATATTGCTTATACTTGCCCTCCTGGCACGTCCCTGCTATCCGTTGGAGATCGCGGTGTGCGTTCAGTGTTTACGCATACCGCGATCTCCTGGGAGCGTCACTCTGTGGTGTCCAGACTGCACCGGCGCTTGTGCAGTCTATAAAGGCTTCGGACAGAGTGACGCTCCCAGCGTTATATTATAGATAACCATCACACTGCCCCCCCCATCAACTATAAGTGCTAAGGCTTCTTTCACACTTCCGTCGGTACGGGGCCGTCACAAAGCGTCGGCGCAACGTACCGACGGACAGTGGTGATTTTCTGCACAACGTGGGCAGCGGACGCAGTGTTTCAACGCGTCTGCTGCCCACAGTAAACTCCCAGGGAGGAGGGGATGGAGTTCCGGCCGGGCCTGCGCAGTTTAAAATGCAGGACACGACGTACGAAAAAACGTTCCCTTGAACGTTTTTTCGCTGCGACGGTCCACTAAATACCGACGCATTCAGTGCACGACGTATGGAACGTGTGTCCATACGTCTTGATCCGTCGGCAATACAAGTCTATGGGAAAAAAAACTCATCCTGCGGGCACATTTGCAGGATGCGTTTTTTCCCCAAAACGACGCATTGTAACGGATCTAAAAAGACGGAAGTATGAAAGTAGCCTAAGCTGTCCTGCTTTACAAACTATGGTTTCTATACTTTCTTCCTTCGTGCTGTCTCCAGCTCCATTATGTCCCCTCGCTGCTACATCTCTATGTACACACTGCACGCTCCCACTTTTCCATACTGTCCCAGCACGCTCAAAATTCTCCATATTTTTCTTCCATGCTTGCAACTCTCCATACTGTCCTTATTTGGCTACATTTAATCAAGTCCGTATTTGCCATAGTTTGAGGCTCCTTTCCTTCCTTTCTGCTGCGCTGGCGTTTTTGTAGTTGTAATTGGCCTCTGAATTATTTACATTTGCATTAACTAGCAGTGCTTTTTATTTCCAGAAGGCCATGCCAGTAGATTTTTTTTTTTTTTCTTCTGCAGGTTGAATTAGCAGAATGCATTTAATGATTTCGATCATTCTCTTACATTGAGCTGTTCCTAGAATGTCTTTAACTCCTTAACGACTGCCGATTATACCTTTTTACTGCTTTCATTAACTACTTAG
Source organism: Ranitomeya imitator (assembly GCF_032444005.1). NCBI lineage: Eukaryota > Metazoa > Chordata > Amphibia > Anura > Dendrobatidae > Ranitomeya > Ranitomeya imitator. Next base: position 157,621,137 of record NC_091286.1, read on the forward strand.
TGCAATATCATGTACATGAATGCGGAGGTTTTGGAGAGGACTCCGGAACTAAGCTCTCTCCATACGGGGCAGATGCTGGCTACGTTAAATGGCCAACGTCCGTCTCTAACAGATGCATCCAAAGATAAGCCACGTTTTTTACCGACTCCCATTAGTGCCTCTTGACGTGATCTTAGGGCGCCAATGGGTCCCTATATCAGCCGTGGGCCTGCTGAAGGCCCATAATGCTACTGGTTTGTTTCTTTTCTGAAGCTCGGCTATATGCAACTTTAAGTAGATTCTGCAATTTTCACTATATAAGTGAACAGATAGATGATCAGTGGCGTATATGCCCCCTAAAGGTACTAAAAAAATAAATTAAGACATAAAGAAAAGTTCTTAAAAATATAGAAGTTTGAATTACCCCCTTTCTCCCCAATAAAAGTATAGTAATTAAAAAAAAAACCTGGGTAGTATCCATTTTTCCATATCTAAAAGAAAAAAAAAAAGAGGAAAACGCATTGGGAGAAATTGGGTAACAAATTGCGTACTCCATTTTCTCCTATGACCCCTTGTGAACATGACTAATTTGCTGCTTACATAACATTTTAGTGGTAAAATAGTTTTGTTTTTTTTGTGTCCCATTGTTATACAATTCTGTGAGACATTAGTGGGCATAAAATGCTCACTACACTCACAGATCAATTCCCTGAGGGATTTGGTTTCTAAAGTGGGATGACGCGAGGCAGGGGGTTCTGCTTGTTTAGCTTTTTAGGGGGCTTTGCAAATGTGACATGGTGTCCACAATCTATTCCAGTCAAATGTGTGCTCCAAAATTCCATTTGTGCTCCTTCCTTTTCTAACCCTGCCATGTACAACAGTTTTTGATCACATATGAGTTAAGACAGTGTTTAGTAAAAATTTGCATAATTCATTTTGGGGTTCATTTTCTCCTATTATCATATGTGAAAATTACGTATTTGAAGCTAAAACAACACTTTACTGGGATAAAAAAAAAACAATTTTTTCATTCTACTCTGCATTATTTCCTGTGAAGCACCTGACAGTATGACAAATGTCACCAGTTTTCAATAACTCTAGGGTGCAGTTTTAAAAATGCTATCACTTGTGGATTTTCCAATATTTCATCTCCTTCAATGTCACTTCAAAACTTAACACGTCCATAAATTTATAGGATTTGTAAATTTCTTTGAGGGGAAAAAATTTAAAAAGGATGCTGAAATATACCGTACTGTACTAGACATACAAGAAATGTTACTTCTTAACTGTTTTGTGTTCTATGACTTTCTGGTGGAATTGTATAAGTTTGAAAACGGGTAATGTTTCTAGATTTGTCAGATTTCAGATACTGTATATACTCGAGTATAAGCCGACCCGAGTATAAGCCGAGACCCCTAATTTTGCCACAAAAAACTGGGAAAACTTAGTGACTCGAGTATAAGCCTAGGGTGGGAAATGCAGCAGCTACTGGTAAATTTCAAAAATAAAAATAGATACTAATAAAAGTAAAATTAATTGAGACATCAGTAAGTTGTGTTTTTGAATATCATATTGAATCAGTAGCCCCATATAATGCTCCATACACTTCATGATGGGCCCTATAAGATGCTCAATACAAAATACACCACATATAATGCTCCATAAAGGTCATGATGGGCCCCATAAGCTGCTTCATACAAAAATATGCCCCATATAATGCTGCACAAAGGTTGATTATGGCTCCATAAGATGCTCCATATAATATTATGCCCCATATTCTGCTGCTGCGATTAAAAAAAACAATGACATACTCACCTCTTTTTCTGAGCAGGCGGGGACACCGGCACTTGCGATATTCACCTGTCTCCGTTACACCACCGCCGCACGCCTCTCCGTCTTCCAGCTCTCTGCAGTGACTATTCAGGCAGAGGGTGCGCACTAAACACATCATCGCGGTAGAACGGGGACAGGTGAATATCGCAATGTTCACCCTCCCTGTTATGATACGGTGGTCTAGGAGCAACATGGAACGAGCTCTGAAGGAAGTGGTAACTGTACTGACCGCAGTCCCTAAGCTCAACACAACACTAAAAGTAGCCGTGGAATGCTCCTAACTCTCCCTAGGCATCTCGTCACAGCCTAAGAGCTAACTACCCCTAAAGATAGAAGCAGGAAAGCTATCTTGCTTCAGAGAAAATCCCCAAAGGATAGATTAGCCCCCCACAAATAATGACTGTGAGTGGAGAGGGAAAAGACATACACAGAATGAAACCAGGATGAGCACAGGAGGCCAGTCTAACTAAATAGATAGGACAGGATGGAATACTGTGCGGTCAGTATAATACACTACAAAAATCCACGCAGAGTTTACAAAAAATCTCCACACCTGACTAAAGGTGTGGAGGGCAAATCTGCCTCCCAGAGCTTCCAGCAAGACAGAATTAATTCACACTGATAAGCTGGACTAACATAGAAAGCACAGAATGGATAAGTCCACAATCTATGGACAGAAAAGGGCAAGCAAAAACTTAGCTTAGCTGAACTGGTCAGGATAACTGGGAACTCCAAAGAGATGTGAATCCAACCAGGAACCATTTACAAGTGGCACTGGCTGAAGATAGAGCCAGACTTAAATAGCCGAGCAGAAGAGACGATAAGTGGAGGCAGCTGATGACAGCTAACTCCAAGGAGCAGCCATACCGCTAGAAACCACAAGAGGGAGCCCAAGAGCAGAACTCACAACACCTCCCCCATCATACTCACCCTCCCGGAGTGGTGCCTGGCAGCTTCTCCGATGCGATGGTCTCTCCGGCGCCAGCAGCTTCTTCCTCTGTTTAGCAGTCACTGGTACCGCTCATTAAAGTATTGCCATATATTTATAATTATATATGGCAATTATATATTTGGCAAAAAAAATAAAATGGATCTTTGTCATGTTGAAAATGATATTTAATCTGTAGGCAGGATGTTATGGAGTAGATTGCTACACATTTTTGGTGGAAATTTTCAGTAAAACCTGTATTTTATTAATTGAAAGCCCTAGTGTTTTTATGAGTAAGTCCAGTGGGTGGTACTATTCTGAGACTGACAGTATTTCCTGTTTCACTGTGCATGCAAACATGGCTGTCAATCATTAGTAGTACCTCCCACTGGACTTGTATTCAGAAAAGCACTAGGGTTTTATAAAGTACAAGTTATACTGAATCTTTTCCAACTAAGGCTACTTTCACACTTGCGTTGTGTGACGTACGTCACAATGCGTCCTTTTGGGGGAAAAACGCATTCTTGCAAAGTTGCCCGCAGGATGCGTTTTTTCTCCATAGACTTGCATTAGCGACGCATTGCGACATATGGCCACACGTCCCATCCGTCGTGCGATGGATGCGTCGTGTTTTGGCGGACCGTTGGCACAAAAAAAGTTACATGTAACTGTTTTTTGTGCCTCGCGTCCTCCATTTTCGACCACGCATGCGCGGCTGAAACTCCACCCCCTCCTCCTCGGACATTACAATGGGGCAGCGGATGCGTTGAAAAACTGCATCCGCTGCCCCCCCTGTTCATTTATTTCACAACATGCGTCTGTACGTCGGCCCGACGCATAGCGACGGGCCCATACCGACACAAGTGTGGAAGTAGCCTAAGTGCCTTGAAAAAGTATTCATGTCACGATTCCTCCTGTGTCTTGAATCCAATAACTAACAGCTTAGTCATCCAATCTAGTGCAGGGGCGTGCTGAGCTGTCGGTATTTTGATTGAGCTTCCTTCAAGTGTATCAACGCCGCCATCGCTACCACGCCTCCCAACGCATATGACATTCTGCTGCTACCAGCTCCGATTTTCCAAGTATTAACCGGTCCGGAGCCAACTCAACTCAGTAGCGTAATTCACCTCAGAGGACTCAACAGTTCATTATAGACCAAGGAGAGACAAGCTAGTACTTTTATACTCCAAAAACGGTAGGCAGTGTTTACAGAGGTATAAAAAGATATTATAAAGGAGACAAATCATATGTACAATACAATTTACAAATAAATTAAAAAAAAGGATTAAAATTGAAAAGAACACTTACAGGTCGTTATGTCATTGCATCATCATGGCTGGCTGTGTGCTCAGGAGACCCATCAAGATGCATATCACATCTGTATAGCAGCTAGACCTCAGACAAAAGACATGTGAAGTCTGCTGCTTCACTACTTATTTCCTAGCCTAAAACTCCCCCTGTGGTGACATTACTTAGAAAACTCCCCTTTACTTAAAATTATGAAAACTATTTTTATGCCTAGCTCCCTGTATGAATCTCGTATACGATGATCAGAATGTGTCTCACATCATGGGGATTCTATTAAGTGTAAATGCGGAAAAATTACATGACCCACAAAAGGAGAAATCCATTCTTTGCACTTGTTGCGTTTAGCTGCTAGCGGTTTCAGTGAGTGATAGATCTATCAATGTACATCCGGAATATATGATTCTTATATCTCTAACCCGGATCGGTGCCAATATATATCCTTTTAATAGAACAGAGACCCATGCAGTTTGGAAGTGGCTATACAGGTTTTGGCTGGTATTATGCAGAGGAGGGAATGAGTAGTTTTAGGGAGTCTGGTGTTTCTGCAGCATAGGACCATAAAAATACACACACACACACACACACACACACACACCTGCGCGCACACACACGCACACCTGCACACACGCACACCTGCACACACACACACCTGCACACACCTGCAAAGTACTGTACATCAGCTCCTATTCTGTACTTAGATGTGTGTATGTACAGGGTGGGCTATTTATATGGATACACCTAAATAAAATGGGAATGCCTTTTTGTTTCATACAGGGACCCTACACTAACATTATAGCTATACAAGGGTGATCTTTTCGGCCTTTGACTTTCTACATGTACTGAATCAGGCACCGCCAGTAGTAGGCTGCAAAGTATTCATGAGGATGAGGAATGACACAGCATATCTGCTGCCCACACTGTTAATCTGAACAGAAGCCAACAGGGACTGGTCTCTATAGCGATACATCATCACAGATGCAGCCTTGTAATGGTGGTTGTTAGGTTAGGCATCCCTAGCAACCAGACTGTTGTGCATTAATTAGGTCCTCAGCCCAACTGTGTAATAAGGACCCAGTATCTCATCAAGTATCGAAGTCAGACCATATGTTGCGCATTACCTTACACCTGTTTATACCGGTCCTTTCCTATAAAACCTGTATAAAAACAGTCTTACTAGCTCATCCCCAACAAGGTAAAACTGCCTTGGGTGCATATTGCATCCAATGGGTATGTGCTCATGTCGCCTTTTAAGGCAGGTGAATCTTGAAAGATTCTTCAGGAAACTGCAATCTTTTTTTTCTTTTCCTGAAGGTGTTCTTTTTTGTTTTTTTTTAAAGCATTTTTTGGGTCATTTACTGAAGGCTTTTCCAATGTTTTTTGCCACCAGTGTTAATTTTTTCAGTGTTTTTTTCCTGCATTTTTGTGGCACCGAATTTTTTTTGTTGTCATTTTCCATTTTTTAATTTAACCTAGATTCCACAATGAAGAAACAATTTTCAAAGCAAAAAACAGGCAAAACTCTCAAAGAATCCTGCACGCCTTCCTGACTTCTTTTGACCCTTCTCATTGACTGGAGCTGCAAAGTACAGAGGGTATTACGATTGGAAAACACCTGAAGAATGATCAGGTCACTTCTTTTAATTGCTTCATATCTTTGGAACCTGAAGTTGTTTGAAAAAACGCAGTAAGGCCATGTGCACACGTTCAGTATTTTTTGCGTTTTTTTTCGTGTTTTTCGCTATAAAACGTGACAAAAACGCGAAAAAACGCTTACATATGCCTCCTATTATTTAAAGTGTATTCCGCATTTCTTGTGCAAATGTTGCTTTTTTTTCCGCGAAAAAATCGCATTGCGGAAAAAAAAGCAACATATTCATTAAATTTGCGGAATTGCGGGGATTCCGCACACATAGGAATGCATTGATCTGCTTACTTTCCGCATGGGGCTGTGCACACCATGCGGGAAGTAAGCAGATTATGTGCGGTTGGTACCCAGGGTGGAGGAGAGGAGACTCTCCTCCACGGACTGGGCACCATATAATTGGTAAAAAAAAAAAAGAATTAAAATAAAAAACAGTGATATACTCACCCTCTGATGGCCCCGGAGTCCTCCCGCCTCTCATCGGTGCATGCTCTCTCTTCCATTCCTATAGATGCTCTGTGTGAAGGACCTGCTATGACGTCGCCGTCTTGTGATTGGTCGCGTGACCGCTCATGTGACCGCTCACGTGACCGCGACGTCATCGAAGGTCCTGCACACACACTCCATCTATAGGAACGGACACCGCTGAGGACATAGGCTGTCTGCAGGTAAGTATAACCATTTTTTTTTATTTTTTTTAAACATTCTATCTTTTACTATTGATGCTGCTTAGGCAGCATCTATAGTAAAAAGGTGGTCACACTTGTCAAACACTGTTTGACAGGTGTGACCAACCTGTCAGTCAGTTTTCCAAGCGATGCTGCAGATCGCTTGGAAAACTTTAGCATTCTGCAAGCTAATTTCGCTTGCAAAATGCTAAAAAAAAAAAAAAAACGCGAAAAAAACGGGGAAAAAACGCAAAAAAAAAAGTGGATTTCTTGCAGAAAATTTCCGGTTTTCTTCAGGAAATTTCTGCAAGAAATCCTGACGTGTGCACATACCCTAAAGACTGAACAAATGAACAGCAAATAGTTTCTGCTGATGCGTCAATGTTTAATCTTCTGTTTGACCATGAGCACTGAAAACTGTAATCTTGTCCCTGTATTGATAATCTGCTTATACATGAATGGTGCAGTTTTGTCCTGGAAGTAGCTGTATTCCGGTACTGGACAACCCCTGGTTAAGTGTGTGTATATTACTGATCTATAAATGGCCTACAATTGCTTCTTGTGTTTCTAGACTCCTATTCAGTAACCACAATCCTGGGAAGCCACTGACGCGTATCTTCTGCACATATGATCCGTGTCCCAGTGGAAGCGCCTCATTATGTTTCCAGTCCAGAAACTGTGTGAACTTTTGGTTCTAAGAAAATTATAGCCAATGTTTTGTTTTTTTTCCCCAAAATCCTAATCCCTTGCAGTGCTAGTTTCCACTGCTTGCCATTATTTATTTATTTATTTTCTGGAGCCAAAAAGCTTTTGGCTGTTTTTACATCTCCACTTGTGGTCAGAGCCATGTTTGGAGGCTGAGACAGGAAAAACCTTTTAAATCCCCAAATAGGCTGGTCCTTAACCTCTTTAACGCCATATGCCAGGTTTTTGTTATGTAAAAAATCATACCAAGATGGTTAATTTCAGAACTTTTTCCACCTTTTAATGTCCCCTATAATCTGTACAAACTAATTGACAGACAAATGTAATCATTTTCAGAGCAAAATGAAAATGACACAATTTAAATAATGTGGTTATTTGTGAATACCCGATTATAGTTGTGGATGTGGTTGTGGCCAATCACCTTTATACTCATGTAAAAAGTAGTTAGTACACATATGCCATCATACAATGTGATTCTGATTAACATCATAGAACATCTAGTTATTTTAGTAGGATTTTACTGATATTTCTTAGCTACATTTTACATAAAAAACCCATTGGTCTCTAAATAGCTTTCAACACAGCAAAGGGATCTCGCTGGTAAGTTATCAGTAAAGTGGAGGGAACGCATGACATCAGATATACCATTAAACACTTTGAAAACGAACAATCATCAAGAAAATGTCTTAAATGTAGCACTACAGTGACATTTTGAAATTGATGTTCATCAAAAATTGATCAAAATAAGAAAATTGGTCAGGGAGGCTGCATGAGGCCTACAGCAACAACGAAGGAGTTGCAGGAATGTCTGGCAGCTGTTGGGTGTGTACTACATTTCACAAAAATAGCTTTTATTTTTCATATGTCTGGCTTGTGGGGTAGGGTTTCAGGACGGAAACCTCTCGCAAAGAAAAACATCCAAGCCCAGTCATGTTTTGCCAAAACCTACATCAAGTCTGCCAAAAGTATGTGGGAAAGCATGTTCTGGTCTGATGAGACCACGGTCGATCTTTTGGCCAGAATTCCAAAAGCAATGTTTGTTGCAATGCCAACACTGTGTATGACCAAAATAACTTCATACCCACAGTAAACCTGTGTGTTTTTTTTGCTTTAAATTTATAGGGTATATAATGGGGCTGTCTTTTAGACACCTCTCCATTACTAACCCCTGGGCTTGATGTCAGCTGACATCAACTCCAAAACCATTACCCTGCTTGCCAACGCACCAGGGCAAGCGGGAATATCTGATGTGAAGTGCCAGAAAGGGCTGGTTTCTGGGAGTGGGCTAAAATTCATGGTGCCTTCCCAGCTCATTAATATCAGCCCACAGTTGTTTGTCTGTGTGCTGTTCGATAGAACCCCCCCCCCCCCCCCCTCACATTGCACTCGTCGATTTTATATGCAGATGTAATCAGACCATAAAAGGGAGACTGCTCAGTCTGTCAGCCCCAGGACTGTGGAGTCAGTGTCCCTTTTGGTGGAGTCGGAGTTGCTATAAAATGGTAGTATAATGCAGGATGTACTGTAAATTCTTTAATAATTTGGGAAAGTTATGAAATCTACTATATAATTGTGTAAGGGTCACTTCCGTCTTTCTGTCTGACTTTCTGTCTGTGTGTCACGGAAATCCCGCGTCACTGATTGGTCGCGACCAATCAGCGATGGGCACAGTCTGGCCGCGAAATGGCCGCTCCCTACTCCTCTGCAGTCAGTGCCCCCTCTGTACTCCAACTCCAGACAGCGCCCACATAGCGTTAAAGGGAACCTGTCACCTGAATTTGGCGGGACCAGTTTTGGGTCATATGGGCGGAGTTTTCAGGTGTTTGATTCACCCTTTCCTTACCCGCTGGCTGCATGCTGGCCGCAATATTGGATTGAAGTTCATTCTCTGTCCTCCGTAGTACACACCTGCGAAAGGTAATCTTGCATTGCGCAGGCGTGTACTGCGGAGGACAGAGAATGAACTTCAATCCAATATTTCGGCCAGCATGCAGCCAGAGGGTAAGGAAAGGGTGAATCAAACACCTGAAAACTCCGCCCATATAACCCAAAACTGGTCCTGCCAAATTCAGGTGACAGGTTCCCTTTAAGAGTACTGCCTTACACCGTGGCATAACGTGGTGTAAGGCAGTCCGTTAACGTTGCCATTAACCCTCTGTGTGACCAACTTTTTACTATTGATGCTGCCTATGCAGCATCAATAGTAAAAACATATAATGTTTAAAAATTTTTTTAAAAAAATCATTATATACTTACCATCCGACAGCCCCCGGATCCAGCCCAGGCCTTTGCCGCTCCTCGCGCGCTGCTCCGGTCGCAATAATGCATTGCGGCAATGACCGGAGATGACATAGCGGTCTCGCGAGACCGTCATCACCTGTTATTGCCGCTTGGGACCGGAGCGGCGCGCTAGGAGCGAGAAGGGCCTGGGATGGATCCGGGGGCCGTCGGAAGGTGAGTATATAACTTTTTTATTTAACAGGGATATGGTGCCCACATTGCTATATATTGCGTGGGCTGTGTTATATACTACGTGGGCAGTGTTATATACTGCGTTGGCTGTGTTATATAGTACGTCGGCTGTGCAATATAATACATGGCTGTGCTATATACTACGTGGCTGTGTAATATACTGTGTGGCCTATCCTATATACTGCGTCGGCTCTGCAATATACTGCGTCGGCTCTGCAATATACTGCGTCGGCTGTGCAATATACTGCGTCGGCTGTGCAATATACTGCGTCGGCTGTGCAATATACTGCGTCGGCTGTGCAATATACTGTGTCGGCTGTGCAATATACTGCGTCGGCTGTGCAATATACTGCGTCGGCTGTGCAATATACTGCGTCGGCTGTGCAATATACTGCGTCGGCTGTGCAATGTACTATGTAGCTGTGCAATATACTATGTAGCTGTGCAATATACTACGTGGGCTGTGCTATATACTATGTGGACTGTGCAATATACTACATGGCTGTACAATATTCTACATGGCTGTGCAATATACTTCGTGGCTGTGTAGTATACTACTTGGCTGTGCTATATACTATGTGGGCTGTGGTATATACTGCATGGGCTGTTATATACTCTGTCGCTGTGCTATACACTATGTCGGTTGTGCAATATACTACGTGGGCTGTGCAATATACTACATGGGCTGTGTAATATATTACGTGGCTGTAATATACTGCGTGGGCTGTGCTATATACTGCGTGGGCTGTGTTATACTGCATCGGCTGTGCAATATACTACGTGGCTGTGCTATATACTACTTTGCTGTGTTATATACTACGTGGACTGTGCAATATACTACGTGGACTGTGCAATATACTACGTGGACTGCAATATACTGTGTGGCTGTGCAATATACTGTGTGGCTGTGCTATATACTACTTGGCTGTGCTATATACTATGTGGGACTACGTGGCTGTGTTATATACTGCATGTGCTGTGTTATATACTGCATGTGCTGTGTTATATACTACATGGGCTGTGCTACATACTATGTGGCTGTGCAATATACTACGTGGCTGTGTTATATGCTATGTGGGCTGCTATATACTACGTGGCTGTGCTATATACTATGTGGCCGTCCGCGAACAATCAGCGACAGGCGCACTCCGGCCGCGAATTGGCGTGGGATTTGAACCACGCTTCGCTAATTGGTCGCGCCCGGCCAGCCGAATTTTGTGTATTCATTGTATTATTCTAAAATCTTCATATATAAACTACATACATATTCTAGAATACCCGATGCGTTAGAATCGGGCCACCATCTAGTGTCCAATAAATGTTGTTCTGTTCCTGACCTAAGGATCTGGGCTTTTAGCTGAGATGAATCTATGTTGCACTTTATGTACAAGCTCAGTAGTGACCAGTGCTGTGGGGTCGGAGGTTTGGCTTATCAACTCCACAGCCCTAGTCAGCCACGTTAGATAATCCTCTGCAACACGCGTGTGCGTGTATTGCATTGTCCATGCAATAATAAGATCGCATGTTTAGATTTCCTTGGGATAGGTACAAAGACATTTTGTGGTGAAAAAAAGTAAAAACACCCTCTAAGTTTTTCCAGTACAGAGAAATTTCATTAACTTAGGCAAAATAACCTTCCTTTTAACCACGTCCCACCAAAGTCTGCTTTCACCTTCCTGACATGGCCAAATATTTAATTTTTACATTTCTCAATTTCCCCATCAGCACATATACCTGAATCCAAATTTGTGGGTTAACGGACGTGCGCCCTGGAGGCACATAACATATGATAAAAGGCTGTGTGAACATGGCAGCTAACACAGAGAGACTCAAAAACAAACATCCTAAAAAGCAGACTCACTAAATCCTTGTCAAATGACAAATGCACTAGCAGGGTAAACATGGCCTAAGACACATGGCTTTCAGAAGATGGAGACCTCCCTCCCAAAACTTTTAATTTTTTTTTTTTTTAACGATTTATCATATGAAAGCCATAAAACATAAAAGTACATACATTTGGTATTGCCGTAAATTAGTGACCAACACAACAGAATTAAGACTTTATTTGGGTTGCTGTTGTGAATTCTGTGGCTGAATTCACTCCTGTGGTCACAAGTGGTACTGCAGCTTCTGAGCTTCCTCCCTCAGGTGTTCTGGTGAGCTCGTTAACTGCTTCATTACTTAACTCCCCCTGATGCTGCTATCCTTGCTCCTTGTCAATGTTTCAGTGTTGGATCTGAGCTTCTCCTGATTGTTCCTGTGACCTGCTGCTCTGTATAGCTAAGTGCTTTTTGCTTTTTTGTTGCTTTTTTTCTGTCCAGCTTGTCTTTTGTTTTGCTGGAAGCTCTGAGACGCAAAGGGTGTACCGCCGTGCCGTTAGTTCGGCACGGTGGGTTTTTTTTGCCCCCTTTGCGTGGTTTTGCTTTAGGGTTTTTTGTAGACTGCAAAGTTCGCTTTACTGTCCTCGCTCTGTCCTAGAATATCGGGCCCCACTTTGCTGAATCTATTTCATCCCTACGTTTTGTCTTTTCATCTTACTCACAGTGATTATATGTGGGGGGCTGCCTTTTCCTTTGGGGAATTTCTCTGGGGCAAGTCAGGCCTATTTTTCTATCTTCAGGCTAGCTAGTTTCTTAGGCTGTGCCGAGTTGCCTAGGTAGTTGTTAGGCGCAATCCACAGCCGCTTTTAGTTGTGTTTAGGATAGGATCAGGTGTGCAGTCTACAGAGTTTCCACGTCTCAGAGCTCGTTCTTGTATTTTTGGGTATTTGTCAGATCACTGTGTGCGCTCTGATCGCTAAGCACACTGTGTTTCTGGATTGCCTTCATAACACCTGTCATTAGCAAACATAACAGTACAAGGAGCCTAACTAATGATTCTCAATAGAGGGAAAGAAAAAGTTCTGACATCATTTTTTTTTTTTTCTGCTCTGTGTTCACTTTTTTTTTTCCCCTAGACATTTGGGTGATTCTGGACACAGGTGTGGACATGGATATTCAGGGTCTGTGCTCTTCAATGGATAATCTCGTTATAAATGTACAAAAAATTCAAGATACTATTGATCAGAAATCTATGTTAGAACCAAGAATTCCTATTCCTGATTTGTTTTTTGGAGATAGAACTAAGTTTCTAAGTTTCAAAAATAATTGTAAGCTATTTCTGGCCTTGAAACCTCATTCTTCTGGTAATCCTATTCAACAGGTTTTGATTATTATTTCTTTTTTGCGCGGCGACCCTCAAGACTGGGCATTTTCTCTTGCGCCAGGAGACCCTGCATTGAGTAGTGTCGATGCGTTTTTCCTGGCGCTCGGATTGCTGTACGATGAGCCTAATTCAGTGGATCAGGCTGAGAAAAATTTGCTGGCTTTGTGCCAGGGTCAGGATGATATAGAAGTATATTGTCAGAAATTTAGGAAATGGTCAGTACTCACTCAGTGGAATGAATCTGCGCTGGCAGCTTTGTTCAGAAAGGGTCTCTCTGAGGCTCTTAAGGATGTCATGGTGGGATTTCCTATGCCTGCTGGTTTGAATGAGTCTTTGTCTTTGGCCATTCAGATCGGTCGACGCTTGCGCGAGCGTAAATCTGTGCACCATTTGGCGGTACTGCCTGAGGTTAAACCTGAGCCTATGCAGTGCGATAGGACTATGACTAGAGTTGAACGGCAGGAATACAGACGTCTGAATGGTCTGTGTTTCTACTGTGGTGATTCCACTCATGCTATTTCTGATTGTCCTAAGCGCACTAAGCGGTCCGCTAGGTCTGCCGTCATTGGTACTGTACAGTCCAAATTCCTTCTGTCCATTACCTTGATATGCTCTTTGTCGTCGTTTTCTGTCATGGCGTTTGTGGATTCGGGCGCTGCCCTGAATCTGATGGATTTGGATTATGCTAAACGTTGTGGGTTTTTCTTGGAGCCTTTGCGGTGTCCTATTCCATTGAGAGGAATTGATGCTACACCTTTGGCCAAGAATAAACCTCAATACTGGGCCCAGCTGACCATGTGCATGGCTCCTGCACATCAGGAAGTTATTCGCTTTCTGGTGTTGCATAATCTGCATGATGTGGTCGTGTTGGGGTTGCCATGGCTACAAACCCATAATCCAGTATTGGATTGGAATTCCATGTCGGTATCCAGCTGGGGTTGTCAGGGGGTACATGGTGATGTTCCATTTTTGTCGATTTCATCATCCACCCCTTCTGAGGTCCCAGAGTTCTTGTCTGATTATCAGGATGTATTTGAAGAGCCCAAGTCCGATGCTCTACCTCCGCATAGGGATTGTGATTGTGCTATCAATTTGATTCCTGGTAGTAAATTCCCTAAAGGTCGATTATTTAATTTATCCGTGCCCGAACACGCCGCTATGCGCAGTTATGTGAAGGAATCCCTGGAGAAGGGACATATTCGCCCATCGTCATCACCACTGGGAGCAGGGTTCTTCTTTGTAGCCAAGAAGGATGGTTCGCTGAGACCGTGTATTGATTACCGCCTTCTTAATAAGATCACTGTTAAATTTCAGTATCCCTTGCCATTGTTATCTGACTTGTTTGCTCGGATTAAGGGGGCTAGTTGGTTCACTAAGATAGATCTTCGTGGTGCGTATAATCTGGTGAGAATCAGGCAAGGAGATGAATGGAAAACTGCATTCAATACGCCCGAGGGTCATTTTGAGTATCTAGTGATGCCGTTCGGACTTGCCAATGCTCCATCTGTGTTTCAGTCTTTTATGCATGACATCTTCCGTGAGTATCTGGATAAATTCCTGATTGTTTACTTGGATGACATTTTGATCTTCTCAGATGATTGGGAGTCTCATGTGAAGCAGGTCAGAATGGTTTTTCAGGTCCTGCGTGCTAACTCTTTGTTTGTGAAGGGATCAAAGTGTCTCTTCGGTGTGCAGAAAGTTTCATTTTTGGGGTTCATCTTTACCCCTTCTACTATCGAGATGGATCCAGTTAAGGTCCAAGCCATCCAGGATTGGATTCAGCCGACATCTCTGAAAAGTCTGCAAAAGTTCCTGGGCTTTGCTAATTTTTATCGTCGCTTCATCTGTAATTTTTCTAGCATTGCCAAACCATTGACCGATTTGACCAAGAAGGGTGCTGATTTGGTTAATTGGTCTTCTGCTGCTGTGGAAGCTTTTCAGGAGTTGAAGCGTCGTTTTTGTTCTGCCCCTGTGTTGTGTCAGCCAGATGTTTCTCTTCCGTTCCAGGTCGAGGTTGATGCTTCTGAGATTGGAGCAGGGGCGGTTTTGTCACAGAGAGGTTCTGATTGCTCAGTGATGAAACCATGTGCTTTCTTTTCCAGGAAGTTTTCGCCCGCTGAGCGTAATTATGATGTGGGCAATCGAGAGTTGCTGGCCATGAAGTGGGCATTCGAGGAGTGGCGTCATTGGCTTGAAGGAGCTAAGCATCGCGTGGTGGTATTGACTGATCATAAGAACTTGACTTATCTCGAGTCTGCCAAGCGCTTGAATCCTAGACAGGCCCGTTGGTCGTTATTTTTTGCCCGCTTCGACTTTGTGATTTCGTACCTTCCGGGCTCTAAAAATGTGAAGGCGGATGCTCTGTCTAGGAGTTTTGTGCCCGACTCTCCGGGTTTATCTGAGCCAGCGGGTATCCTCAAGGAAGGAGTCATTGTGTCTGCCATCTCCCCTGATTTGCGGCGGGTGCTGCAAAAATTTCAGGCGAATAAACCTGATCGTTGTCCAGCAGAGAAACTGTTCGTCCCTGATAGGTGGACTAATAAACTTATCTCTGAACTTCATTGTTCGGTGTTGGCTGGTCATCCTGGAATCTTTGGTACCAGAGAGTTAGTGGCTAGATCCTTCTGGTGGCCATCTCTGTCACGGGATGTACGTACTTTTGTGCAGTCCTGTGGGATTTGTGCTAGGGCTAAGCCCTGCTGTTCTCGTGCCAGTGGGTTGCTTTTGCCCTTGCCGGTCCCAAAGAGGCCTTGGACACATATTTCGATGGATTTCATTTCTGACCTTCCCGTTTCTCAAAAGATGTCAGTCATTTGGGTGGTCTGTGATCGCTTTTCTAAAATGGTCCATCTGGTGCCCTTGGCTAAATTGCCTTCCTCCTCTGATTTGGTACCTTTGTTCTTTCAGCATGTGGTTCGGTTGCATGGCATTCCTGAGAATATTGTTTCTGACAGAGGTTCCCAGTTTGTTTCAAGGTTTTGGCGAGCCTTTTGTGGTAGGATGGGCATTGACCTCTCCTTTTCCTCGGCTTTCCATCCTCAGACTAATGGCCAGACCGAACGAACCAATCAGACCTTGGAAACATATCTGAGATGTTTTGTTTCTGCAGACCAGGATGATTGGGTGTCCTTTTTGCCGTTGGCTGAGTTCGCCCTTAATAATCGGGCCAGCTCGGCTACCTTGGTTTCTCCATTTTTTTGCAATTCTGGGTTCCATCCTCATTTCTCTTCAGGATAGGTTGAGTCTTCGGACTGTCCTGGTGTGGATTCTGTGGTGGATAGGTTGCAGCAGATCTGGACTCAGGTAGTGGACAATTTGATCTTGTCCCAGGAGAAAGCTCAACTTTTCGCTAATCGCAGACGCCGTGTGGGTCCCCGACTTCGTGTTGGGGATCTGGTTTGGTTATCTTCTCGTCATATTCCTATGAAGGTTTCCTCTCCTAAATTTAAACCTCGTTTTATTGGTCCGTATAGGATTTCTGAGGTTCTCAATCCTGTGTCTTTTCGTTTGACCCTCCCAGACTCCTTTTCCATACATAATGTATTCCATAGGTCGTTGTTGCGGAGATACGTGGCACCTATGGTTCCATCTGTTGAGCCTCCTGCCCCGGTTTTGGTGGAGGGGGAATTGGAGTATATTGTGGAGAAGATTTTGGATTCTCGTGTTTCTAGACGGAAACTCCAGTATCTGGTTAAATGGAAGGGTTATGCTCAGGAAGATAATTCCTGGGTTTTTGCCTCTGATGTTCATGCTTCCGATCTTGTTCGTGCCTTTCATGCGGCTCATCCTGGTCGGCCTGGGGGCTCTGGTGAGGGTTCGGTGACCCCTCCTCAAGGGGGGGGTACTGTTGTGAATTCTGTGGCTGAATTCACTCCTGTGGTCACAAGTGGTACTGCAGCTTCTGAGCTTCCTCCCTCAGGTGTTCTGGTGAGCTCGTTAACTGCTTCATTACTTAACTCCGCCTGATGCTGCTATCCTTGCTCCTTGTCAATGTTTCAGTGTTGGATCTGAGCTTCTCCTGATTGTTCCTGTGACCTGCTGCTCTGTATGGCTAAGTGCTTTTTGCTTTTTTGTTGCTTTTTTTCTGTCCAGCTTGTCTTTTGTTTTGCTGGAAGCTCTGAGACGCAAAGGGTGTACCGCCGTGCCGTTAGTTCGGCACGGTGGGTTTTTTTTTGCCCCCTTTGCGTGGTTTTGCTTTAGGGTTTTTTGTAGACTGCAAAGTTCGCTTTACTGTCCTCGCTCTGTCCTAGAATATCGGGCCCCACTTTGCTGAATCTATTTCATCCCTACGTTTTGTCTTTTCATCTTACTCACAGTGATTATATGTGGGGGGCTGCCTTTTCCTTTGGGGAATTTCTCTGGGGCAAGTCAGGCCTATTTTTCTATCTTCAGGCTAGCTAGTTTCTTAGGCTGTGCCGAGTTGCCTAGGTAGTTGTTAGGCGCAATCCACAGCCGCTTTTAGTTGTGTTTAGGATAGGATCAGGTGTGCAGTCTACAGAGTTTCCACGTCTCAGAGCTCGTTCTTGTATTTTTGGGTATTTGTCAGATCACTGTGTGCGCTCTGATCGCTAAGCACACTGTGTTTCTGGATTGCCTTCATAACACCTGTCATTAGCAAACATAACAGGTTGCGTGTAATCGTGTAAAATTATGGAATTATTAATTATTATTAATTATTAAAATGGAATCTGTCTTGTGGTTGTTGTGTAATCTGTATTTGCAGTTTTCAGTTAATGAGATTCTCATGCTCCGGGGCGGGGCTGTGGGTGGGGCTTTGTTGTGCTCTGTTCTCATTTTCATCCTTATGGACATAAAAGATAGGTCACTGAGCCTTCAGTGACCTGCCTCCTATCGTAAATACTGTGCTTGCAGTTCATATTGTGGTCTTTACTACAACAAAATGGCAACGGCGCATGGGCAGTAGCATCCATCACCCCCCCGACGCGCATTTTCCGCTTGCTTTTTGTGCCTTGTGCCCCCATGGGATGTCAACATCACAACTGTGGGGGAGCCAGGTGCCATTTTGATGTAGTCCAGAGCAGTCCCTGGCGCTGCTCATGGTGTTCTGCGGCAGGTGGTGAGGTGAGTATCAGGGTGGTGAGCGGTGAGTATTACATTGGGCAGCTGAAAACTCCTCTATGGTGGCACTCTACTCCATCTAAAATTGTACACTGCATCTCTCGGCACCCACTCATTTTTGAAGGAGTCAATGTTCTTTACTACAGACGTAGTGTCATTGTCTCTCCCATTAATAAATTCTGGTCAGATGTGTTTAACGTGATATATGAAGTGACTAAAGTACTTATTAGTCCTAGCCCAGCTTTAGCTTTTTTTAAATAAAAACTTCGCCACTCTTAAGTCGTCCACTTATTTTTATTGCAAGATCTATTAATGTTAAAGGGAACCTGTCACCTGAATTTGGCGGGACTGGTTTTGGGTCATATGGGCGGAGTTTTCAGGTGTTTGATTCACCCTTTCCTTACCCTCTGGCTGCATGCTGGCTGCAATATTGGATTGAAGTTCATTCTCTGTCCTCCATAGTACACGCCTGCACAAGGCAAGATTGTTTTGCGCAGGCGTGTACTATGGAGGACAGGAATGAACTTCAATCCAATATTGCAGCCGGCATGCAGCCAGCGGGTAAGTAAAGGGTGAATCAAACACCCAAAACCAGTCCCGCCAAATTCAGGTGACAGAGTCCCTTTAAGAGCTTTGTTTGTGGGATAAGTCCTTTAATTATTCACATTTTTAGAGCTGCTTGATATGTATATCTTCAAACTCGAGTTCCCCCAAGTCCCCCCGATGTGCTCTACAGACTGACCCTGGCCTCCTACTCTGAGATCCCTGATAGAAAATTGCTGCTCTTTAACAAATCCTTTTCTTTTCACTTCCATTCCTTTTTTTTTCTCTTCCTGGATTGATGGTTCTTGTTTTATTGCGGTGGCATTTAATGTTTTAAATAATTACCACTTCCAAGTTTTCATGGTCTTTCAATAAAAATGATTTGAACCAAAATTGTGGGAGCTCCATTCTCCATTCATTTTCGCGTTTTCTGCAGCCGTGCAGTGAACGGTTCTTGGGTCTCCAGAAACCAAATATTTATGAGCCGAGGGCGCATGGAATTCCTGCAGCGATGCTACTCACTTGTGTGTGATATGAGGTAATATTGCAGCGACCAAAAAAACCCTTGTAATTCTGACATTTTAATATTTTTTTTCTCATTACAGTTTACCGATTTGGATTAATTATTTTTATATATTGATAGATCGGGCATTTCTCAACTTGGCAATACCAAATATATGTATTGTTGACGTTTATTTTTAGTTTGTTTTATTTGAATGGGGCAAAAGGGGGTAACTTGAACTTTTTATATATTTTTAAAAACGTGTTTTTGTTTTTTTTTTTAAACTTTTCACGTGCTTCAATAGTCTCCATCATCCGATTGCCTGTGTGTAGCTAAAATGATCGTCAGCTATGAGCGCCGGCAACAGGGCGCAGTCATGTTAACTGTTGCTCTCGGAGATTGACAGCGGCATTTCACATGTTAACAGCCGTGGATGGATTACGATTCCACCCGCTGCTGTTAGAGGCACATGACACCTGACAAAATTTGGCTGTCATGTGCAGGAAAACATGCGGGCTCAGCTCCAGAGTCCGCACAATGTGCAGGGACATGACCTATGGTGTATTGATACGTCATAGGTAGTGAAGGGGTTAAGCAACAAGTCCATACAATAGTGGTGGTTAGCTCGCCTGGCCTAGAGTTCAACTTCTTAGTCCTTACGCAAAGGCACTGAATCCAGGAGATTTGCACACCTCCATACACACAGCAATGTGTGAGACAAACGGGTCTCAATTTCCAAAGTGAACCACACCCAGGGGTGCAGATATGGTGAGCTGCAGTCTCTTCCAACTCATCAGCTGCTCAAAATCAATCTGACATGGTCGATTTAACCCCTTTTAGGTCCTATATGTCCTAAAGCATTACTCCAGGTTTATCTCCCATTGGCTAGGTGTCTGACAGCCAGCTTGCACCCCAATGTGTATGCAGATATAGCACAGCCATGCGGCCCTATTGGCATATGTGTGCTTGGGATCCGGGATCTCTTATTTTTCTATGAAGCCACCCTCACTGCAGTGCCTGGCAAAGCGATGTGGAAAGGCAATCAATGTAAAATACCAGAATATCCCTTTGGGGAACGCTAGTGTAGGGGGACATCATTGTGATGAGCTGTGCCGACCCAACCGCGGGACAGTTATCCTGGTTGACACTTGCACCCTCAGTCTTTTCCATCAGCCCCAGCTGAGGATTCTGAGGATAGATGTTGTCATTCTAAAGCCAGCGTGGCTTACGCGTCATCTGGAGCGATGAACTTCCAACCTTCTTATTAATATTCATTGAAGAAGTCTGGACTGGTTTTATTTTGCGCTGATGTCATTACATTTCGGAGTATTTCCATTCGGCTGAGCGACTCCTGCGGTAGAGGAACACCCTTGCCTCCAGCACTAAAAATAAGGCTCAGCCCGAAAAGAGTTTTCTGCCATGTGATTTGGTTGCGAAGTCTGTCTAAACAATAGAACCGTGATACAACCACACACCCTACTTATCGAAAATGAATAAGGAAATCCCTGGCGAGTGAAAGGGCCGGTCAGCCTGTGTAACGATGCAGGACTATGGTAGAATTTAGGGCCCATGTATAGGGCTGCATGTATTCACATGGGGTCAGCCTCATTCCTGCTCCCCTTTTTGGTAGGCGTCATAGAAGCCTCCATCGTATGCCGCATATATTGTTACATGTTGGCTATTAAAGAGAACCTTTGTGCAAAACTGTAAAGCGCTGCGGAATATGTTAGCGCTATATAAAAAAATAAAGATTATTAACCTTTCCCCACATTTGTCATGTTTCTCTGGACACTGAATGGAATAACGGCTGCGGAGCGGAATACGCTTTTTTTATTTTTTTTATTTCGCCTTTCCGTTGCAGCATCCCTAGGCCACCAGGGACACCTAGGTGTAGCCTTGGACACGTTGTGATTCTATGTTAGGTATTTATTGCTAATCGTGCCCATTTTCATCATTTTTATGTTTTATGTTAAGTTCTATTTAACCTCTTAGTGACCAGGCTAGATTATCTAATCTGATCTGTTACTTCACGTGGCAATAACTCTGGAATGCTTCCACATATCCCAGTGAATTTGAGTTTTTTTTTTTTCCCCGTGACACATTATAATTTATGTTAATGGTAACTTTATGATGATCTGTTTTGCATTTATTGCTAAAAATATCAGAAATTTGACAAATTTTAAAAAATGTGCAATTTTCGAACTTTGATCCCTTTAATCCGGATAATCACACAACACAAATACGGTAGTTAAATAAATAACATCATGCCGGCTTTACATCAGCACCAATTGTAAGATATTTTTTAGATACCTGTTGAGGTTTGAAGTGACTTTGGGGGTCCTATATATTAGAAACCCCCCAAAAGTGATATCATTTTATAAACCGCGCCCCTCAGCGTATTCAAAACTGCTGTCAGATACTTTAACCTTTCAGGTGATTTTCAGGAATTATTGCAAAGTGGCATCGCGGGAAAGAAAAATGTAACTTTTAACCACCTAAATGCCATCTTGTGAACAGACCACTATAGCCAGCAGACTCTAAGGCCATTATTTGTTTGGGAATTGCCATGGCAAACATCAGGACCACACTCGATTTCAGGGTGCCAATAGGGTTAAAGAGGGAGCTCCCACACTGTTAACCATCTAGATGTCATAGTCACTATTGACAGCAGGGGTTAAACAGCCATGGTTGGTGCCAACACTGATTGTGGTTGATGCAGCAGGGTGTTAGTTATAGTGTACAGCCGACATCTGCTGCATTTTCACTCATTGAGGAATGCAATGCTTTTATATCTAAGGTCAGTAAAAAGACATTGGTGGTCATTAAGGGGTTAATTACCATATTTTTGCTTAGGATTGACTGGCATCATACAGGGAGAAGGATTACATGTCCCCCCCAGTGAAAACACTGATAACACCCTCTTGAACCTAACACACTATGTAAAAAAAAAAAAAAAAAATCAGTAGACCATGAAAAATGTGGTAAAAGGTCCTCTTTAAAGGCTGTTAAATGGAATCTGTCACAAGATGAGAGTAGCATGATAGAGGGATGCTGAGCGAGCCACACCTCGCCTGAAGTCAATATTACGTCAGCAGGATCACGTGGTAAGACCTCCCCTCGTGAACCAACGTGAGGTTCATCACCCCCTAGGGCAGTGTTCCCCAACTCCGGTCCTCAAGAGCCACCAACAGGTCATGGTTTCAGGATCTCCTTAGTATTGCACAGGTGATAATTGCATCACCAGGCCAGGCAAGCATTCAATCACCTGTGCAATACTAAGGAAATCCTGAAAACATGACCTGTTGGTGGCTCTTGAGGACCGGAGTTGGGGAACACTGCCCTAGGGACACAAAAGGTCAGCTTGGCACAGTTTTACACAGACCCTCCCCTGTTCACAGGGACCCGGGGAGTGAGAAGGTGGCCCACGCAGTCACTGACGTGGCACCACACTCACCCACAATCCTGACAGGCTGAAAGGCCCCTTTGACTAGCCTCAGTGAAACAGAACCTTATCAGCTCGATTTACTGCCACCAGTTCCTCATTCGATATATGCGCCTGGTCAGTTAACAGGGTTATATCGGGCCAGAAACCAGCCACCAGTGTAGCATGTGATTAGGCCGAGAAATGGACGCGTGGGTTCATGGATGGAGAGGGCACACTAGATAATACACAATATATACGCAATGGTTTTATACCTGTAAGGGTAAGTTCACACAGGGTGTTTTGCTGCTTTTTTTTCCTGCAGCATAACCTGATCTTCTTGGCAGGAAAGAATCTGCGTAAAAAACACAGGTTTAGGTGTGTTTTTTGTTGCGTGTTTGGGGTGTTTTTTTTTTTTTCTCTTTGTCGATGCTAATGTTATTGGATTTTCAGCAGCAAATAATGATACCTGCGTTTTTGCTGCTTTTTTTTTCAACACCCATTCAAGTCAGTAGGTGAAAAAACGCAGCAAAAACGCAGAAAGAAGTGACATGCTCTATGTCCAAAAAACGCAGCACAGACAAAATACTGATCAAACAAAAAACCAATGTGTGCATGAGATTTCTGAAATCTCATAGGCTTTGCTGGTACTGGAAAAAGCAGCCGAATATTGGCATAAAAAAAGGCAGCAAAAACGCCCAGTGTGAGCGTACCCTAATGGTCAGATATGCAAATACAATAGTGGTAGGACAAAGGGTCTAGGCAGAACATATGGTTAGTTCCCAGTTAGATGAAAAGCCTGGCTTGCAGGGGCGGCCATGGTGCCCTCTGGATGTCACTTGTCCTCGCGACCTCCCAGGGGAAATGCTTCACACAAGCCTATAACCCTAAGGGTCGCTCCCCCTCCTGCCCTCTGGGCTGAACCTAAATCTCCTTCCCTGGAGGTTTGGAGATACAATTGCTTCTCACAAAATTAGATTATCATCAAAAAGTTAATTTATTTCAGTTCTTCAGTGCAAAAAGTGAAACTCCTATAGAGTCATTACAAGCAGAGTGATCTATTACCAGTGTGGATGCTTTCCTGAAACGGAAAGTATTTGCAAGCAGCATAATACAAAGAATAGCAGGTTTACCCAGAATCCTTTGCAGTAGGCGGAGCTATGCAAATCATCTCTTTCCACCCCGGTCTAATCCACAGCGCTTGGAACCGCCAAGCGTGCAATGCTGCGGATTAGTTTCTAAATTTACACAGCCAACCAATTCCTACCTGTGGACACGTGTTTCGGGCTTTAGGCCCTCATCAGCACAGGGCTGGAATTGGTTGGCTGTATGGAGTGGGGCTCGGTGAGCAAGCGATACATATATGCTAGCCACCTTAGGGAGAGACCCAAGTTGGGCTAAATGTAGCGGGACGAAAGAGACCGAAAAGCCCTCTACTTAAAGGAAATACATAGTGGATGCTTTCCTGAAACGGAAAGTATTTGCAAGCAGCATAATACAAAGAATAGCAGGTTTACCCAGAATCCTTTGCAGTAGGCGGAGCTATGCAAATCATCTCTTTCCACCCCGGTCTAATCCACAGCGCTTGGAACCGCCAAGCGTGCAATGCTGCGGATTAGTTTCTAAATTTACACAGCCAACCAATTCCTACCTGTGGACACGTGTTTCGGGCATTAGGCCCTCATCAGCACAGGGCTGGAATTGGTTGGCTGTATGGAGTGGGGCTCGGTGAGCAAGCGATACATATATGCTAGCCACCTTAGGGAGAGACCCAAGTTGGGCTAAATGTAGCGAAAGAGATGATTTGTATGTATTTCCTTTAAGTAGAGGGCTTTTCGGTCTCTTTCGTCCCGCTACATTTAGCCCAACTTGGGTCTCTCCCTAAGGTGGCTAGCATATATGTATCGCTTGCTCACCGAGCCCCACTCCATACAGCCAACCAATTCCAGCCCTGTGCTGATGAGGGCCTAAAGCCCGAAACACGTGTCCACAGGTAGGAATTGGTTGGCTGTGTAAATTTAGAAACTAATCCGCAGCATTGCACGCTTGGCGGTTCCAAGCGCTGTGGATTAGACCGGGGTGGAAAGAGATGATTTGCATAGCTCCGCCTACTGCAAAGGATTCTGGGTAAACCTGCTATTCTTTGTATTATGCTGCTTGCAAATACTTTCCGTTTCAGGAAAGCATCCACTATGTATTTCCTTTAAGTAGAGGGCTTTTCGGTCTCTTTCGTCCCGCTACATTTAGTCCAACTTGGGTCTCTCCCTAAGGTGGCTAGCATATATGTATCGCTTGCTCACCGAGCCCCACTCCATACAGCCAACCAATTCCAGCCCTGTGCTGATGAGGGCCTAAAGCCCGAAACACGTGTCCACAGGTAGGAATTGGTTGGCTGTGTAAATTTAGAAACTAATCCGCAGCATTGCACGCTTGGCGGTTCCAAGCGCTGTGGATTAGACCGGGGTGGAAAGAGATGATTTGCATAGCTCCGCCTACTGCAAAGGATTCTGGGTAAACCTGCTATTCTTTGTATTATGCTGCTTGCAAATACTTTCCGTTTCAGGAAAGCATCCACTATGTATTTCCTTTAAGTAGAGGGCTTTTCGGTCTCTTTCGTCCCGCTACATTTAGCCCAACTTGGGTCTCTCCCTAAGGTGGCTAGCATATATGTATCTATTACCAGTGGTTATTTCTGCCATTGTTGATGATTATGGCTTACAGCCAATGAAAACCCAAAAGTCATTATCTCATTAAATTAGAATAATTAACAAAAAACCCCTGCAAAGGCTTCCTGACGAAGGAAGGCTACCAGATTATTAGCGTCCTGGTAGGGAATTTTTTAAAGAGTATTTAACAAAGGAACGTTTTTAGGGTTTTTCTGTATGTTTTTTTCCTAATTCTCCCAAAACCTGTGAAATATCATAACTCCTGTCTGGGCTTTCCTAGGGCAGCGGTTCTGGTGCCATCGGATCCGACCGGGCTCCTGCCACTCAGAGACTAAACCCAATTTTGCTACCTAGCTGCTAGCGGCTGTTCTATGTATCTCCCTTCCCATGCAAGATAGGATTGGAGATCCCGTCAGATGTTTGCCCTGGTCTGACGGTGTCAAATATATATGATACACAACTAGGACATATAATATTTCCATAACTCCTTTAAGAAATCGTAGCTGGCTGAACAAAGGGCTCAAGCCACAGGGAGGTCTTCCTGTAGAAGGATCCATACCCGCTGCTGGTGGGGTGCGACTCCATTGTCGATTGAGCTGGCCAGGTGTCATGTTTCCACAGCACAGGCTGAAAGGGTGTTTATAAATCCAGGCCCAAAAGTATACAGATGATTGACATGGAATTATATTTCCCATTTTCTTCATAGGGACAGATACCCTGATTCCAGCCATCTATCCCTTCACTGGGGCTGCAGGTTTGATTAAAACTGTTTGTATCTGCTGCAGATCGGCTGCTCTCGGAGTGCTGAGCTCTGTATAACCCCGCCCACACCTCTGATTGGCCTATGCACAGTGTACATTGAACTCTGCCAATCAGGGGTGGGGGCTTCGTTGGACTTCCTGGCAGCAGGCTAAGTAGTCCTAAAGTGATAATCTGCTTATAAAACAGTGAATCAAAAAAGAAAAATTAAGCAGTAAGTGACATCACTGGAATCAAGGTCTCTGTCTCTGCAGTATGCTGTTCTTAGATTAGGTGGCAAAAAAACCCTGAAAAACCTTGTGACAAATTCCCTTTACATAAGGTAGAAGCAAGTCTGCAGTTTTCACTCCTTTCCTTTGCCCACTAATGGGATTTAGGGCTTTGCTTTTGAGAGAACCCAGATGGCACATCCTTTTCCAGTCACACAGGACACACAGGAGTCTATATGCGTTCACAACGCAGTGCCTGCTGGGCAGAAGTTGCTATGCTCCCCTCCTAAGCCCCAGGGCCTTGGCAGCACTGCAGCTCATGTATATGGCATATAAAGAGCTGGAATGTCCAGGATCCGTGCAGCACTGAATCACCTGCAGGTGTCTGTACGTCTTTTCTGTAGCATACAACCCATGGGAGGCCTGGAGATCCCAGTTCAGCAGCAGGGGTGTCTGTGCACAAGGAGGGGGCTGGGTCCTAAGGGGAACCCATCATCAGGTCTTTGCCACCAAACTGAGAGCAGCTAAATGTAGGGGCAGAGAACCTGATTTCAGCAATGCATCACTTACCAGGGTACTTGCGGTACTTTTGCTTACATCGCTGATTTATCAGTGTACACAGCTGTCAATCATTGGTATGGGCGGGGTTATACAGAGCTCAGCATTTAGAGAGCTGCTAGATGTGCAGCAGATAACAGTGTATTTATCACAACTTCAGCAAGCAGCCCAGTAAGTGATACATCGCTAAAATTGGGGGCTCTGCCCCTGCTACTCTCATATGGAGTGGTAAAACCCTGGTTACAGATTCATTTTTAAGGCTATGTTAATATATGATGACAAATCCATGCAGAACCAGGTGTGGATTTTGCCCTGTGCATTAGAGATTTTCTATCGTGAAATCCAGATGGGAAACTGTCCGACACGTGAACCTAACCTTACAGGTGCCGAAGATCTCACTGATGAGGAAGATGGCGTCTGCGCTCACAGGGCTGTAAACAGCCAGATGAAAGCCGCTTTCCACTGTGACAGGACCATGCTTTGTGTCCCATCAGTGATGTGCTGAGATGTTTGCATGGCCCTGGAGTGGCCTGTAGAAACCCGAGCGCCGCTGACATTGGAGGGACCGCTTTGAATATAATTTGACTGTATAGTAGCTGGAAGGGGGATTGCTGCAGCGCTCACGTCCTCTGGATGTCTGATTTATCTGAAGGAGGGGAGTGAAGTGGCCGGTGATTGGCTGCAGGGCTCTCGGGGCACCCGGGGACCCGTGCTGACACCTGGAATGGCGCCTGCACCACTAAGTGAATTGTTATTTTACAAGGGAGGGAACATGGGATTGGGAAAGGAGTTGGGCAAGAAGTGGACAAACAGGAGTGGAAAAATCAGAGGAAAAGTATAATAGAAACACGTCACCTTTTCTGTATTTCTCACCCACTCATGGCGTTGGCTTACAAATTCTGAACATGTGAATGTGGCCTTAGGATCTGATGTCCGTGCCTAGCAGCGGCCACTAACTCCTGTGACTGAGCTGCAGTGTTCGGCCGCTAACTCCTGTGACTGAGCTGCAGTGTTCGGCCCCTAACTCCTGTGACTGAGCTGCAGTGTTCGGCCCCTAACGCCTGTGACTGAGCTGCAGTGTTCGGCCACTAACTCCTGTGACTGAGCTGCAGTGTTCGGCCCCCAACTCCTGTGACTGAGCTGCAGTGTTCGGCCACTAACTCCTGTGATTGAGCTGCAGTGTTCGGCCCCCAACTCCTGTGACTGAGCTGCAGTGTTCGGCCACTAACTCCTGTGACTGAGCTGCAGTGTTCGGCCCCCAACTCCTGTGACTGAGCTGCAGTGTTCGGCCACTAACTCCTGTGACTGAGCTGCAGTGTTCGGCTGCTAACTCCTGTGACTGAGCTGCAGTGTTCGGCTGCTAACTCCTGTGACTGAGCTGCAGTGTTCGGCCCCCAACTCCTGTGACTGAGCTGCAGTGTTCGGCTGCTAACTCCTGTGACTGAGCTGCAGTGTTCGGCCACTAACTCCTGTGACTGAGCTGCAGTGTTCGGCTGCTAACGCCTGTGACTGAGCTGCAGTGTTCGGCTGCTAACGCCTGTGATTGAGCTGCAGTGTTCGGCCGCTAACTCCTGTGACTGAGCTGCAGTGTTCGGCCACTAACTCCTGTGACTGAGCTGCAGTGTTCGGCTGCTAACGCCTGTGACTGAGCTGCAGTGTTCGGCTGCTAACGCCTGTGATTGAGCTGCAGTGTTCGGCTGCTAACTCCTGTGACTGAGCTGCAGTGTTCGGCCCCCAACTCCTGTGACTGAGCTGCAGTGTTCGGCCACTAACTCCTGTGACTGAGCTGCAGTGTTCAGCCGCTAACGCCTGTGACTGAGCTGCAGTGTTCGGCCGCTAACTCCTATGACTGAGCTGCAGTGTTCGGCCCCCAACTCCTGTGACTGAGCTGCAGTGTTCGGCCCCTAACTCCTGTGACTGAGCTGCAGTGTTCGACCGCTAACGCCTGTGACTGAGCTGCAGTGTTCGGCCGCTAACTCCTATGACTGAGCTGCAGTGTTCGGCCCCCAACTCCTGTGACTGAGCTGCA
This sequence comes from Ranitomeya imitator, assembly GCF_032444005.1. Taxonomy (NCBI): domain Eukaryota; kingdom Metazoa; phylum Chordata; class Amphibia; order Anura; family Dendrobatidae; genus Ranitomeya; species Ranitomeya imitator. Next base: position 157,649,642 of record NC_091286.1, read on the forward strand.
GTGTTCGGCCCCTAACTCCTGTGACTGAGCTGCAGTGTTCGACCGCTAACGCCTGTGACTGAGCTGCAGTGTTCGGCTGCTAACTCCTGTGACTGAGCTGCAGTGTTCGGCCCCCTAACTCCTGTGACTGAGCTGCAGTGTTCGGCCGCTAACTCCTGTGACTGAGCTGCAGTGTTCGGCCGCTAACTCCTATGACTGAGCTGCAGTGTTCGGCCCCCAACTCCTGTGACTGAGCTGCAGTGTTCGGCCGCTAACTCCTATGACTGAGCTGCAGTGTTCGGCCCCTAACGCCTGTGACTGAGCTGCAGTGTTCGGCCGCTAACTCCTATGACTGAGCTGCAGTGTTCGGCCCCCAACTCCTGTGACTGAGCTGCAGTGTTCGGCCGCTAACTCCTATGACTGAGCTGCAGTGTTCGGCCCCTAACGCCTGTGACTGAGCTGCAGTGTTCGGCCACTAACTCCTGTGACTGAGCTGCAGTGTTCGGCCACTAACTCCTGTGACTGAGCTGCAGTGTTCCTTCTTGTATTCTGACAGCTGATCGGGGGGTTTCCAGTTTTCAGACTCCCACCGCTCCTATATTCGTAGCCTATGCTAAGGATTGGTCATCAGTAGAAATGAAGTGGACAATTTCTATATTAACGGCATGCTCTTTCAGCCATGTGCACAGTAGTATCTGGACTCCTTTTGTCGTCACTTATTCTTTCCTCCTGAGAGAAATAAGTAGGATCAAATGCAAGCTCTCGGTTCTTTTTTTTTTATCCAGGACTTTTCAGCTGTGCCCATACATCTTTTTTTTAAATCCACAGCTGAACTGCCACAAAGTCCACAGCGGTTATCCCGGTAGCTATGATGTGCAGTTACTGTTGTGAATGTTTGGACTTATTTTTCCATCACTTACTAGTCTGATTTTTATTGAAGCAGCCTAGTATGTGACTCATAACTGGAATCAGGTTCTCAGCACCTACATTATGCTGCTCTCTGATTACATAACAAAACCCTGCTTTATAGATTCCCTTTAATTTTGTGAAAACCAATAGCGTGTGCATATAGAAGAGCCAATACTGACATGTGCACACAATAGACGCTAAGGTACAGCCACCACAGTAAAAACCGCATACCAGTCACATCCTACGTCACATACAATTGTCTCCTGATTTCAGTGACTGCCAATGCTTGTGCTACTTAAGATCTGTTATGACCTCATTAATTGTCATTTCTTCTCATTAAACTTTTAGGCATGGTTGACATGGTCTAATGCTCGCCAGGATGAACACGGAGGAAACCCCACAAACAGACGTGCAGACCCTTGCGGAGGATGGCTTGGGGGATTGTCCCAGTACTGAACCAGACAAGGTCTCTCTTCAGATGGCTGCTGACCTGAATGAGAACAGCTTGAGTAGAGCGCAGCCGTTGGCCGGGAGCGCAGGTATTGGCCTTCACACTAGGGACGCCCAGGACAGCATCAATAATAATGAGAACTGCAACCTGATGTGTGGTCAGCTGAGCTGCAGGCAGACCTGTGAGGAGGACCGTACGCTGGCCTCGGCCCCTGCGGCAGGCAAGGACGGGGTCTCCACTAAAGGGAAGCGTGTGGCCGGAAGACGCAATAACAGAAATAAGAAGAATGGGAAATCCACAGGTAAAATCTTCCCTTTATTTGCTCTGTTGTGCTCTTTACCTTTCAGTCGTTTGGTTTCCATTCATGTAAGGCTACGTTCACACAGGAATTGCTGCAGATTTTCCATCCACATTTGCAGTAGAATACAGTAGCAGTAAGTTAGATGAGATTTGGACAGATCTCAACCACACACTACGCAAAAAAATCAAGATATGCGGATTTTAAATCCTGCCACTCCATTATGAGGTACGAGGTATAATTCACCGCACACTCTCTTTCATAAGTTTGCAAAAGAATTCATCAAAATGTATATATATCAAAAAAAGCCACGAGCAATGGAGTTCAAAATAATACAATCTGACTGAAACCCAACGTTTCCACCCTCCCGGGTCTTACTCCTGGGGTTACTTGGTTACGGAGGTAACGATAGCGAGAGGCGGGAGGAGAGTGGGGTGTGAAGAGACCTCTGTTGTCTAATATCCAGAAGCTGTTAGTGGCTGGCAGTGAGTGGCGGCGGTAGAGCGGCGCTCCGTGCCCCTGCTTGGCATGCAGCAGGAGTAAGACCCGGGAGGGTGGAAACGTTGGGTTTCAGTCAGATTGTATTATTTTGAGCTCCATTGCTTGTGGCTTTTTATATATACATTATATAAAAATATCTATACATTTCTGGGACTACAGCCCATTCCACCTGCACCTCTCGCTTCAGACCTGAGTGCACACCATTCTTCTTATACTCCATTATGAGGATCAATTGTTTTCTGTGGATTTTCCCTATTGATTTTGAGTTTAACAAAGTTCTGGAAAGAAAAGCTTTGCACAAAGTTTACAGACAATCTGCCCCCAGGTTTTTACGAACTCATCTGAGAGCCTCATAATAATGAAGCAGAGACCCTGATACCTGCCATGTATCACTTACTGGGCTGTTTGCCGCAGTTTTGATGCATATCGATCAGTTTTCTTATTGCTGAGCCGCATGTAACACCACCCACATCACTGACTGGCAGCTTTATGTGTACACTGTGTGATTGGGCCATGTTACTAGAAGCATGTGAAAAAGCACGGCACTCTGTGTTGTATCGTTGTTGGTGCTCAAGTAGGGTATCCGGCCCGTCGTAGCAAATATTCAAAATAACTTGGCACGCAGATGTTGTTCATTTATTACGCATCCAGACAATAAAAAAATCTTGTCAAACGTTTTCAGTCCAAACTGGACCTTCCTCAGAACAATCTGGTTCAGTAATGTGGATTTTTTTCTCCTTAAGCAGTAGTGTCTCGGAGTAAGATTTAAGGTGCCTGGGGCTCGGGGTCCGTTTGTATAATTGGACTGTTTGTCCTTAGAATGTGGCTGGTGGTCACCAACGGTATGCGCGGTATGGTGGCTCAGCGGTTGTGCTGCTGGCGTGCTGTCGCTTCTGGGAATGCGCATACCCAGAGACGACACAGCACGCTACCAGCACAATTATACAAACGGACCCCGAGCACCAGGCACCTTAAATCTTACTCTGAGACACTACTGCTTAAGGAGCAAAAATCCACACTACTGAACCAGATTGTTCTGAGGAAGGTCCAGTTTGGACTGAAAACGTTATGGATGCGTAATAAAGGAACACACCTTTTCAAAAACATTTTAGTGCTAAGTTATTTTTAATATTTGGTCCATGTTGTTATTCTTTCATCTTTAAGACGTTTACCGGCTGCCAAGAAGTTGAGTGTTTAGATGCAAGGAATGGAACTTTATCATGGGTTTCTTTAAAGATGCAGACTTTTTCATGTACAACTGCTTGAAGAAAGTTCTTCTTATAAAAAGTGGCAGTAAGTTTGGGAGTTGATTTTGAGTCTTCACCCTGAAAAAGTCCAATTAGCTCATCTCTAATAATACTATCCAATAGCAGTGCCCCACCTCCACCTTGCTGGCGTCTGAGTCAATGTGGGGGGCTTTGTGTCCTTTACGGATTCGACCATGAGCTCATCCATCTGGTCTGTCAAGAGTCACTCATTTCATCAGTCCATAAAATCTTTGAAAAATCTGTGTACAGATATTTCTTGGCTCGGTTTTGACATTTCCACCTATGTGTCTTACTCATTGGTTGTCTGATTTCAGCCTCCATTACCATGGCCGAGTCTCTGAGCACTGGACACCTTGTACTTCTGTGTCTTGTTCAGTGGTGGTCTGATTTCAGCCTCCCTCACCTTGGTCTTGTCTCTGAGCACTGAACACCTTGTACTTCTGTGTCTTACTCAGTGGTGGTCTGATTTCAGCCTCCCTCACCTTGGTCTTGTCTCTGAGCACTGAACACCTTGTACTTCTGTGTCTTACTCAGTGGTGGTCTGATTTCAGCCTCCCTCACCTTGGCCTTGTCTCTGAGCACTGGACACCTTGTACTTCTGTGTCTTACTCAGTGGTGGTCTGATTTCAGCCTCCCTCACCTTGGCCTTGTCTCTGAGCACTGAACACCTTGTACTTCTGTGTCTTACTCAGTGGTGGTCTGATTTCAGCCTCCCTCACCTTGGCCTTGTCTCTGAGCACTGGACACCTTGTACTTCTGTGTCTTACTCAGTGGTGGTCTGATTTCAGCCTCCCTTACCTTGGCCTTGTCTCTGAGCACTGGACACCTTGTACTTCTGTGTCTTACTCAGTGGTGGTCTGATTTCAGCCTCCCTCACCTTGGTCTTGTCTCTGAGCACTGGACACCTTGTACTTCTGTGTCTTACTCAGTGGTGGTCTGATTTCAGCCTCCCTCACCTTGGTCTTGTCTCTGAGCACTGGACACCTTGTACTTCTGTGTCTTACTCAGTGGTGGTCTGATTTCAGCCTCCCTCACCTTGGTCTTATCTCTGAGCACTGGACACCTTGTACTTCTGTGTCTTGTTCAGTGGTGGTCTGATTTCAGTCTCCCTCACCTTGGTCTTGTCTCTGAGCACTGAACACTTTGTACTTCTGTGTCTTACTCAGTGGTGGTCTGATTTCAGCCTCCCTCACCTTGGTCTTATCTCTGAGCACTGGACACCTTGTACTTCTGTGTCTTACTCAGTGGTGGTCTGATTTCAGCCTCCCTCACCTTGGCCTTGTCTCTGAGCACTGGACACCTTGTACTTCTGTGTCTTACTCAGTGGTGGTCTGATTTCAGCCTCCCTCACCTTGGCCTTGTCTCTGAGCACTGGACACCTTGTACTTCTGTGTCTTACTCAGTGGTGGTCTGATTTCAGCCTCCCTCACCTTGGTCTTGTCTCTGAGCACTGGACACCTTGTACTTCTGTGTCTTACTCAGTGGTGGTCTGATTTCAGCCTCCCTCACCTTGGTCTTATCTCTGAGCACTGGACACCTTGTACTTCTGTGTCTTGTTCAGTGGTGGTCTGATTTCAGTCTCCCTCACCTTGGTCTTGTCTCTGAGCACTGAACACCTTGTACTTCTGTGTCTTACTCAGTGGTGGTCTGATTTCAGCCTCCCTCACCTTGGCCTTGTCTCTGAGCACTGGACACCTTGTACTTCTGTGTCTTACTCATTGGTGGTCTGATTTCAGCCTCCCTTACCTTGGCCTTGTCGCTGAGCACTGGACACCTTGTACTTCTGTGTCTTACTCAGTGGTGGTCTGATTTCAGCCTCCCTCACCTTGGTCTTGTCTCTGAGCACTGGACACCTTGTACTTCTGTGTCTTACTCAGTGGTGGTCTGATTTCAGCCTCCCTCACCTTGGTCTTGTCTCTGAGCACTGGACACCTTGTACTTCTGTGTCTTACTCAGTGGTGGTCTGATTTCAGCCTCCCTCACCTTGGTCTTATCTCTGAGCACTGGACACCTTGTACTTCTGTGTCTTGTTCAGTGGTGGTCTGATTTCAGTCTCCCTCACCTTGGTCTTGTCTCTGAGCACTGAACACTTTGTACTTCTGTGTCTTACTCAGTGGTGGTCTGATTTCAGCCTCCCTCACCTTGGTCTTATCTCTGAGCACTGGACACCTTGTACTTCTGTGTCTTACTCAGTGGTGGTCTGATTTCAGCCTCCCTCACCTTGGCCTTGTCTCTGAGCACTGGACACCTTGTACTTCTGTGTCTTACTCAGTGGTGGTCTGATTTCAGCCTCCCTCACCTTGGCCTTGTCTCTGAGCACTGGACACCTTGTACTTCTGTGTCTTACTCAGTGGTGGTCTGATTTCAGCCTCCCTCACCTTGGTCTTGTCTCTGAGCACTGGACACCTTGTACTTCTGTGTCTTACTCAGTGGTGGTCTGATTTCAGCCTCCCTCACCTTGGTCTTATCTCTGAGCACTGGACACCTTGTACTTCTGTGTCTTGTTCAGTGGTGGTCTGATTTCAGTCTCCCTCACCTTGGTCTTGTCTCTGAGCACTGAACACCTTATACTTCTGTGTCTTACTCAGTGGTGGTCTGATTTCAGCCTCCCTCACCTTGGTCTTATCTCTGAGCACTGGACACCTTGTACTTCTGTGTCTTACTCAGTGGTGGTCTGATTTCAGCCTCCCTCACCTTGGCCTTGTCTCTGAGCACTGGACACCTTGTACTTCTGTGTCTTACTCAGTGGTGGTCTGATTTCAGCCTCCCTCACCTTGGCCTTGTCTCTGAGCACTGGACACCTTGTACTTCTGTGTCTTACTCAGTGGTGGTCTGATTTCAGCCTCCCTTACCTTGGCCTTGTCTCTGAGCACTGGACACCTTGTACTTCTGTGTCTTACTCAGTGGTGGTCTGATTTCAGCCTCCCTCACCTTGGTCTTGTCTCTGAGCACTGGACACCTTGTACTTCTGTGTCTTACTCAGTGGTGGTCTGATTTCAGCCTCCCTCACCTTGGTCTTGTCTCTGAGCACTGGACACCTTGTACTTCTGTGTCTTACTCAGTGGTGGTCTGATTTCAGCCTCCATTACCATGGCCGAGTCTATGAGCACTGGACACCTTGTACTTCTGTGTCGTACTTAGTGGTGGTCTGATTTCAGCCTCCCTCACCTTGGCCGTGTCTCTGAGCACTGGACACCTTGTACTTCTGTGTCTTACTCAATGGTGGTCTGATTTCAGCCTCCCTCACCTTGGCCGTGTCTCTAAGACACAGAAGTACAAGGTGTCCAGTGCTCAGAGACACGGCCAAGGTGAGGGAGGCTGAAATATTCATTTCTCTTATAGCGTGCACAGTTAAAGCCGCAGCTGCCGGCTTCCAGTATAAAAAAACAAAACAAAAACAAACATCCTACTTACCTTCCCTGCGTGATCTCACAGCATCTTGTTCCGACTTCCAGCAGCTCCTGTGGCTGGGCGATCACCTGTCACTGCTCATTAAGGGAATGAATATTCATTCCACTCCACACCTATGAGAGTAGAGAGGTGAATATTCATTATTTTAATGAGCGGGGACACGTAATCGCCTGGCCGCAGGAGCTACTAGAAGCTGGAACGAGATACTGCGAGGGCGCGCAGGGACGGGCCGTATGTACTCGAGTACAAGCCAAGATTTTGAGCCCATTTTTTGTAGGCTGAAAGTGCCCCTCTCGACTTATACTCGAGTGATTGTCCCAGGGGGTCGGCAGGGGAGGGGGAGCTGCAGTTGTCACATACTCGCCGTCCCGGCACGGTCTCTGCACCTCCCTGTTTCTCCAATGGTCTCCGGGCGCCAGCAGCTCTTCCTGTGTTCAGCGGTCACGTGGTGCCGCTCATGAAAGTGATGAATGTGAACGCGACTCCACTCCCATAGGGGTGGAGCGCATATTCATTACTTTAATGCGCGGTACCAGTGACCGCTGAACACAGGAAGAGCTGCCGGCACCCGGAGACCATCGCATCGGAGAAGCTGCCAGGGACCGCGCCGGAAGGGTGAGTATGACGGGGAGGGTGAGCATTGCGATATTCACCTGTCCCCTTGCCACCATTCAGATCAGAGGGTGCGATGATGTGTTTAGTGTGCGGAACGGCGACCAGCGGTGGAACGGAGACAGGTGAATATCTCAAATGCTGGTGTCCCCGCCTGCTCAGGACAAGAGGTGAATATGTCTTTTTTTTTTTTTTTTTTATTGCTGCATACTGGTCATAACATTCTATCGAGCATCTTATGGGGCCATAATCTTCCTTTATGCAGCATTATATGGGGCATATTTTGTATGGAGCATCTTATGGGGCCCATCATAAACTTTATGGAGCATTATATGGAGTGTATTTTGTATGGAGCATCTTATGGGGCTCCTGATTCAATATGGATATTCCAAAACACTTAACCTACTGATGTCTCAATTAATTTTTTTTTATTGGTATATACTTTTATTTTTGAAATTTACCGGTAGCTGCTGCATTTCCCACCCTAGACTTATACTCGAATCATTACGTTTTCCAAGTTTTTTGTGGCAAAATTAGGGGTTTCCGCTTATACACAGGTCGGCTTATACTCCAGTATATACGGTAAGAAGGATGTGTTTTTTTTTAAATTTTTATGCTTTTCTCATGTGCACCATACATACAAGGAGAGGGATAAGGAGCCATACAGAAAGGGATCGGGATAAGGAGCTATGCAGACAAGGATGGGGATAAGGAGCTATGTAGACAAGGATGGGGATAAGGAGCCATGCAGACAAGGATGGGAATAAGGAGCCATGCAGACAAGGATGGGAATAAGGAGCCATGCAGACAAGGATGGGAATAAGGAGCCATGCAGACAAGGATGGGAATAAGGAGCCATGCAGACAAGGATGGGAATAAGGAGCCATGCAGACAAGGATGGGAATAAGGAGCCATGCAGACAAGGATGGGAATAAGGAACCATGCAGACAAGGATGGGAATTAGGAGCCATACAGACAAGGATAGGGATTGGGGACAATGCATACCCAGCTTATACTCTAGTCAATACGTTTTCCCAGTTTTTCTAGGCAAAATTATGTGCCTCGGCTTATACTTGGGTCGACTTATACATGAGTATATGCGGTAATTAAGAAATGGCAATTAATAGTAACAGTGGAGGTCAAGATAAGGTCTGGAAGTTCAAGCAAAATTTCAGTGAGAGTTGCTCTTAGGATTGCTAGAGAGGCAAATCAGAACCCTGCTTGACTACAAAAGACCTTCAGAAAGATTTAGCAAACTCTGTAGTTGTGGTACATTGTGCTACTGTTCAGAGACACTTGTACAAATCTTGTTTTCATGGAAGAGTCATCAGAAGAAAACCTCTCCTGTATCCCTCACCTCACGATAAAATTCAGTATCAGAAGTATGCAAAAGACCATCTAAACAAGACTGATGCATTTTGGAACCAAGTCCTGTGAACTGCTGAAGTTAAAGTAGAACTCTTTGGCCACAATGATCAAAGGTATGTGTGGTGAAAATAGGGGACAGAATTTCAGAAAAAGAACATCTCTCCAACCATTAAACATTGGGGTGGATCATGCTTTGGGTTGTGTTGCAGCCAATGGCACGGGGAACATTTCACAGTCTGAGGGAAGAATGGCATCAACGAAATTTCAATAAATTCTTCGTGCAAGCATAGCATTATCTGTAAAATAGCTGAAGTTGAAAAGAGGATGACTTCTACAAATGGATAATGATCCTAAACAGACTTCAAAATCCACAATAGACTACCACAAAAGGCGCAAGCTGAAGGTTTTACAATGGCCCTAACAGTGCCCTGATCTGAACATCATTGAAAATCTGTGACAGTAATTTAACTGGGGGTTCCCAAACGTTTACATGCCACAGTAGATTGGGAAACTCTTTGCTTGAACTCTGTCTTCTGATCCAAGTACGTTCTGTATTTCAACAGTGTGTAAAACCAGCCAAGGAAACAAATCTATGGTCACTATGCACACTGCATTGGAGCTTTTTGTTTTGTATGTATGCCTGGAATAGCTCACTTCCTATACAGTCAACCTATCCATAGAGCACCAGCGTTTTTTTAGCATTTTTTCAGCGGTTTTCCGCTGCAAAAAACGCTTACATTAAGCATCCTATCATTTTTAATGAATTTCGCAATTTTTGTGCCTATATATTTTTTTTTTTCCGCGAAAAAGAAACGCATTGTGGAAAAAAACACAGCATGTTAATTTTGCTGATTTTGTGCGGATTTGCCGCTATATTATTGCATTGGGAACCTCTGGAAAAATCCGCAAAAAAAAAGCAAACGGATTTCCTGCGAAAGTAGTCCGGATTTGCTCAGGAAAATTCTGTAAACTTTCCTGAACGTGTGCACATAGCCTAAATCTTTTGCCAATGTAGTAACTTATGTTGGTGGTGAACGTCCGAAAATGCACAAAGCACCATGCACCATTATAATTCCATCATCCATTTTCTAATTTGTGTAATTTAATGTTTCAGGGTTTTCAGTATCAGCAGATATAGATGTTTCAGAAGAAAGCCAGTGTGTGGACTCTGCTCAGGACATGGTTAGCCTGAAATGCAAGAATCAAAAGCAGCTGCGAGACTCCTTGTTTTCCCAAATTCGAGATGGGTTTGAACAAACTGATGGTCGAATGCTTCCTACGTGCCTTCATCAGGTGAGTCTTTTCCGCTCGCTTCATAGAGTTGTGTGTGGCACTAAGCACCTTTCATAAGATAACCCATGTAGTGTGTTCTTTTTTTATTATTATTTTATTATTTTATTATAAGCGGTCCTCCTGGAGGAGAGCTTAGTTGCATACTTCCCCCATGTAAAATGCTAGTAACACCCCCCTACATCAGCTGGATCTCTGTAAAGAGAATCAAATAATCAACTATAGCACAAATAGAAGTGGAGTAAAGTGTATTCCTTATCTGCTGGTACTCGGACTGAATCATTTCATTTTAACGTGTAATATCTTAGAGTATGAGCATACGGTTAGGAATCAGCAGCAGCGCTGCCGGCTATTGAACGCAGCTGAATCCGAATGTGTTCATTGAGCCTTGTAGATTAATCGCGTCCAAAACAATGTGCGGGTGACATATCTCTTGCAGAGGCTGGCATCCTCACAAGAGAAAATGACATGCTGCGGTACGCAGCATCCAACCCGCAGCGTTTACTGATCATGTGCACCTACCCTTAAAGGGGGTTTCCCACCATTAAAATTTATTTTAATTAACATTTTAATCAATAGATCTTTGAATAATAATAATTTCCACAATTGGATGTATTAAAAATAAAATAATGTTCCTGTGCTGAGATAATCTTATACATGTGCCCCTGCTGTGTACTGTGTAATGGCTGTGTCTGACTGTACAGGGACATGGGCTGATCATACCACAGCTCCTGGGCGGGGGAGGACGCAAAAGGGTATACCGACAGGACAGCAGGAGATCGCAACTGATTTTTACTTTCTGGTAAACTTTTGCTTAAAAACATGCAGTGAAATGTTTTACCTCACAAAAAGAATTACTTGTGATCCCCTACTGTAATTTCTGTATACTCTTTTGCTTCCTCCCCGCCCAGGCTCTGTGGTATGATCAGACAATGTCCATGTACGGTTAGACACAGCCATTACACAGCACACAGCAGGGACACATGTATAAGATTATCTCAGCACAGGAACATTATTTTAAAATACATCTACCGTATATACTTGTGTATAAGCTGAGATTTTCAGCACATTTTTTTGTTCTGAAAACGCCCCCCCCTTGGATTATACACGAGTCATTATCCAGAAAGCGGGAGGGGGAGCAGCGGAGCAGGAGCTTGCGGCTGTGGCACAGTGACAGCTGCAGCTGCCGGCTTCCTGAAGACATCAAACTCACCTTCCTCGCGCCATCCCTACCTCTCCGTCCCTGCATCTCCATTGTGCTGGCAGCTCTTCCTGTGCTGAGCAGTCACGCACCACTCATTAAGGTAATGAATATGCACTCGTCTCCACTCCCATAGGTGTAGAGCGCATATTTATTACCTTAATGAGCGGTACCACGTGACCGCTCAGCACAGGAAGAGCTGCCGATCCGGGACAATGGAGATGTAGCGACGGGGGAGGGTGAGTCATGCTTACAACGATGGGACGGGGGGTGGGCGAGCCATGCATAGAGCAACTAGGGGAGCCATGCATACAACAGGGGAAGCCACACATACCAGGTCAGGACGGAGGGAGCCACACATAGCCGGACAGGACGAGGGAGCTACACATACAAGGACAGGACGGGGGAGCCACACATACCAGGTCAGGACGGGGGGAGCCACACATAGCCGGACAGGACGAGGGAGCTACACATACAAGGACAGGACGGGGGAGCCACACATACCAGGTCAGGACGAGGGGAGCCACACATACCAGGTCAGGACGGAGGGAGCCACACATAGCCGGACAGGACGAGGGAGCTACACATAGCCGGACAGGACGGGGGAGCCACACATACCAGGTCAGGACGGGGGGAGCCACACATAGCCGGACAGGACGAGGGAGCTACACATAGCCGGACAGGACGAGGGAGCTACACATACAAGGACAGGACAAGGGAGCTACACATACAAGGACAGGACGGGGGAGCCACACATACCAGGTCAGGACGGGGGGAGCCACACATACCAGGTCAGGATGGGGGGAGCCACACATACAAGGACAGGACGAGGGAGCTACACATACAAGGACAGGACGGGGGAGCCACACATACCAGGTCAGGACGGGGGGAGCCACACATAGCCGCACAGGACGAGGGAGCTACACATACAAGGACAGGACGGGGGAGCCACACATACCAGGTCAGGACGGGGGGTGCCACACATAGCAGGACAGGACGAGGGAGCTACACATACAAGGACAGGACGGGGGAGCCACGTGTACCAGGACAGCGTTGGGGGGAGCCACACATACCAAGACAGGACTGGGGAGGCACACATACCAGGACAAAACGGGGGAGCCACGTGTACCAGGACAGTGATGGGGGAGCCACACATACCAGGACAGGGTGGTGAGGAGCCACACATACAAAGAAAGGATGGGGGAGGCACACATACCAGGACAAAACGGGGAAGCCACATATCAGGACAGGATGGGGGAGGCACACATACCAGGTCAGGACAGGGAGAGCCACACATAGCCGGACAGGACGGGGGAGCTACAAGGACAGGACGGGGGAGCCACACATACCAGGACAAAACAGGGGAGCCACATGCCAGGACAGGACGGGGGGAGCCATGCATACCAGGACAGGGATGAGGGGACAATACATAGCCGGCTTATACTCAAGTCAATAAACTTACCCTGTTTTCTGTGGCAAAATTAGGTGCCTCGGCTTATACTTGGGTCAGCTTATACTAGAGTATATACGGTAATTGTGGAAGTTATTATTCCAAGATCTATTGATTACAATGAACTTTGTTTGTAGGAAAACCCCTATAAGGGAACGTTCAACTTGAATATGTATATCTGAATCAACGGTCTCAGGATGGAGTGAGTCCCAAATCCTAAGGCTAGGGTCACATTGCGTTAGCGCAACCCGCTAGCGCTAAACGGATTGCACTAACACAATGTTTTTAACGGGGCCGCGTCCCGGGGTCGCGGTAACGTCCCCGCTCTCGCAGATCCCCGATCTGCAAGAGCGGGGAACGGACCGCGGGCGCGCCTCGGACGCTGCAAGCAGCGTCCGCGGCGCGCCAGGAAACACCGGCGCGTCGCTAGCGCGTGCTGAACATGGCACGTGCTAGTGCTGCGCGTTCCCATTGCCGTGAATGGGCGCGCTAACGGACGCGTTGCACGACGTTAATTTCGCCGTGCAACGCTGTCCGTTAGCGCGTTCCCATTAACGCAATGGGAACCTAGCAATTCTGCCTCAGAAGAGCATCCCTGGGCCTCTACCTTTACACACATGACTTTTTCTCTTCCTGCTTTTTGTTCCAGCGAGCATCTTACAGCTCTGAGAGCAATCTTTTCTGTTACAGTGAATCTGTCAGTAGGTTTCTACCATCTAATCTGAGAATTACCAACCAAGAAAAATATGCCTCACTGAAGTCTCATAAAACCTAGCTTGTATTGAAATAATGAAAATAAATAAACACTGGAGATTAAAAAAAAAATTCACACAATGGAGGATGACATGTATAGAAATAAATGTACACTAAAATGTATGTTGCTTGGTAACAGAATGTGTTGCTGTGCAATTGTACTGTATATGGAATACATGTGCACAGGAAAGCATATTCTGTGACCAAGCAACATACATTTTAGTGGATGCTTATTTCTATACTAGATGGTGGCCTGATTCTAACGCATCGGGTATTCTAGAATATGCATACTGTATGTATGTACGTCGCGCTGTGAGTGGGGGTTAAATTCCGCGCAAATATCGCTGATTGGTCGCTCCCGGCTGGCTGATCAGCGAAGCCATGAAATGACCAAAGAGGTGACCCCTGACGAAGCCGCCGGATGGTGGCGACACGCGTTGGGTATCCGCGTTTGCATTTCATGGCAGTTGATGTCGCTGGACATAGCGAAGGGATGTTTGCTTGAGGCGGATATGGTGCCTCAATATCCCCTTCCCTAGTTCTTATACTTATTGGGGTGTGTGGAGTATTCTTTATTAACTGCTATTTACAGCTTAGTAAGCAGTTCTGTTTTTCTATTATGTGTTGTATGATGGTCTCATATTGACAGTCCATCACACCATTGTTATATTTTTGTGTTCTCACACTATGTGGAATTATTGGCATACGCCTTTAGCTACACAGCCACGGTATTTACAAGCTACCATATATTCAACTCCCTTATAGGTATATTGGCTGTCTCTATATATTACCATATATACTCGAGTATAAGCCGACCCGAGTATAAGCCGACCCCCCTCCCTAATTTTGCGAGACCGCTAGGTCATCTGGGTAATTTCGCAATGCATCTCTGAGAACGGAAGCTGGTGTTACCTTTTTTATCTCAAGTGTTTTTAATATTCATTATTTCAGTAAAAGCTATGTTTTATGAGACGTCAGTGCACCATATTTATTTTTGTTGGAAATTATTATCGGGTGTGTCGCAGGTAAAATATTTTCTATACTAATATGCTGAGTTGTGTTGCTCTTTATCATCTAATGTGAGAGCAGCATGTTGTAGAGACAGAGACTCTGATTCCAGTAATGTGGCCCTTACTTGGCTCCTTGCAGTAGTATTGATGATCTCCTGCTGACACAACAGTAATTTTATCACTAAAGGACTAGAAACCTACTTCATTTAGTCTAACCCCACCACTAATTTCTGCCTATTCGGTGTACACAGAGCTGCCAATCAGTGCGGTTATTCAGGGCTCAGCATTTAGAGAACTGCTAGATCTGCAGCAGAGAAAACAGGGATTTTATCAAAACTGCAGTAAGCTTCCCAGTAAGTGACACATCACTGGAATCAGGGTCTCTGCCCCTACATCATAGTGCTCTCAGATTACATAATAAAAACCTGGTAACAAGTTTCCTTTCATATTCTAGTAAGGAGTATTTCCATACATTGATTTCTCCACATGGAAGGAAGAAGCTGTTCCTCATAACTTGTGGATTGATGTGCATTTAAATGCTGAGATCTTGTCCAATTTGGAGAACGGAGCTCCAATGACCTGACACAATTGAGAGGTTTCCACTCCCCTGTGGGACTCCTGGAGAGAGGCGAAGGCTGTACCCGGCAGTGCTATAGAAAGTATACGGAGCAGAGGCACGCATGATCATCCACAGCTCCGTTATGGTGGGATTAGTTCGGAGGTCACTTGTGAGGACTGGGGCAATTCTGACATGGTTATTACCTACCCTGCCTGGGTGATGACTGTATATGTTCTCAATAACTTGGCAGAGCAAAAATTCTTTGTAACTTGGTGTTATGTACCATGCATTGTGGAGAGCTGGGCATAGGTGTTATGTACCAGGCATTGTGGAGAGCTGGGCATAGGTGTTATGTACCAGGCATTGTGGACTCTGTTCACTATCCTGCTGTTTTCTCTCCTTAGATCGCAGAGACTTACTTCCAGGAAGAAGACTGTATCCTTCTTACTTTTAAATACTTTATATAAAATCTAGTACATTGGTGACTTAGAGTTTAGGCAAATCCCAATATCCCGGTAGCAAGTACACCTAGATATTTGTGGCTTGTGCGCAACATTTTTGGGCAAATTACTATTGATGTTTGTGTATAATTCTACTTATGGCCACTGCAGGTGAATCCAAAAAGGCAAGCTGACCCCTAGGTAGACTTTTTTTTTCTTTACTTAAATTCATATATTTAGAGCTAGAAATATTTTTTTCATTTGGGTTTTGTTAAACATGTTGCACCATTTTAGATTCCTAGGTTCTTTGATTGCCTGTATATTCAATGTTGATGTGGTCTATGGTGATAAACCAGCTGAGAGCAGGTCAGGAAAGATGGAGAACAGCTACAAGCTCCCTGACTGATAAGAGCAAGTCCCCAAAGATGTTCATACATGGAGCATGTGCCAGCTACTGTACAGCAGAAGCAGCTGGCCACTGGAGGGCGCTCTAATGCCATGATGGACAGCCATAAGACACTGAATGAGTTCATCTGGAGCCTGTGCCTTGGGGTGGGTTTGGGGTCCCAGGAATCAACAGGTTATTACTTGCTGAGTTGGGACAACCACTTTAACAACCAATTGTAGACTTAAGCAATGTTGTGATTCCAGTTCTGTGTTCTATTAGTTTGAGCCCTAGTATTTAGGACATGTTATATAACGCTTTAATGCGGCCCATAATTATCGTTGCAAGGAAATGATTCTTGACTGCTCAATCAGATGAAAAAGCAATGCAATTCATCCAGCTGGAACGAGTCTATCACGAGCAGTTACTGGCCAATCTGTCTGCTATCCAGGAGCAGTGGGGTGAGTAATGAGGACTCAGTTCATCTAGTTCTGTGCCAAATGGATGCCGCTCACATGCTACTTATGGAACAAATGCCATTTTGTTTGAATTCCACTTTTTCTTCTGTTTTCTGGATGTTTTCTGGATGCTCAGACCCTGACGTTATATCCACAGACGTGTGTCAACCATAAACTGCATAAATCAAAAGTATAGAAGTGGGATTATTTCAGTTTGACAGCTGATTCATGCTGCCAATCCGTGGCCGGGTGTATCAGGCGCTGGCGGTATGATCTCAGCCAGGTATGTCAGAGAAGAACAACCATTAATAGTTGCTGGGGACCACACCGCACTGGAGACTAGTCGGACAGGCAGCTCCCCGGCGGCTCTTCGTGCCCGCAGAGCGAGAGTGACAGGCCTCTCCTTATATGCACACGTAGGCAGAGGCTCGGCAATCCACAGCGGTGGGCGGGAGAAGCCACGGGGACTCGCTGTCCGACTAGTCTCGTCCCTGGCGGCATTCAAAGGGAACCTGTCACCTGAATTTGGCGGGACCGGTTTTGGGTCATATGGGCGGAGTTTTCGGGTGTTTGATTCACCCTTTCCTTACCCGCTGGCTGCATGATGGCCGCAATATTGGATTGAAGTTCATTCTCTGTCCTCCATAGTACATGCCTGCGCAAGGTAAGATTGCTTTGCGCAGGCGTGTACTATGGAGGACAGAGAATGAACTTCAATCCAATATTGCAGCCAGCGGGTAAGGAAAGGGTGAATCAAACACCCGAAAACTCCGCCTCCATGGCTGAAAATTGTTCCCTCCAAATTCAGGTGACAGAGTCCCTTTAAAGCATGTTTTTCTCTAAAATGCAGCAGTGTTTTGGAGTCAAACATACATGGCTGACATGGAACAGCCAGTGCCTGAGGCATGCTGCCTGTGGATTGGGCAGCATGTACCAGCAGGCAGGGAGCGCCTGCACTGCAGCATGATCACATGCATAATATGCATTTAATTGTTATTTGCCAGTATACATTTATTCTGAAAAATACTGCGCTACTGCGCAGGCGCTGCCGCCATCTTGATGAAAAGAATGAAACCATTAGTTTTCCTTCTTGCATCTGGATAGAAAGAAGATGTCGTTGGTCATTTATGCCAGTTTCTTCAGGAGGCTTTATTGTACATCATGATAATGGAAAATTCCTCTAGCATAGTAACTTATGTTAGTTGCATATTGTTGACAGATTATATATATATATATATATATATATATATATATATATATATATATATATATACAGTATATATCTATCTCAACAATATGCAATTAACATGAGCTTGAATAGCTGAAAAGTCTTGAACGTTGATCCTAAAACAGAAGGATCAATAGCTAATAACAGTAACAACACTGTGTTGCTGGAATTACTTTATATAGAGATGGAGACCTATTAGGAGAGAAAACACATTCTTGGGTCATAATATATCCATTTTTATATTGGTCCAACATGTCGAATCCAAGTATTAGATATCTTATTTATGCCTATAGACTCTAGGGCCTGGAGAGTAACAAAGGATGAATTACAAAAATGCCATATCGTATGAAAGTAAACTGTGTTTTCATAGGGTATTATTGAGTTGACCAACTCAATCCGGGATCTCAGGGTTGGGGAGAAATTGTCCATCCATCCCAGGACTATTAACTTTTGTGCCAAAAATGGCATTTCACGTAGAAATATTTTAATATAGTGGTTCCAGGTATCGTTTTCCAAGACACCAAATGAACAGATTAAAGGTACGTTCACACTGGGCGTTTTAGCTGTGTTTTTTTTTTTCTGCAGAAAAACCTGATTTCTTGGCAGGAAAGAAGCTGTGGCAAAAACACATGTTTTGATGCGTTTTTGTTGCGGTTTTGTTGCATTTTTTTTCATGCGTTTTTGGGGCTAACTTGTTGAGGGATATTGGTTTTTTTTTTTGTTTTTGTTTTTTTTACAGGAGAACGACGGCTTCGGTGGAATTAGGCGAGGTCATAAGAATGGTTTAATTGAGATTATTAAAGGGGTCTGTGTCATTTTTTTTTTCAATTAAAGGACTTTGTTCTTGGTGTCTGTGTTTTCTTACAATGTGACTATAGGGTTAGTAATTGGGGCGTCTTATTGATGCCTCTCTATTACTTACCTCAGGGCTTGATGTGCCAGAATTGGCACATCTAATAGATGCGCCTTTTCTGGGCAGCTGCGGACTGCTATTTTTAAACTGGGGGGTGCAATATCCATGGCCCCTTACCAGCCTGAGAATACCAGCCCCCTGCTGTCTGTTTTAGCAAGGCTGGTTGTCAAAAATGAGGGGGACCCCACATCATTTTTTTTAAGTTATTTATTTTAAATTTTTATTTAAATAATTAAAAAATACGGTGTGGGGACCCCTCCATTCTTGATAACTAGCCTTGCTGAAGCTGACAGCTGAGAGTTGCAGCCCCCAGCTGGTTATCAAAAATAGGGGGGAACTCATGCAGGTTTTTTTTTTAATTATTTATTTACAGCACAGGAGCGGCTGATGAATACTCCAATCATACGCTGCTGCTCTCACTGTTATTAGCGGCCGAAGGTGTCGAATGATGGGAGCAGTAGTCCCATCAGCTGACACCAGTGATCGGAGGTACACTGTATACCTCCTATCACAGCCGAGCCCTCAAAAGACAGCGTGGGAACCTCGGCTCTCTGACCGGTGGGGATGGTTTCACCTCCGATCAGAAGCGTTGTTTGCCGCTCTGTCATTCACATGACAGCGCAGCAAACACTGTATTGTCAGGCCCTGCATTCATGTGAATGGGATTCAGGTCCGCTGTGCTGGATGACGGGCTGTATGGGCGCATCATGCAGCCTGCCATCTAGAGGTAGCAGAGCTGAGAGTGATGTCACATTCTGCTGTTCTTGACTTTTCTGCAGCAAATACGCTGCAAAAAAAGTCAACTTGCATATTTGCAGCGTTTTTTCACCATCCATTCAAATCAATAGGTGAAAAACACTGCAAAAAAGCTGAAAGAAGTGGCATGCTCTATGTAAAAAAAACGCTGCAAAGCACAAAATCCAGATGACAAAAAAAAAAAACACTGTGTGCATGAGATTTCTGAAATCTCATAGGTTTGCTGGTACTTTAAAAAACAGCTGAAAATTAGCATAAAAAAGCTGCAGAAAACGCTCAGTGTGAACTTACTCTAAAGGGTAAAAGGCAGTCGGGATAGATATCAGGGATGTCAAAAAGAAGATTACTTCCTGCCAGTAAGATAAAATGGTTGGGGAGTTTCACATCATATGTATGAAATTAGCATCTGGTGCATGGCTTCTTGGGTATTCTGAAGTTGGAGACCGTCCTATTCGAAGTAACCTAACAGGGGTGAGATATGTTTGCTGAATTATCTAGAGTTGGATGATTTTATTAGCTGAGGGGGAGACCTGAGTCGGGGGTTCCAACATCTCTTAACTTGCTTCCAGACCTGGCGCGCTAATCTGAGAAGAGGCTGCAGCTTAGGTATATTGGGTTTATCCTCTTTCAAGAAACCCAGCAGACATGTGGACTTGCCGCCTGTGCTAGGTGGCTTTCTGGAGAGTCAGGCATCCGTTTGCTGATTGCCTTGAGTTGCCGACCTGTCTCAAGGTCAAGTCCTCCTGTTCCTCTCCTTCCTCGTCCATTTACATTTGGGCTTGGCAGTGGTCCGTGCCTTTTGGTTGCTGAGATGTTGTTATTATTAGAGATGAGCGAGCAACTCAAACCGAGCAATTCCTAATACTCACACGCTCGTTTCAAGTAATGGCAGTCAATGGGAAAGCAAAGCTTTTTTTCCGGCTGACACTACGAAGTGGTCTAGGGGCAGTTAAAATGTTCAAATGGATGTGGAAAGTGCTGAATGAATGGAGAACAGTATGGAGAAGACCCCTGGAAGCATGTCTGACTCCCAGATTGCTGATGAGAACAATGGGGTCACATTTTTACCCCATTTAAAGACTGACAGTAAAACATTCCAAACCAACAAGAAATTGCATTTTACAGGAAAAAAATGTTAAGATACATTTTTTCCAGTATAATGACTTGTAATTAAGGCAACATTTTTATATATATATATATATATATATATATATATATATATATATATATATATATATATATATATATATATATATATATATATATTTCTTTTTAAATCCTTTTAAGTAAACCAAAATTAATTTTTTATTAAAAATAAAGTATGAAATTTCAGTGTAATTTGTGAAGGAAGTAAGAACTGCCAAAAATAAGGGACTCGGATACACACTGTGTTAGACATAAAGGAGAGCCTCATACACATTCTGTTAAAGCTGTCATGTATTGGTCCAGCTCCTAGATTCATAAAGGCTCTGTACCAAGCAAATGTACTTCAGACTGCAGAATAGTCCATGGGTGAGCAATATAATACAGATAAGGGTATATGCACACGTTGAGTAAAATTTCTGCCCCATTCCTGCATCTCTTGGCAGGAAAAACACAGCTGCAAAAATGTGCGTTTTTGGTGCATTTTTGCCTGCATTTTTGTTGGTTTAATTTAAGTCAGTGGTGAAAAACACAGGGCAAAATGTACGTAGAATTGACATGCTGCAGATTATTTTCTGCATCAAATCTGCAAGTCAAAAATACGCAAGGTGCGCATGACACTACAGGTTTCTCATTCACTTTGCTGGCATCCGGTTTTGCTTCAGGTTTTGTCACAAATCTGCGCAGTAAAAGTTTAAACACCAAAATATATCTTGGGTTTAGGCAATAGCGGAAATTGATTTCCATTTGCCTTACTCCTTTTGTAATTGCTAGGATGTCTCTTGAAACCAAGTTTATTTTTAATAAAAGAAAAAAATTGGTCACCTGCAGCAATCAAAGTGTTGTTTGGGAGGTTACTCCACCGTAACGTAACAGAACCTAAACATGTATGGATGACAATCAAATTCAATCCAGAACATTTTTTAAAGCTTTTTTTCAGTTTTAGGTATCGCAGCAATGTTCACAGACCACGCTACACTGTATTGCTGAGAAATGGAGGCCTACACATTTTTTAAAAGCTTTTTCTCAGTTTTAAGGCCCCTTCACATTAAGCGACGCTGCAGCGATACCGACAACGATCCGAATCGCTGCAGCGTCGCTGTTTGGTCGCTGGAGAGCTGTCACACAGACCGCTCTCCAGCGACCAACGATGCCGGTAACCAGGGTAAACATCGGGTAACTAAGCGCAGGGCCGCGCTTAGTAACCCGATGTTTACCCTGGTTACCATGCTAAAAGTAAAAAAAACAAACAGTACATATTTACCTACAGCCGTCTGTCCTCCAGCGCTGCGCTCTGCTTCTCTGCTCTCCTCCTGTACTGTCTGGGAGCCGGAAAGCAGAGAGGTGACGTCACCGCTCTGCTTTCCGGCTCACAGCCAGTACAGGAGGAGTGCAGAGTGCAGCGCTGGAGGACAGACAGCTGTAGGTAAGTATGTACTGTTTGTTTTTTTTTACTTTTAGCATGGTAACCAGGGTAAACATCGGGTTACTAAGCGCGGCCCTGCGCTTAGTTACCCGATGTTTACCCTGGTTACCAGTGAAGACATCGCTGGATCGGTGTCACACACGCCGATCCAGCGATGCCTCCAGGGAGTCCAGCGACGAAATAAAGTTCTGGACTTTATTCAGCGACCAACGATCTCCCAGCAGGGGCCTGATCGTTGGTCGCTGTCACACATAACGATTTCATTAACGATATCGTTGCTACGTCACAAATAGCAACGATATCGTTAACAATATCGTTATGTGTGAAGGTACCTTTAGAGATCACAGAAATGTTAACAAGGTGATGTGATTCCACAAGGACAGGGTCCTATCCCCTCTGCACCAGTCTCATTGTTAATTTGTTTACTGTAAACGTTATCTATAACTCTGTACGTAACCCCTTTCTCATGTACAGCACCATGGAATTAATGGTGCTATATAAATAAATAAATAATAATAAGTATCTGACAGTTGGATTTCTACTGATCCTTTTGTTCTCAGGAAGATAATTTGCGGTATTTACATTACATGATCATGGCTGTTAAATGACTGCCGATCAGATACATGTACGCCTATTGGCCATGGGTTAATGGCATGTTTAGACAGGTCAGCCACACTTCCCATGCGCATCAAATGATCATTAATACAATCGTTCTGTGTTCATAGATTATTATTGTTTTCTGCAGCACATATACTATTTACACAAAATCATGTGCTGCCGAAATCTATTTTTCAACAAACATTTTGGTGGTTCATCAACGTGTGAGTGGAAGCCCATATACAAAGGCCAGTTATCGCATTGGGGGTCAGGAGAGCGCTTTTTGGTGGACCACTGATGTATATAGCCAGCCTTATACATAGATTGCTTTAAGTTCTCAACGAGGTGGGAATGATAAGCTGGAGGAGGTACTCCATGACTAGACCTACTAATGATTCAGGAGGGGCCATATAAGTGGTGAGGGCTTGTTTGATACGCCTGAGCCACATTTATTTGCCTAAAAATGGCTGACTATAATGTACCATACAGTTTTCAGTAATTTGCTGGCTTTCTACTGCCTTCTTGCATAATTTGCTGGTGATCCACATTCCTTCTTGTTTTATTTGCCTGAAAATAGTTTGGATGAGATGGAAACTAAATGTTGTTTATGTCCACTTTTCTGACGTTCTTATATAACTATCTATATCTTTATCCATACAGAAACAAAATGGAAGGCAACCAAATCTGCATCCCAGCCCTCATTCCAAAACTCTGAGAAAGGTCTTAGCTGCCAAGAGCTCGAAATGCTATCTAACATATGTGGATCTCATCAAGAGTAAGTTCTTATTTGCACACCATTTACATATATACTTTGCCTTATCCGTTAATGTTAATTTTCCAATATATTGCCTAAAACTGTCAAAGTTGTTCAGCTTCCAAAACTATTTTTCATATGGTAGGGATGTTAGTAAACGAGAACATTGACCACCAAACATCTGACATGTATGTAAATCCTGTCGAAGTCTTTAACACATTTTACCACATAAATGAGTATATTTAGCCAGGCCAGAGTCTTTTTGTCAACAGGAAAAGCCCTCCATGTACAGACAGCTGTTGTGGAGTTCTTGCTCCTTGCCTAGAGATCTTGGGTTTACGATATCTTCTCTTGCAGACCTCTAAGCTAGCGTCAGGAGACTTGTAGGCCCTTGTGGAAACTGCTGTATAAAGAGGGAGCTTGTCAGTCAGTGAGTAGGTCTGCCATGTCAGTCGTCAGCCCGGTATTCTTCTCACAAGGCCGTATCATTGTGTGTTACACCACATTGTGGAAATGCCTATATAATGGTCATTATGCAATAGTAAATCTAGGATCACAGCAGGAAGGCGCAGCTGTCCCCCGGGAGCTGGCATTCTCCGCTGCAAAGTAGTATTCAGTGCTGGACAAGTTCCTTTCTAATATTAGATAGGAAATGGAGAGCTTGTAACATTTGTGCCACTTTCTGTGCAGCACTAGAAGTGGAGGTTAGAAGATCCAGTCTGATTGTCTTTCATTTCTTCTTCACAGCCCTCCGGCCTCGAAATGGGAGGTAAGTGTATATAGTCCATTACATGCTGCTGGCCGGTCACCGCCGTAATGTACGCGACTTGCACCAGAGGTTTTATAACTTTATTTTTACTTTGTTGCTTTCATTGATGTCTGTCTTAGCTATCTATCTCTGAGAAAATTGAAAACCTGCATCAGTTAAAGGGATCTGATGGATACGGAGTAGATGGCGAGTGTGCAGGTATGTATTTTTCACTATCTCTTGAGTGTATTAAGTTGTGTTTTTCACTTGTATAAGCCTACTCTATATTACCATTTATGTGTTACTTGATAAAAGAAGTCTTATTAATACCCAAATTAAAGCATAACCATTGTTTTAATGTTTATTTCATAAATCAATGGAACACATGAAAATATTACATCTGCTTCATTCCCCTCCTGGTCTGATCATTCAGTTTCAAAATTCAATTCTCAATTCATAGGTAAAACTTGTTTTTAGTGAATGCAGATTTTCCCATTTCTAAGAAAGGAGATGGCAGCAGATGCTCATAAAGTTGTATGGAGAACTGTAGCGGTCATTTCAGGAGAAGTTACAGCAGAATGTCCCATCACACTAAACTCTCCATACTACTACTAGCATGCATGGCAGATCACAGTCACTCTGTCGCACCATTATAGCCTATAGCCTGTGCGGAGTTCGGATACAAGCCCTGACGGGGCTAACTAACAGATGCCTGAACACAATGTGAAAGCACCCTTGTAGAAACAGGGCTTACTACTATGGCCCGCACCAATTTCAAGAACAGGCCCCATCTTGCATTGCTAGGAATGGAGAAATGACTGCATGGGGGTTGCAAATTGCCTCTGTAGAGAGAAAGAGGACTTGAGCTTCACCTATTGGAAACAGCAATCCTTTAACGTCAAAGCCAAGATCTCGGTTTGCAGACAGTGTTTTGGGGTTTTGCCCCTCTTCAGTGCAAAGTATGAGATCTGATTTAACTAGGTGAGAGGCTTTTATTTAATTTCACACAGGAGCATGCATGGTGTAGACAAAATCAGATCTCATAGCAAAGTATGTGGCGATATCTCAATCTGAATTGTACCTACTTCAGGTAAGATTCTCTGCTTCAATGCTCATTCACACTCATTGCTCATGCGAGCGAACCTGACGATTATGCGAATGTCCCTCCGCTCAAACTCTGATAGGGTTTGAGCCTACTGGCATCGTACTGTGAACCCCCTTCCCGTACTCTTTCTTTTTTCTTTTTACCTACCTCCCCCCAATGTGAAGGAGGAGAGGCAGAGATGTGTATGGCGTCTGTGAAGAGAGTGGGCATGCTACAGGGACAGGAGAGAGATGATGTTTGATCTGCCCCTGTGGCGTTTTAACACTAGATTTAATTCCTTCATTGTTTAAATAAATTACCTATTTTTGGCATTGTTGAAACTGTAATGACAAGAACTATTAAACCAGTGTGTCACTTACCTATCATGTTGAATGCCGTAAAAAATAACTTAAAAAAATGCCGTTTTTGTGGTCATTTCGCTTGCGAAAAAAAATTAATAAAAAACAATCGATACTACCTGTAAAGCAATGTGCAATTAATAACACTATATAAGGGAGTAATATAAATTAATAAATAAAGAAGGCTTGAATCCAAACAATACACCAACTAAAACTATAGTTCGGCCCACAAAAGAAAAAACAACACCACTCAGCGACCATATTAAAAAGATATTGCTCTTAAAATATGGTAACACTTTATTTTTTCTTGTATTGTGATAAAGTACAAATAAACTATGCATATTTGTTATTCCCAAGTCCTTAGTGACTCAAATTATAAAAAAAAGGATGCCATTTACCCACCCAGTACACACCATAAAAGAAAAGAATAATAAAAGGAAATCAAGAATTGCAGTTTTATAATCATTTTGGCTAGAGAATATCAAAATGTCTAACAAACCCCAAAATAATATACATAGACAATAAATACTACAATTCATTATGCAAAAAATGTTTCCATAAAGCAGTGACACATAAAAATATTGAAAAATTAGATATTCATAAAAAAAAAGTAATAACTTCTCAATAAATCATACATATTCAGTATCACTGTGTCCACAATGAACAAAACTATAAAATAAGCAGGCTATTTATTTATATGCTGCAATACTCTATATAAGGCAGCGACTTTCATGCCAGCACGGTAGCGAGGCAGTGTCCCAGGTGAGTTCAAAAACAAATTTTTCATTTTCCAAACTTTACAAATTAAAGTTCCAATACTTCATCATCTGAATCGCATCTGGGTCCATTCATATATAGTCTGTTGGCATAGGCGACTGCACCACAGTAGGAATCCTGGGTGCGGTGACTGCTTTACCCCCGAGTCTCTGACTCTGGTCTGTGTTCAATCTTGCACAGACAGGCATTCACCGAACCTTCTGCTCTGCTGCACCTGAACACAGCTGACACAGCCAACCCTTACCTGTGCCATTAAATGTGAGTCGTACTCATGGGCCACGTGCAAAACCCGGACCAGAGGGAGAGATCCATCCCACTACCTTCCTACAGATCTCTCCAAAAAGAAAATCTCTGGTTTTCCTAAATCTGATTTGGTCAAATAGCTTGACCCAGTCCACATTCATTTTTATTTTGCATTGTAGCCACATCTGTGGCTGTATTTGTAACGCTCTCCAGCATGTTAAATGTTTCCATACACGTCCTGGGGGACACCTAACGACCCTTTATATGA
This sequence comes from Ranitomeya imitator, assembly GCF_032444005.1. Lineage (NCBI taxonomy): Eukaryota > Metazoa > Chordata > Amphibia > Anura > Dendrobatidae > Ranitomeya > Ranitomeya imitator. Next base: position 157,676,281 of record NC_091286.1, read on the forward strand.
CTCCCATCATTGCCTAAGGCCAGTCTCACACGTCCAGATAATTCCGGTACCGGAGTTATCCGTGTCTGTGTGCTCACGTAGGCCATCCGTGTGATGTCCGTGAATACGTTTTTAGGGTCCGTGTGCTGTACGTGTGTCCGTGTATTGCAACAAGTTTTACAATTTTAACCCTATGACAGGAAAAACGCACACTGATGGCACACGGACAGCATCCGTGTGCGGTACGTGTTTACACGGACCCATTGACGTTAATGGGTCCGTGTGATCCGTGCGCTCCTGCGAACACTGACATGTCTCCGTGTTTTGCAAACGGACACAGGGTCCATGAAAACACACTGACATGTGCAGAGACACATTTATTTTAATGTGTTTACGTGCGTCAGTGTCTCCGGTACGTGAGGAAACTGTCCCCTCACGTACCGGAGCCACTGACGTGTGAAACCGGCCTTACAGCTGGTATTTCAGTAGACATTATAAGCAGTTGAAAAGCCAAAAAAATTTACAATATTTAAAAAAAAATAAATAAATAAAAATATACTCAAATCACCTTTTTCCTCCAATAAAATGAAGAAATTTAAAAAATATAACCATATTTGGTATCACCGTGTCCATAAAAGTCTGGTTTATTAAAATATAAAATTAATTAGCCCATACTGTAGCCTCTGTAAAGAGAAAAAAAAAACGCTAATTGATATCCATATGCTGGTGCAATAACAAACTCTGCTTTTTCAACTGAACTTTTTTTTTTTTTTTTTTTTTTTTTACAATCTTCTGAATTTTATTTCACTACTTACATTTTTTTTCTACTTAAATTTTGTATCGTTGTAATTCTACTAAGGCCGGGGTCAGACTTGCGTCTGCAATGCGAGAAACTCACACAAGTCTCTCGCGTCTGCTGCCGGGTATTGATGCGAGAGACTTGTGTGAGTTTCTCGCATTGCACATTCAATTCTGACCCCGGCCTAATTATACTGCTCAGGAGAGTCCGGCTGCCAGGTCATTTTTACCATGCGATAAACACTATAAAAACAAAAAAACACAATGGTGGAATTAACAACATTTAAAAAAAATAAATAAATAAATTCCTGAATTGCTTGTTTTTGTTCATTCTGCCTTCCAAAAAATCAGAATGGAAAGCGATCAAAAAAAATGTCATGTGTCCGAAATTGGTACGAAAAAAAACATCAACTCATCCTGCAAAAAAAGCTCTCAAATGAGTCTGTCGGCAGAAATATGGAAAAATTATAGCTCTCAAAATATGCCAATGCAAAAAACTTGCAATAAAAATTGTTTTTTAGTGTGTGACAGCAGCCCAGCCTAGAAACCCAATATAAATCTGGTATCGCTGTAATTGCACTGATGTGAAGAATAAAGTCGTCTAATCACTTATACTGCACAAGGAACGGCGAAAAAAATACATAAAACCAATTCTTCACCTGTTGTTGATTTTTTTTTTTTTTTTTTTCATTCTGCCTCCCAAAGATCGCAGTAAGGCTCTGCACATATTTATCCTGCACACTATGCTGAGTGCTTACATCGGGATTTCCATGTAAATCTCAGAAATGTGTGATTCAGACAGAACCCACGTCAGAAGATTCCCTGTAATAAGGCAGATGGAGGCACTGTGGACGCAGTCTGACCTTTGATTCGGTGGTGTCTTTGCTCTTTAGGTGTGCATAAAAGTGCAGTCCGCCACAGTTTTGTGCACTTCTGAAAATAAGGACACCGCTGAACAGAGGCCGGACAGTGACCAGAGTAACTCTGCTGCCTCATTATAGTGAATGGATCCCTTGGGGGTTTCATCTGAATCAGGTCACTAGAAGATTTACAGGAGCTTCTCACTAAATAAGAATATCATCAAAAAGTTAATGTCACAGTCAGCCGCAGATGCGGCCCAGCCCATAGACGCCCCCAAGCCGACCAAACTCAGAAGGCGTGGGGCGCGCGTCCCCCGGGGATGCAATACGAACCCTTTAAACCGCAGAGGAGGACCCGGCCTACCAAACTAGGGGAAGGCAGAGACCGGGGTTCTGTGGCAGCTGAGCATGTGGACAAGGAAAGAGACACGTAGGACTTGATTACACCGATACTTCAGGTAAAGAAAGTAAAGTTTACTAAAGTAAAGTCACACAGTACATAAACAAAACATGACGATGTCAGGCTCCCGATTCCACACCTCAGAAGGGTACCACCCAGTGGACCCCAAGGCACCAACGGATCACCGAGGCACAGATAGGTGGGACATCAGGGTACAGGCAAGACATCCGGATACAAACAGGACATCAGGACACAGTCAGGATACAGGAATACTGGACAGACATCTGGAACACTGGCGTGGCAGCCCAGGTCATCAGCTGGGACACTGGCGTGGCAGCCCAGGTCATCAGGTTACATCAGGACATCAGGGATACCGGATAGACATCTGGGACACTGAAGTGGCAGCCCAGGTCGTCGGCTAGGACACTGGCGTGGCAGCCCAGGGAATCAGTTACATCAGGATATCGGACACAGGGACATCAGGACATCATGGAACAGACAGGATATCAGGACATCAGGGTCCATGAGGTCATCAAGACACAGGCAGGACATCAGGATACAGACAGGACATATGGACCCTGGTCACTGGCAGACATCAGACAGGAGTCGTTCGGTTCCGGACATCCGACACGACCTACAGGCACCACCAGAGTCATCAGGCTCCAAGCTCCAGTTAGCGGTAATCAGGTTCCAGACTGCGGTCATTGGGCTCCGGGCATCGGACCTAGAAAGGAACTCAAGTGTGATGGTGCAAGCACTGTCGTACTGGACGTGAGCCAGACGGGGTTAACACCGCATGGTAGTCAGATCACAGAGTAGTAGATGCTCAGCAGAAACACCGGTTTCAAGAGACTCAAAGTCACTGGGAATGAGGCTCCAGATGCAGGGGGATTCCAGGACATAATCACAGCAGACACAGTTCAAGTAGGTTCAGGTACAGGACAGGTACAGGATCAAGGATTCGGGCCTGGATATACCGCCTCCAGAACAGGACAAAACAGGAATCAAGGCAAGGACTTTGGTACCAAAACATAGACAGGAGAGGTGCAAAAACATAAACACACATAGCAAAGTTCCGGAGCTTTGTGAGTAGCTCAGGCCCTGCCCATAGGGCAGGGGAACCTTATATATGAGCTGCCCCTCAGCAATTGGCTGGGGACAGCATTTGAAGTACACACCCTCAACCTGATAAAAGCAGGGGAGGTGTGGCCGCGCACGCCCTCAGCAAAAACAGAAACCATTACAGCACCAACAGTACAGGATCTGAGGCTCAGGGCACCTGACTGAAACTGCTTGCACTGAGCCACTTGGAAAGTCATGCACCAGCTGCAAATGACCTCACAACCCGCGGACAGCTTCACAGTAGCAACCAGGGACCGCACATGAGGAAAGTATGCAGCAGGGCAAATACCTCAACACCCATGTACAACTGCGCAGCAGAGCAGGGAACTGAGAAGGCTCCATTCAGGTAACAGCCAACAGTATCCCAGCTCAAATTAGGGGGAAAAGAGTAAAGGGTTAAAGCAAACCTATGCATTGTCACGCCGAAAACCAAATACAGACAGAACGGCATCACAGTTAATTTATTTCAGTTCTTCAATACAAAAAGTGAAACTCGTATATTATATAGTCATTAAAGTGTGATCTATTTTAAGTATTTATTTCTCTTAATGTTGATGATTATGGCTTACAGCCAATGAAAACCCAAAAGTCAATATCTCAGCTACCGTATATACTCGAGTATAAGCCGAGATTTTCAGCCCAAATTTTTGGGCTGAAAGTGCCCCTCTCGGCTTATACTCGAGTCATGATCGGCGGTGGGGTCGGCGGGTGAGGGGGAGAGAGGACTGCCGCATACTCACGTAGTCCCAGCGCTCCTGGCGCTCCCCCTACCCGTCCCATGGTCTTCGGTGCCGCAGCTCTTCCCCTGTTCAGCGGTCACGTGGGACCGCTCATTAAAGTTATGAATATGGACTCCACTCCCATAGAGGTGGAGCCGCATATTCATTCCTCTAATGAGCGGTAACGGTGACCGCTGACAGAGGAAGAGGCTGCGGCACCCGGAGACCAGCTGTCCGGGATAAGGAGCCAGGGACACCGGGAGCAGGTAAGTACAGTACAGACCAAAAGTTTGGACACACCTTCTCATTTAAAGATTTTTCTGTATTTTCATGACCATGAAAATTGTACATTCACAATGAAGGCATCAAAACTATGAATGAACACATGTGGAATTATATTCTTAACAAAAAAGTGTGAAACAACTGAAATTATGTCTTATATTCTAGGTTCTTCAAAGTAGCCACCTTTTGCTTTGATGACTGCTTTGCACGCCCTTGGCATTCTCTTGATGAGCTTCAAGAGGTAGTCGCAAGGAATGGTCTTCCAACAATCTTGAAGGAGTTCCCAGAGATGCTTAGCACTTGTTGGCCCTTTTCCCTTTACTCTGCGGTCCAGCTCACCCCAAACCATCTTGATTGGGTTCAGGTCTGGTGACTGAAGGTCAGGTCATCTGGCGTACCACCCCATCACTCTCCTTCTTGGTCAAATAGCCCTTATACAGCCTGGAGGTGTGTTTGGGGTCATTGTCCTGTTGAAAAATAAATGATGGTCCAACTAAACGCAAACCGGATGGAATAGCATGCCGCTGCAAGATGCTGTGGTAGCCATGCTGATTTAGTATGCCTTCAATTTTGAATAAATCCCCAACAGTGTCACCAGCAAAGCACCCACATACCATCACACCTCCTCCTCCATGCTTCACGGTGGGAACCAGGCATGTAGAGTCCATCCGTTCGCCTTTCTGCATCGCACAAAGACACGGTGGTTGGAACCAAAGATCTCAAATTTGGATTCATCAGACCAAAGCACAGATTTCCACTGGTCTAATGTCTATTCCTTGTGTTCTTTAGCCCAAACTAGTCTCTTCTGCATGTTGCCTGTCTGTTGTGAATTCCGCTCTTGGGCTCCCTCCGGTGGTTGTAAGTGGCACTTTTGTGAGTTCTGCTCTTGGGCTCCCTCTTGTGGTTTCAAGTGGTATGGCTGCTCCTTGGAGTTAGCTGTCATCAGCTGCCTCCACTTATCGTCTCTTCTGCTCGGCTATTTAGGCCTGGCTGTTCCTTCAGCCAGTGCCACTTGTAAATGGTTCCAGTTCAGCAAAGCTAAGTTTTTGCTTGCGCTTTTCTGTTCACAGATTGTGGACTTATCCGTTCAGTGCTTTCTATGTTTGTCCAGCGTTATCAGTATGAATTAATTCTGTCTTGCTGGAAGCTCTGGGAAGCAGATTTACCCTCCACACCTTTAGTCAGGTGTGGAGATTTTTTTGTAAACTCTGCGTGGATTTTTGTAGTGTTTTATACTGACCGCACAGTATTCCATCCTGTCCTATCTATCAAGCTAGACTGGCCTCCTGTTCTCATCCTGGTTTCATTCTGTGTATGTCTTTTTCCTCTCCACTCACAGTCATTATTTGTGGGGGGCTAATCTATCCTTTGGGGATTTTCTCTGAGGCAAGATAGTTTTCCTGCTTCTGTCTTTAGGGGTAGTTAGCTCTTAGGCTGTGACGAGATGCCTAGGGAGAGTTAGGAGCATTCCACGGCTACTTCTAGTGTTGTGTTGAGCTTAGGGACTGCGGTCAGTACAGTTACCACTTCCTTCTGAGCTCGTTCTATGTTGCTCCTAGACCACCGCATCATAACACCTGTCCTTAACAGTAGTTTCCTAGCAGCTATTTTACCATGAAAGCCTGCTGTACAAAGTCTCCTCTTAACAGTTGTTGTAGAAATGTGTCTGCTGCTAGAACTCTGTGTGGCATTGACGTGGTCTCTAATCTAAGCTGCTGTTAACCTGCGATTTCTGAGGCTGGTGACTCGGATAAACATCCTCAGAAGCAGAGGTGACTCTTGGTCTTCCTTTCCTGGGGCGGTCCTCATGTGAGCCAGTTTCTTTGTAGTGCTTCATGGTTTTGGGAATACTTTCAAAGTTTTCCCAATTTTTCGGACTGACTGACCTTAATTTCTTAAAGTAATGATAGCCACTCGTTTTTCTTTGCTTAGCTGCTTTTTTCTTGCCATAATACAAACTCTAACAGTCTATTCAGTAGGACCATCAGCTGTGTATCCAACAGACTTCTGCACAACACAACTGATGGTCCCAACACCATTTACAAGGCAAGAAATCCCACTTATTAAACCTGACAGGGCACACCTGTGAAGTAAAAACCATCAATAGAATGCCAAGAGTGTGCAAAGCAGTCATCAAAGCAAAAGCTGGCTACTTTGAAGAACCTAGAATATGACATAATTTCGGTTGTTTCACACTTGTTTGTTAAGTATATAATTCCACATGTGTTAATTCATAGTTTTGATGCCTTCAGTGTGAATGTACAATTTTCATAGTCATGAAAATACAGAAAAATCTTTAAATGAGAAGGTGTGTCCAAACTTTTGGTCTGTACTGTATGTCATAGTTACCTGTCCACGTTCCACCCGCCGGGCGCCGCTCCGTCTTCCGCGTCCTCTTGCTCTGACTTTTCAGGTCAGAGGGCGCGATGACGTACTACTGTGCGCCGCCCTCTGCCTGAACAGTCAGTGCGGAGAGATGCAGAGACGGGACGCTGAGGAGCTGCAAGCAAGAGAGGTGAGTGTTTTTTTTTTTTTTTATTGCAGCAGCAGCAGCATTCTATATTGCACAGCTTTATGTGGAGCATCTATGGGGCCATAATGAACGGTGCAGAGTATTATATATGGGGCACAGCTTTATGTGGAGCATCTATGGGGCCATACTGAACAGTGCAGAGCATTATATGTGGGACACAGCTTTATGTGGAGCATCTATGGGGCCATACTGAACGGTGCAGAGCATTCTATATGGCACAGTTTTATATGGAGCATCTATGGGGCAATAATCAACGGTGCAGAGCATTATATGTGGCACAGCTTTATATAGAGCATCTTTGGGGCCATAATGAATAGTATGGAGCATCTATTTTTATTTTTGAAATTCACCGGTAGCTGCTGCATTTTCCACCCTAGGCTTATACTCGAGTCAATAAGTTTTCCCAGTTTTTTGTGGCAAAATTAGGGGGGTCGGCTGATACACGAGTATATACGGGTAATTAGAATACTTTATTACACCAGCTTGAAAAATGATTTTAATATCTGAAATGTTGGCCCACTGAAATGTATGCTCAATAAATGCACTCAATACTTGGTCGGGGATTCTTTTGCTTCAATTGCTGCATCAATGCGGCGTGGCATAGAGATGTCAGCCTGTGGTATTGCCGAGATGTTATGGAAGCCCAGGTTGCTTTGATAGCAGCCTTCAGCTCGTCTGCATTGCTTGGTCTGGTGTCTCTCATCTTCCTCTTGATAATACCCCATAGATTCTCTATGCGGTTAAGGTCAAGCGAGTTTGCTGGCCAATCAAGCACAGTGATACTATTGTTTTTAAACCAGGTATTGGTATTTTTGGCAGTGTGGACAGGTGCCAAGTCTTGCTGTAGAATGAAATTTAAATTTCCAAAGAGCTTGTCGGCAGAGGGAAGCATGAAGTGCTCTAAAATTTCCTTGTAGAGGGCTGCACTGACTTTGGTCTTGATAAAACACAGTGGACCTACACTAGCAGATGACATGGCTCCCCAAACCATCACTGATTGTGGAAACTTGACACTAGACCTCAAGCTTGGATTGTGTACCTGTCCACTCTTCCTTCAGACTATGGAGCTTTGATTTCCAAATGAAATGCAAAATTTACTTTAATCTGAAAACAATACCTTGGACTACTGACCAACAGTCCAGTTCTTTTTCTCCTTGGTCAAGGTAAGACCCTTCTGACGTTGTCTATTGGTCATGAGTGGCTTGACACAAGAATGTAACACATGTAGCCCATGTCCTGGATACGTCTGTGTGTGGTGGCTCTTGAAGCAAGGACTCCAGCAGCAGTCCACTCCTTATGAATCTCCCCCAAATTTTTGAATGGCCTTTTCTTAACAATCCTTTCAAGGCTGCGGTTATCCCGGTTGCTTGTGCACCTTTTTCTACCACACTTTTTCCTTCCACTCAACTTTCCATTAATATTCTTGGATACAGCACTCTGTGAACAGCTAGCTTCTTTAGCAATGACCTTTTGTGGCTTACCCTCCTTGTGGAGTGCATCTATGACTGCATGTTTGTGGATCCTACTGAAACAGACTAAGTGACCTTTTTAAACACTTAGGAAGCCTTTGCAGGTGTTTTTGTTAATTATTGTAATTTATGGAGATAATGACTTTTGGGTTTTCATTGGCTGTAAGCCATATTCCTCAACATTAACAGAAATAAACAGTTGAAATAGATCGCTCTGTTTGTAATGACTTTATAATAATATGAGTTTCACTTTTTGTATTGAAGAACTGAAATAGATTAACTTGTTGATGATATTCTAATTTAGTGAGAAGCACTTGTAGATGGAAACTCCAAAGTAAGTGCTCAGTGTAGAGTGATTAAATGTGATCCAAAATGTAAAATGTTACCAAAAAAAGCTTCAAATCCACGAAAAAAAGAAAGTACCTACTCAGGGCTGTCATCTGTTATCGGAAATATAGAGTGCTTCCACATTACTGGTAGTACTAAGGCTCTGTAAAAGCATAATGACTTAGTCCCCCAAAAGAAATTAAGCAAATCCAAATACCCTATATACTCGAGTATAAGCTTAGAATTTCAGCCCATTTTTTTTAGGCTGAAATTACCCCTCTCGGCTTATACTCGAGTCATTCCCAGGGATTGGCGGGGGGGGGGGGGGAGGAGTGGCAGCTTTCTAATCATACTCACCTGCGCCTGGCGCGGTCCCTGTATGTCCCTGGTTCTCCGGGCGCCGGCAGCTTCTTCCTGTATTGAGCGGTCACATGGTACTGCTCATTACAGTAATGAATATGGACCCGACTCTACTCCCATAGGGGTGGAGCCGCATATTCATTACTGTAATGAGCGATACCATGTGACCGCTCAATACAGGAAGAAGCTGCCGGCGCCCGGAGAACCAGGGACGTGTCGTGCAGGGACCGCGTGCAGGAGCAGGTGAGTATGATGGGGGGCACTGCGCGATATTCACCTGTCCCTCATTCCACCTTCGGAGCCGCTCCGTCTTCCGCGTCCCCTGCAGTGACACTCAGGTCAGAGGGCGCGATGATGCGATTAGTGTGCGCGCCACCCTCTGCCTGAACAGCTGCGCACAACGGTGGAACGTGGACAGGTGACTATAGCAAGTGCCGAGGGCCTGAGCGATGAGAGGCGAGTGTCATTTTTTTTGTCATTTTTTTTTTTTAAACGCAGCAACAGCATATGGGGCAAATGTCTGTATGGAGCATTGTATAGGGCCATAATCCGCATTTGTGCAGCATTATATGGGGCCATGTTCAGCGTTATTTGGGGCAAATATTTCTATGGAGCATCTTATGGGGCCATGTGCGGCGTTATATGGGGCAAATATTTCTATGGAGCATCTTATGGGGCAATGTGCAACATTATATGGGGCACATATCTCTATTGAACATCTTATGGGGCCATAATTAGCATTTGTGCAGCATTATATGGGGCAAATGTGTCTATGGAGCATCTTATGGGGCCATAATCAGCATTTGTGCAGCATTATATGGGGCAAATGTGTCTATGAAGCATCTTATGGGGCCATAATCAGCATTTGTGCAGCATTATGTGGGGCAAATATTTCTATGCAGCATCTTATGGGGCAATGTGCAGCATTGTATGGGGCAAATGTGTCTATGGAGCATCTTATGGGGCCATAATCCGCATTTGTGCAGCATTGTATGGGGCAAATGCCTATATGGAGCATCTTATGGGGCCATAATCAGCATTTGTGCAGCATTGTATGGGGCAAATATCTCTATGGAGCATCTTATGGGGCCCATCATAAACTGTATGGAGCATGATATGGGGCGTATTTTGTATGGAGCATCTTATGGCGCCCATCATGAACTGTATGGCTCATTATATGGGGCTCCTGATTCAATATGGATATTCAAAAACACTTAACCTACTGATGTCTCAATTAATTTAACTTTTATTGGTATCTATTTTTAGTTTTCACATTTACCGGTAGCTGCTGCATTTTCCACCCTAGGCTTATACTCGAGTCATTTAGTTTTCCCAGTTTTTTGTGGCAAAATTAGGGGTCTCAGCTTATACTTGGGTCCGCTTATACTCGAGTATACTGTATACGGTACTTCTCCCTTCTGAGCCCCAGTGTGCCTAAACCACAGTTAGCATCCACATGTTTGGCATTTCTGTAGCGATGAGAGGCTGCCTAATTTACGGGTGTGTGTCTCCAGAAGCATGAGTTGGTCACTACAACGAACTGGTCACTACAAAGTACTGGGGGCTACAACGGCAGTTTGCAACATCTTTTTTTGGAAAAACACATGGCATAAAAATAGTCACAACACCTGTATATAAATTCCCAAAGGGGTATCATTTCCAAAATGAGGTCACTTGAAGGGGGATTCTGATTTTTTAGTACTTGCTCTGTATTTGGAGTCCACAAACAATTCTAGGGAAATCTGCGCTCCAGGAGGCACTGCTGCTCAGTGTCTCAGCTGGATGGCAGGCTGTATGGTTGCATCCTGCAACCATGCAGTCTGCCATCTAGATGTAGCAAAGCTAGACCCGTCATGGGACAAATAGATTATCATCTTCACAAAAAGTTGAGGAACATGGTTGTTTGTTATTTTAACTCTTTTGCAGGAGACAATGGCATCTGTGGAATGGGCTATTTAGTAAGTTTGTTTTAATTAAGATTCATTAAAGGAGTCATTCTTTCAATTAAAAGGACTATATTCTGGGTGTCTGTGTTTTTATACAATATGACTATGGGGTTACTAACCTCTGGGTTTGATGTCACCTGACAATACAAAGGTGACATCAACCTCCACAACTATTACATCACTTGCCACTACTACAGGGCAAATGGGAAGAGCTGGGCTAAGTGCCAGAATTGGCCCATCTTATAGATGCGCCTTTTCTGGGGCAGCTGAGAGCTATTGTTTTTAGCTTGGGAGGCAATATCCATGGCCCATTCCTAGGCTAATAATATCAGCCCGCAGCAGTCTGCATAGCATTTGCTGGTTATTAACTACAGGGTGACCCTACGTTATTGTTTTGAAGGCGATCCCCAAAAAAGACAGTAAAGGCTTAAGTATACAGCTGTGAGCTGATATTAATAGCCTGGGAAGCTCCATGGGTATTACCCCCTTCCCAAGTTATAAACCTCTGCCTCCAGCCTTCGGCTTTCCCTCTACTTGTTAATAAAATTACGCTGGAGCGCACAACATTTTTTTTTTTTTTCAGAAAAATAATTTTTGAATAATATATGTACAGTAATCTGTTGCGCGCACACACACACTGTACTAATTGTATAAGTAACTGACATCTATATATCTATCCTATGTGTATATACTGTATGTAATCCATCTGTTGTATCCTGTCGGCTCCTGATGTGATTTTACAGTACGTGGCTGCATGAATTGCCGTCTTTTCATGTATCTATCTATGTAATATACACTACCGTTGAAAAGTTTAGGTTCACCCAGACAATTTTGTGTTTTCCATGAAAACTCACACTTTTATTAATCAAATGAGTTGCCAAATGAATTGAAAATCTAGTCCAGACATTAACAATGTTCGAAAAAAAAGATTTTTATTTGAAATAATAATTTTCTCTTTCAAACTTTGCTTTCGTCAAGGAATGCGCCCTTTGCAGCAATTACAGAGTTGCAGACCTTTGGCATTCTAGCAGTTAATTTGCTGAGGTAATCTGGAGAAATTTCACCCCATTCTTCCAGAAGCCCCTCCCACAAGTTGGTTTGCCTTGATGGGCACTTCTACCATACAGTCAAGATGCTCCCACAGCAGCTCAATGGGGTTGAGATCTGGTGACTGGACTGGCCTCTCCATTACAGATAGAATACCAGCTGCCTGCTTCTTCCCTAAATAGTTCTTGCATAATTTGGAGGTGTGCTTTGGGTCGTTGTCCTTTTGTAGGATGAAATTGGCTCCAATCAAGCACTGTCCACAGGGTATGGTATGACGTTGCAAAATGGAGTGATAGCCTTCCTTATTCAATATCCCTTTTACCTTGTACAACTCTCCCACTTTACCAGCACCAAAGCAACCCCAGACCATCACATTACCTCCACCATGCTTGGCAGATATTCTGCATCTCATAGGCTACGTTCAGATTAGCGTTTCCCGACGCAGCGTCGGGCGACGCAGCGGCGACGCACGCGTCATGCGCCCCTATGTTAAACATGGGGGACGCATGCGTTTTTCTTGTTGCGTTTTCCGACACGTGCGTCGTTTTTTACGCTAGCGTCGGACGCAAGAAAATGCAACAAGTTGCATTTTTCTTGCGTCAGATTTTCGTCAAAAAATGACGCACGCGTCGCAAAACGCAGCGTTTTTGCGTGCGTTTGCACGCGTTTTTTCGTGCGTCGCCGACGCAGCGGCGCGCAACGCTAATCTGAACGTAGCCTTAAAGGTTCTTCTGTGTGATCCAAACACCTCAAACTTGGATTTGTCTGTCCATAACAGTTTTTTCCAATCTTCCTCTGTCCAATGTCTGTGTTCTTTTGCCTATATTAATCTTTTCCTTTTATTAGCCAGTCTCAGATATGGCTTTTTCTTTGCCACTCTGCCCTGAAGGCCAGCATCCCGGAGTCGCCTCTTCACTGTAGACGTTGATACTGGCGTTTTGCGTGTACTATTTAATGAAGCTGCCAGTTGAGGACCTGTGAGGCGTCGATTTTCTCAAACTACGGACTCTAAATGTACTTGTCTTGTTGCTCAGTTGTGCAGCGGGGCCTCCCACTTCTCTTTCTACTCTGGTTAGAGCCTGTTTGTGCTCTCCTCTGAAGGGAGTAGTACACACCGTGGTAGGAAATCTTCAGTTTCTTGGCAATTTCTTGCATGGAAGAGCCTTCATTTCTAAGAACAAGGATAGACTGTCGAGTTTCACATGAAAGTTCTTTTGTTTTCTGTCCATTTTGAGAGTTTAATGGAACCAACAAATGCAATGCTCCAGATTCTCAACTAGCTCAAAGGAAGGTCAGGTTTATAGGTTCGCTAATCAGCCAAACTGTTTTCAGCTGTGCTAACATACTTGCACAAGGGCTTTCAAGGGTATTCTTTCTTTCAATGTTCTTTTTATTGAGAGAATATTGTATTACAAACATACTTAGAGAAAGTAACCGTAACAGAAAACAGAAGTTCAAATAGTATTTCCGGTAAAATGAACAGCCAATATCTAGCATGCAGAAACTTAATTACCGTAAAACAGTAGAATTACAGATTATTAGATTATTATACCAATTTTGTTGAATAAATGAGGTGAGCATCAGAGGAGACAGATCAGTTGGGGAGGATAGAAGTAGGAGTGGGGGGGGAAGAGTTCTGGAGATTAAAGGAAGGAGTAGAGGTAGGAGAGGGTGTAGAAGCACCTTGGGATGATTAAGTAATTATGTCGTTACTGTAGAGCAGTGTTTCCCAAACTCCAGTTCTCACGGACCCCACGGGTCATGTTTTCAGGATTTCCTTAGTATTGTGCAAGTAGTTGAAAAGTATCATCAAGGCATTAGGAATTATCTCACCTGTGCAACAGTATGGAAATCATGAAAACATGACCCGTGGGGTCCATGAGGACTGAAGTTTGGGAAATACTTCTATAGAGTAAAAGGAAGATTGTGTCCTAAATTGGGTCCAGATCTTCCAGGTGTTGTGAAAATTAGCAGAAGTATGATTGACTCTTGCTGCTAGTTCCTCTATATGGTATAATTGTTCAATTTTGGAGTAAAGTTGTTGTGTGGTAGATAGGATAGTTGAGTTCCAATTGGTCGGGAGCAATGATTTCCTGGCCACCATAATGAATTGCGCTAATTTAGTAGCATAACGATCATTTGGCCAAAGTGGAAGGTTTAGAAAGATATTCTCAGGTTTTAAGATGGCACGCTTTCCCAGCAACTTATGCGTGACTGAGGACACCTCATTCCAAAAGCACATAGTATCAGGCAGGACCACCAGATGTGGATATAGCTGCCATCATTTGCTCTGCATCTCCAACATCCATTAGCCTTTTTACACAGTTTAGCAAACACAAAGTACCATAAGAACACTGGAGTGATGGTTGTTGGAAATGGGCCTCTATACACCTATGAAGATATTGCATTACAAACCAGATGTTTGCAGCTACAATAGTCATTTACCACATTAACAATGTATAGAGTGTATTTCTGAATCATTTAATGTTAGCTTCATTGGAAAAAACTGCTTTTCTTTCAAAAATAAGGAGATTTCTAAGTGACCCTAAACTTTTGAACGGTAGTGTACGTATGTCAGGGACATCTTTATATCTATCTATTCTATGTGTATTGATCTATTCTAACCTGTCACTCTGTGATTTTTCTGTACACGGCAGACGATTTGCCGGCTTTTCAAAGGAGATCGGTGTGTAAAAATCAGACAGCACTTGCATGGCCCGAGTGTTGTGCAATTTTTTTTCTTTTCCACTCTGATCGTGATCCGATCCGAGCTGGAAAAAAAATGCAGATGAATACAGTGAAAGAATAACATTGGTCCGAATACAATCCGATATTTAATCGGATTGCATTCGTCCAATTTCATCACAAGTGGATATGAGCCCTTAAAATTCGAGTCCTCGCTGGTCTTCCTCCTCTTGTAATCCAAAATTTGAGGATAGCATGATCGCTGCCTCCTAAATTCCTTGCCAACTTTACTACTTTAACCATTTACTCCCTGTTGGTAAGAATTTGGTCCAAAATTGCAGATGCTCTTCTTCTCTTTTCTACCTTTTGAAAGATAAATTTGTCAGCAAAAAAAAAAAAAAAAACATTTTCTGGGCCCATTACTTTTGCCTGAGCATGATTCCTAACAAATATCTGGATAGTTAAAATCTCCCATGATCACCTTGTCTTACTTTTTTGAGAACCTAGACATCTGATTTAAAAAGAGTTCATCCATAGCTTCAGTCTGTCCTGGTGTCCTATGGTAAATGCTTACAATCGTTTCCTTTCTGATTTTCTCTCCTTGTATTCTTTCCCAAACAGTTTCTGCAGAATTACCATTCTCTGAAACTCCATACGCCTAAACTTTATTTTCCTCACATATGAGGTATCCATGTACTCAGGAGAAATTGTACAACAAATTTTGGGGTCCATTTTCTCCTGTTACCACTGTGAAAATGCTAAATTTGTGACTTAAAAAAAAAACCAAACAAATTGTGGGAAAAATTAGATTATTATTATTATTATTATTATTTATTTTTTTTAAGCACAGCTTAATGTTATAAACTTCTGTGAAGCACTTGAGGTTTAAAGGTGCTCACCACACATCTAGATAAGTTCCTTGAGGAATCTAGTTTCTAAAATGGTGTCACATGTGGGGGTTTCCACTGTTAATACACATCAGGGGCTCTCCAAACATGATATGGTGTCCGCTAATTATTCCAGCAAATTTTGCATTCAAAAAGCCAAATCACGCTCCTTTACTTCTGAGCCCTCAAACAGTAGTATTCCCCCCGCATATGGAGTATCGGCGTGCTCAGGAGAAACTTAACATCAAATTTTGGGGTCCATTTTCTCCTGTTGCTTTTATGAAAATAACGTTTTGGTCTAAAATAACATTTTTGTAAATAAGTTAAATGTTAATTTTTCCTTCCACATTCCATTAATTCCTGCAAAACACTTGAAGGGTTAATTAACTTCTTGAATGTGGTTTTGAGCATCTTCAGGGGTGCAATTTTGTGGTCCCTAAAAAAAAAAAAAAAAAAAAAAAAAAAAAAATGGTTTTGTTGGAAACAGGAGACATTGCTGGTCAACTTTTAACTCTTATAACTTCCTTGCAAAACCAAATGTATAAAAAAGTTGTGTTGAAGTAAAGTAGACATGTGGGAAATGTTATTTGTTACCTATTTTGCTTGACATGACTATCTGATTTAAGGGCATAAAAATTAAAAGACTGAAAATTGCTACATTTTCAAACTTCTTGCCAAATTTTCACTTTTTTCGCAAATCAATGAATGCAAGTCGTATCGAAGAAATGTTACCACTATCATGAGGTGCAATATGTCACGGGGGAAAAAAAAAAAAACAATCTGAGAAGCAGTGGGATCCCTTGACGTGTTCCTGAGTTAACTCATAAAGTGACACTGGTCAAAATTGTAAAATTTGACCTGGTCATGAAGGTGAAAACAGGCTGAGGGGGGGTGAATGGATTAAATAACATAAGTTGTGGTGGGGGAGTTGGTAATTAATATATTTGCCCCGGAAAAGCACTTTAGAACTGAATCTGCCCCTAAAAACTAGGTTTCTGAAAGTTCCTTGCAAATTTCAACAATTGCTGCCTTCAATTGTCCCACAAAACTAAAGGGAACCTGTCACATATTTTGTAGCATCTAAAGTGCGTAGCAATATGCATCACTAACACGGTTTTTCCATTAAAAACGCCACTGTAATCCTTATCAAAAAGCATTTTATATAGGTACTAGCTGAAGAACCCGGTGTTGCCCGGGCAAAGTAACTAGCTGTGGTTAGTTATAACAAATTACAATGATTATATTGCACATAAAAACATTTCACTTCATATGCTCAACCCTACAGATTTGCAACACAAATTAACTAAACGATTACCTAAGTATTGATAGTATTTTATTTTCAACTCATGCAAGAGCCTTTTGGATAAACAACATATTTGATTTTTCCTTCCGGTGCAAAAATGAACAGAGTTTTGGCAGTTCCAACTCTTGAACAGGCCACGTAAAGTTGACCATGAGAAAAGCATGGAGAGTGCAAATCAGTCCCTACTACTTTCACGGACTGTCCCTGAGCCTTGTTAATGGAGATTACAAATGCCAGTCGAACTGGAAACTGGAGGCGTTAAAAATTAAAAGGCAAATCAGATGGAATGAGTGGAATTCTTGGAATGAAAAGGTCCTCTCCTTTGGTACATCCTGTTGCTGAGCTGTGTATCTAATCCTATCCTGTGTGATACTGTCTGCTGAGCTGTGTACCTAATCCTATCCTGTGTGATACTGTCTTCTCAGCGGTGTATCTAATCCTATCCTGTGTGTTACTGTCTGCTGAGCCATGTGTCTAATCCTATCTTGTGTGATACTGTCTGCTGAGCCATTTATCTAATCCTATCCTGTGTGATAGTCTTCTGGGCCATGTATCTAATTCTATCCTGTGATATTGTCTGCTGAGCCGTGTATCTATTGCTCTCCTGTGTGTTACTGTCTGCTGAGCCATGTATCTAATCCTATCCTGTGTGTTACTGTCTGCTGAGCCATGTGTCTAATCCTATCTTGTGTGTTACTGTCTTCTGAGCCATGTATATAATCCTATCCTTTGTTACTGTCTTCTGAGCCGTGTATCTAATCCTCTCCTGTGTGTTGTCTGCTAAACCGTGTATCTAATCCTATCCTGTGTGATACTGTCTGCTGAGCTGTGTATCTAATCCAATTTGGTGTGATACTGTCTGCTGAGATGTGTATCTAATCCTATCCTGTGTGATACTGTCTGCTGATCTGTGAATCTAATCCTCTCCTGCGTGATACTGTATGCTGAGCTGTGTATCTAATCCTATCATGTGTTACTGTCTGCTGAGCCGTGTATCTAATTCTCTCCTGTGTGTTGTCTGCTGAACCGTGTACCGAATCCTATCCTGTGTGATACTGTCTGCTAAACCGTGTATCTAATCCTATCCTGTGTGATACTGTCCGCTGAGCCGTGTATCTAATCCTATCCTGTGTGATACTGGGCCGTGTATCTAATCATATCCTGTGTGTTACTGTCTGCTGAGCCGTGTATCTAATCCTCTCCTGTGTGTTGTCTGCTGAACCGTGTATCTAATCCTATCCTGTGTGATACTGTCTGCTGAGCCATGTATCTAATCCTATTCTGTGTGATACTGTCTGCTGAGCCGTGTATCTAATCCAATTCTGTGTGATACTGTCTGCTGAGTTGTGTATCTATTCCTCTCCTGTGTGATACTGTGTGCTGAGCTGTGTATCTAATCCTCTCCTGTGTGATACTGTATGCTGAGCTGTGTATCTAATCCTATCCTGTGCGATTGTGAGCTGTGTATCTAATCCTATCCTGTGTGATACTGAGCTGTGTATCTAAACCTATCCTGTGTAATACTGTCTGCTGGGCTGTGTGTCTAATTCTATCTTGTGTGATACTGGGCTCCCCCTGCAGTCTGTGTCAGAGGGTGATCTTTGTCAGTACGGTAATAAATTATGTTATTTCCAGGTTTACAGAAGGACGATAACACCATAGAAATGATAAGAATAATAGGCCTCACTTACCACAACTGTCTACAAGGAAAGCAATCACAGCTCAGCTTCTTATAAACTGCTTGTGTACTTCTTTGCATTCAGTCAGGCTTGTCCCCGTCCACACAATTTGAATTATGTCCCTTGGTTTTCGCTAACTTTACTGTATATCTTTGTGCAGCGTTAATTGTGTTGCCGCTCTTGCGCAGTGTGTATTGGGGGAGCCACGCTTGCGCAGTGTGTATTGGGGGAACCACGCTTGCGCAGTGTGTATTGGGGGAACCACGCTTGCGCAGTGTGTATTGGGGGAGCCACGCTTGCGCAGTGTGTATTGGGGGAACCACGCTTGCGCAGTGTGTATTGGGGGAGCCACGCTTGCGCAGTGTGTATTGGGGGAGCCACGCTTGCGCAGTGTGTATTGGGGGAGCCACGCTTGCGCAGTGTGTATTGGGGGAGCCACGCTTGCGCAGTGTGTATTGGGGGAGCCACGCTTGTGCAGTGTGTATTGGGGGAGCCACGCTTGCGCAGTATGTATTGGGGGAGCCACGCTTGCGCAGTGTTTATTGGGGGAGCTGCGCTTGCGCAGTGTGTATTTTGGGAGCCGCGCTTGCGCAGTGTGTATTGGGGGAGCCGCGCTTGCGCAATGTATATTGGGGAGCCACGCTGGCGCGATATGTATTTGGGGAGCCGCACTTAGACTGCGTATCGGCGAGCCGCACATGGGGCTCCCTGCGCATGCGCACTGACGTTGTTTGTAGTTCCCAGCTTCACTGACTGTGTGCACATGCGCCAGAGCCAGGACATAATTCTAGACATAGACCTCAGCGGTGTTAAACTTTCATTTTACAGAGGTGTGGCGTGTATCAAATTTTTTGATTGTATCACACTTTTAGCCACTAATAACAATTTTTATGTATTTTTTTTTTTTTTTACAAAGACTCACTTTGATTCAAAATGACATGACATGCTTATGTGTATATACTGTAGAGGCATTTTGACAATGTGCCAGGTGTTAACTTTCAGAAAGTATGTAGTTATTGGGGGTTAATATTTAATATTCAGTAAGTTTAGCTTTGTTTAGCTTTGTTTTGTTTTTATAAAAGTCAAAAGTGCAAACATTTTCCTGTCTACTAGAGATACAAATGTTTTAGAAACCAATAGTAGCAAAATAGAGAGTTTCTGACCCTTTCACCTGTAACTGACCTGTATGAGAAAGCATGTCCAGCTCACCAACATACAGGCACCAGCTGCAATCACAATCACTTGGTAGTTACTGGAGAAAAAGAAGATGGTGATCACCATATTAGATTAAAGGGAACCTGTCATGTCGGAAAACTCTATTTACCTGTGGTTCTGGAGTCTGCTGGTAAATAGCTTTAAAATCCTGCATACTTACAGGAAGCACAGTTGCAGGGAGAAAATTAGCTTCTCTCCTCACTGGAGCCGCTCACTGTCAGTCATCGGGCGATGCAAGGAGTGGTTAGTCACCGCTGGGTACATAGTAAGGCGGTATAATCATTTCTTGCCACTTTGTCAACCTGCTTTGCAGTACATGTGCGCAGTGTGTGTATACAGAGCAGGCTGACAATCATATTGCAGGGGTAATTACAGTCACGCTCACTGTTTTCTAAGCGGTGACTGTAAGGCCACCACATTGAGTATTTGAGGTTTTTACATCAGTATTTGTAAGCCAAAACATAGCGTGGGTGATAAAGGCAGAAGTGAGAACTCGTTTCTATAAGGCCATGTTCACACCATCCTTTTTTTCATGCGGAATCGCCGCGATTTTCCCGCTGCGGGTCCGCAGCTGTTTTCCATGAAAACAGGAACTGCTGTGCCCACATTGCGGAAAATCGCGAAAAAAGCCGCACTGAATTGCCGCGGTAAAAAAGAAGTACCATGTCACTTCTTTTTGCGGAACTGCAGCGGTTCTGCACCCATAGACCTCCATTGTGAGGTCAAACCCGCAGTAAAACCCTCAGATGAAAAATATATCTGCGGGTTTTACTGCGGTTTGTGGTGCCCCCCCCTCCCCCCGTGCCCCAATCCCACCCCCCCATGCTCCGATGCCCCCCCCCCCCGTGCCCTAATCTCCCCCACTTATACTTACCCGGCCTCCCGGTGTCCGTCCGGCCGTCTTCTCCCTGGGCGCCGCCATCTTGCAAAATGGCGGGCGCATGCGCAGTGCGCCCGCCGAATCTGCCGGCCGGCAGATTCGTTCAAAGTGCATTTTGATCACTGAGATAGGTTATATCTCGGTGATCAAAATAAAAAAAATAGTAAATGACCCCCCTTTCCTTTGTCACCCCCATAGGTAGGGACAATAAAAAAATTAAGATTTTTTTTTTTTTTCCACTAAGGTTAGAATAGGGTTAGGGGTAGGGTTAGGGTATTTTCAGCCATTTTAACCCTAAAAAACTTCCTAGAAAACACACAGACTCTGCATAGAAAACTGCATCAAAAAACGCATCAAAAAAGCACCAAAAAAAGGACCTGCGTTTTCTGCCAAGAGCTGCGGTTTTTAGTCCTGAAAAAAAAGGAGGGAAATCAGGAACGTGTGAACATACAGTGGCGTAGGAAGGGGGGGGCGGGCCGCCCCGGGCGGCACAATGTGGGGGCGGCTATCAGCGCGGCTACGCGCACTCATTCTCTGCTCCTTCCTCCCAGCATTATGAGGACTGGAGCAGAGCGCTAGTGCGCGCGGCCGTGCAGAGTTGCTGGCTGCAGTGTAGCAGGGGCACACAGTCACACACGCTGTGACTCACCCCCGCACCTGCAGTCAGCAGCAGAAGCTCCGATCCCGCCCCTCAAGCAGCGTCACAGCTCTCACAATGTGAAGAGCCATGGAGGGGCGGGGCTAAATGTCGGGGGCGGAGCCACAGACAAGCAGGAAGAAGAGGCAGAAGGAAATATGAAAATCAGAGCGGGAGACAGAAAAGATGTGAGAACAGAGACAGAAAACAACAGAGAGGCAAGACACAGGTGAGAAGTATATATGTATGTATGTATGTATATATATATATATATATATATATATATTACATCATTGTCTAAGGGTCACATTTCCGTCTTTCTGTCTGTCCTTCTGTCTTTCTTTCTTTCACGGATATTCATTGGTCGCGGCCTCTGTCTGTCGTCGCTGATTGGTCTCGGCAGCTGCCTGTCATGGCTGCCGCGACCAATCAGCGACGGGCACAGTCCGATTAGTCCCTCCGCTGCAGTCAGTGCCCGGCGCCTGCTCTATACTCCCCACAATCAGCGCCCGCTCCATAATCCCCTCCAGTCACCACTCACACAGGGTTAATAGTAGCGGTAACGGGCCGCGGTGTAACGCACTCCGTTACCGCTGCTATTAACCCTGTGTGTCCCCAACTATTTACTATTGATGCTGCCTATGCAGCATCAATAGTAAAAATATGTCATGTTAAAAATAATAAAAAAATGAAAAAACCTGCTATACTCACCCTCCATCGCCTTTCCCGCTCCTCGCAACGCTCCAGTGCCCGCTCCATGCAAGCGGCAGCTTCCGGTGCCAAGGATGGTATGTGAGAAGGACCTGCCATGACGTCACGGTCATGTGACCGCAACGTCATCACAGGTCCTGCGCTCATACCAACCCTGGGACTGGAAGCTGCCTCGTGCGATACAGGGCCAGAATTCATCGGAGGGTGAGTATATGTTTATTTTTTATTTTAAGTCTGTATACTACGTGGCTCTGTGCTGTATACTCCATCACTGGGCAATATACTACGTGGCTGGGCAATATACTACGTGACTGGGCAATATACTACGTGGCTGGGCAATATACTACGTGACTGGGCAATATACTACGTGGCTGGGCAATATACTACGTGGCTGGGCAATATGCTACGTGGGCTGTGCAATATACTACATGGCTGTGTTATATACTACGTGGCTGTGTTATATACTACGTGGCTGTGCTATACACTATGTGGGCTGTGCTATATACTGCGTGGGCTGTGTTATACACTACGTGGCTGTGCTATATGCTACGTGGGCTGTGTTATATGCTATGTGGCTATGCTATATTTCTCTGCTGTATCTGCATCATGAATCATGCTATGTGTTAAAGCCCACTGAGACTCTTTCGCCCGGGGCCCTCTAAAACCGCGGCCGGCGCTGCAGCTGTTTAACGCTATTGACGTGCGGGCCCGCGCCCGTACGTCAATAGTTAACAACAGCCACCAGCCATTTGGAGGCTGGCAGCTGAAGTCAGCCGCAGCGCACACGTCGACGGCTTCTGACGTCATTGTCAGTCGCCGGCGAGTGCACGCTTCAGCTGCGTGGAGAGAGCAGGAGCGCGGTCAGGTAAGCAGAACTTGTTTTTTTTTTTTGCAGACCCTATCATGTGTGTTGCCCTATTTTTGGTAACCTTTGTGTGTATTGAGCCGAGGGGGGGGGGGGGGCGCCAAACTCGGGAGCAGCCCCGGGCGGCAAAAGCTCTAGCTACGCCCCTGTGAACATACCCTTATACTTTTCCTCTGACTGTTCCACTTCTAGTTTTGGCTTACAAATACTGATGTAAAAATACTGACCAAATACTGAACATGTGTACGTGGCCTAACATTTCCCTGTCCCACCGATGAGTGAAACTATAGGGAGAAGTTAATTTTCTCCCTGTAGCTGTGTTTCCAGGCTGGCAAGCTTTTAGATCTATGTACCTGAAGATTAACCCTATATCTGCAGGTAAATGATGTTTACCTAAATCATTGTTTCATAACAACCCTCCACAGCTCATGTTGTCAGGATTTCCTTAGTATTGCAAGGTTATCGAAGTATCAAAGTATCAGGATTTTGCTCACCTATGCACCTGTAGGGAAATCCTGGAAACGTGACCTGTTGGGTGCTGGGAGGATTGGAGTTTGGGAAACGCTGTCCTACATGAACGGTTCCCTTTACTCCATTTGACTAATGTCGGCCACACATGCCAATATTGATGGGTTTGGTCAACAAAGATGTTTGTCGGAGTCCTTCTCGCAGAGAGCTCAGGAGTGGTTGGCCCGACAAGCGTTCAAGTGATTTTTGCTATATAGCAATAGTGTGGTATTGCTGCTTATAGTAGAAGCGGCCAGACGATCACAGGTTCAAGTCTTAGGGTATGTGTCCACGTTCAGGATTGCATCAGGATTTGGTCAGGATTTTTCATCAGTATTTGTAAGCCAAAACCAGGAGTGGAACAATTAGAGGAAAAGTATAATAGAAACATATGCTCCACTTTTGCATTTATCACCCACTCCTGGTTTTGGCTTACAAATACTGATGAAAAATCCTGACCAAATCCTGATGCAATCCTGAACGTGGACACATACCCTAACAAGTACAGTATAAAGAAAAAATAAAAATGAAGAAAAAAAACCACATAAGTTTGAATCACCTCCTTTTTCCCCCAATAAAAATAAATTATGGTGAGCACCTTTTAGCCCTCTATTACAGCGTACTAGAATGCTGAAAGCAAAGCACTGTAGTGTGCATGGGCGAGGAAAGGCCAAAGAGATCCGATGACCCATAGGTAAAGCCAGCTCATGTGCCCTTGGCAGGCCAGAGAGAAGTGCACCTGCACAGGAGCACAATGGAGACTCTATGGCCGGGGTCACACTTGTGAGGGCAGTGCGAGAAACTTCGCAAGTGTCTCGCATCAATACCCGGCACTGCCGTCGGCACTCGGGACCGGAGTGTGCGGCTGCATGTATTTCTATGCAGCTGAACGCTCTGTTCTGGAGTGCCGGCGGCAGTGCCGGGTGTTGATGCGAGAGACTCATGCAAGTTTCTCGCATTGCACTCGCAGGTGTGACCCCTGCCATAGTGTCAAGGAGGACGGCGATCATAAGAAGAGGAGGTGCCAGACCAAGAATAGAGATGCCCTATTGACCAGACCGCGCCATCTGTGAGTATAATTAAAGGTCTTTTTTTGTACCTTTCATAAGAGATTGGGGACATGCATACTAGAATGCTGTAACATAGGGCTAAACGATCCTGACTGTACTTTATATGGGGAAAAACTGGTAACAGGTTCTCTTAAAAAAAAAAAAAATACACATGTTGTATTGCCACGTCCATAAACATCCAATCTATCAAGTTATAAAATTAATCAACCTGATTGGTAAGCACTGTAAACAGAAAAAAAAATAAAAACTGCAAATTTGCAGTGTTATGGTCACTGCAAGGCTGCAAAGGGTGCTTTCAAAATGTCCTATCTTTCCCCAAATTGTATCAATGAATACGTTGTCTCGCCCGCACTAAATAAGCCTTCAACCAGCTCCGACCGGAAAAAAGAAAATGTTATGGGTCTGAGTGTGTGACACAATAATTTATTTTTTCTCTACACTACTAAAATAAAACAAGAACTGGACAAGTTTGGTATCTCTGTAGTCGCCCTGATGGGAAGAACCATATTGTTGTCAGGTCATTTTTGCCACACTAGGTACACTTTAAAAACAATTCCTAAAAAACAATGTCCGAATTAAATTTTATTTCTTTCCCATTTTCCATTACACAATATGGTGTCTTCCCACAAAAAAACAAGCCCTTACAGAAGAATAAAAAAGTTATGGCTCTTGGAAGAAGGGGAGGAAAAAAACAAAACCAAAATTGTCCGTGACAGGAAGGGGTGCAACCAACTTGTTGTAGGTGACACATTTCACAGGTTGACCTTAAATTTATGTAAGAAGAGCAAGGTGAGGATGAAGGGGGTGGGACATCTCTGCAGCTCTAAAATGCACCAAAGTGTGATCTTGATGGTAATCTAGCTAGCACTTGACCACTTTTATCTTTGATCTGTCAATGCTCAGAAGTGGAAGGAGATAGATAAAAAATGAGGCTTAGAGAACCTTCGGATTAATTGTTCTGAAAATGATAGCATGAGTACAACGTGATCCCTTCCAAAGCCACCTCTGTCCCTGCACCTTTTAGTGGCGGCCTTAGTCTATAACCGGTGGCATATTTCACAGGAATTTTAGTGACCAGAGTACAACAAGTCTCTAATTATAAAGGTCATGGCTATGGGGGCTTACTAAGCCTCCCATCAGATTAGACTTGCTTTCCTCTGAAACCTTTTTGGACAGATAACACACACAAGCAATATGATAGCTTCAGTTTCTTCCAGGCAGGCTATTTCCAGATGTCCATTAATGTTCTTTAGCGTTAGGAAATATCTATAATGCCTTTCTCAATAAGTGAAAATTAAGACTTTGGTTTGATTGATTTTTATTCAGCCATTTCCTAATGTCAGATTACTTATTGCTAAAAGCAAAATTGGATAACGCAGCACATAAAACATTGCACATATTCTACAGTAATTATTAAACCTACAATGGTGATTATTTGGTCATCGTAAAGTGTAATCTGTGACTGTAAAGATGCTCATACACATTACATTACATGTCAGAAAACACTATTTACTTGCATTTTTATGGTTAATATGCAGGTAAATTGCGTTAAAATCATGCAGGCCTGCTTTACTTGAAGCACTGTTACAGGGAGAAAATCGCCATATATCTTATCTGTAGCCAATCGTTTTCAGCCATCGCGGCGGTGCAGGAGCCGTTACAGTCACTGCTTACTGCACGAGTGAGAACATTTTTAATAATTTCTTGTCACTTTGAAAGTCTGCTCTGCAGCATGTGTGTTCAGCTTCTATATGTAGAGAAGGCTGTCAAAGTGCCGGAGAGTAATTTACAATACTGTATGAGTGTTGATTGTAACTGTTTTTACACACACAGGTGACGCACATGGTTCATGAATCCACTGTGCCACGGGGCCGGGCATACCTAGGAAGGGCGTAGCTAAGCAGCTACATAGTGTTCATTGGAGCTCCTGATGGTGGAAGTCAGGCTTGAGCTGCAGGCAGTAACCAGGTACCATTCCTAGGCAGTCCCAAGTACTGCAGCTGCTGACCCCAGGAGTCAGGTACGCAGACACAGATAGGACTTGGGCTCCATTTAGACTACTAGGCTCAGGATCCACAAGTAGAATGTTTACTGACCTAGAGCCTCAGACAGGGTTGAATCGGAGACTAATAGGAACATCCAGATACATGGAACACTTGGATAGGCTCAGGTTCACACACACTGGTCTCCGATATAGATTCAGGTACTGGCTGAACATGGACCAGGGGATAAGGTTCAGGCCCTGCCCGCACTAGGACTAAGGACTACGGGTTAAGGAGTGGCCACACAAGGACCAGGGACTTCGGGTTCAGGAGTGGCCACACAAGGATGAGGGGACTTCACAGTCAGGAGACTGGCCACACCAGGACCAAGGGACTGAACAACTCACTAGTTACACCACTAACACAATAATGATACTCCCTATTGAGGAGGGTGTGTGTTAAACAAGATGCCTCCCAGCTATTGGCTGGGGGCATCTTAGCAGGTGCACAATGGCCCTTTAAGAACAGGGCAACAAACGCGCACTATGCAGAGAAGCAGGGAGCATGCCGAGGGACGCGCCATGTGGTCAAGGTGGTGAGTATGCCAGTGTCCCTGCATGGATGGGGAAGAGAAACCATACAAGGATGCCAGTAGTAGCGATACAACTGCTCTCTTTAAATAGCGTAAAAATTAACTTTTATCCTCCCCCTAGTCTATCGCTTTGTCACTATGCTGGTGTAGGGAGAGGTTTGTTAGCTTTCACTGTATAGTGATCATGGCTGTAATCACTCCCCATCACTTTGACAGTTATCAATCAATCTTACTGTGTAGTAAGCAGTGACTGTTGCTGTTCCCTACACCTCCCCGATGACTTAGTGATTTGCTACAGGGAAGGCATAAGTTAATTAAGGCTACGTTCACACTAGCGTTGCGCCGCCCTGCGTCGGCGACGCAACGCGCGACGCACGGAAAAACGCGTGCGTCGTTTTTTGACGAAATCGGACGCAAGAAAAATGCAACTTGTAGCATTTTCTTGCGTCCGACGCTAGCGTCTAAAACGACGCACGTGTCGGAAAACGCGTGCAAAAAGACGCACGCGTCCCCTATGTTAAACATAGGGGCGCGTCGCCGCTGCGTCGCCGACGCAACAGCGACGCGACGCTAATGTGAACGTAGCCTAACTCCCTGTAACCGTGCTTCCAGTAAGGGCTCATACTCACCTGCAAGAAACTCTGATGAGTCTCGCACGTCAATAACCGGCGCTGCTGCCGCAACTCAGGAGCGGAGTGTGCGGCTGTATGTATTCCTATGCGGCCGCACGCTACGATTCGAGTGCCGGGTGCAGTGTCTGGTATTAACATGCGAGACTTATCCGAGTTTCTCGCAGGTGAATATGAGCCCTAAAGCAGGCATGTAGGATTTTAACACTACCTGCAGATTTACTCTACACCTGCAGGTAAATAGCGTTACCAGCCTAGTATGTAATGTGTACCGGGGTCTTCCAATTCTCTTATGACTGATGTGGAGGGAGACTGTGAGAGAAGGAATGTCCGATTCTTTGTTTCTCAGGTTAGGTGTCTTGTAGCATGGCCATATTGCAGGGTGTGTGCTAAGGAAGGTCTGCAGCATCCCCCGCTCTCCTTACAGATAGAATTCACCAACTTCCTACAGATCAGACCTATGTACACACAAACCCTCACATTTACTAACATAGAGACGTTTTTATGGTGGCAGGAATATATAACAGGGTAAAGTCCCATTGACGCACCCTCATACACTGTGAGCACATCCTCTCAGTAACTGTGTGTAATTAATTACCATACTGTCATTTTTAACCCTTTTGTGATGGAGCCAATTTTATCTTTAGTGACGGGCCAAATTTTTTAAATCTGACCATTGTCATTTTTTGTGTTTAGAACCCTGGAACGCTTCAACGGATCCCACTGATTCTGAGACTGTTTTTTACCCTGATACATTGTACTTTGTTAGTGGTAAATTTAGGCTGATATGTTTTGTTTGTGAAAATATTGGAAATTAGTGAAAAATTCACAATTTTCTTATCGCCACGACCGCACCCAACGAGAGATGGGATCCGCCCACCATTAGGACATGAACCTACAGGTTAAAAAGGGGCGGTCCCCCTCGCCTCCTCAGTTTGGGTTCCTGTCCTGTTGGGAACCAACAGAGATAGAACCTACCCAGGTCCAACAGCCTCTGCGCGGTGTCTGAGGGAACGGCAGAGCCTGGGGCGCCGGAAGCAGAGTTGGGAGTGCTCTGCACGCAGACCCCTCCTCAGCTGAAGCTATGGATGTCGCGATCCCAGGGTCCGGGGGAGGCTGCCCTGGGTCGCGAGGGTGCAGGAGAAATCCCTGCTTTCATCCAGGAACGTCCGGAATGAACGTGGAAAGCAAAGCGCACATAACCCGGAAGTTGATCCAGGTACTTCCGGGGGAGGCCATGGAGGAGGCGTGGCCTGGCCGTCTTTGGTCGGCACCAGTTCTGCGGGCGGTGTGCCGGCAAGATGTCCTCTGTGGGGGATATGGAGCACCTACTGGTGTCAGAGCAGCACAAGAAAGGCAGTGGCAGAAGTAGCAGCCACTCTAGAAGAGGGACTACCGACAGCAGAGTGGTACGGGGGCGGCAGCAATCGGGGGCCCCAACGTCACGCAGTGAATCCCCTCCTCCGGAACCGGTACTTCACTTGAATAGCTTTGTGTGGAAAGTTTTTTTCATGATCACCTAATAGCTGAATTTCCCATTCTGTGCTTTGTTTTAGGTTAAAAAGTCAGCTAAAACTAAACACAAGCAGTGTGCTTTATGCACAGTACCCTTGCTGGACAGCTAAGTAAAAAGGCTTTGTTTGGCCTTGTACAGTATAAGCATCTGATTTAAGAGCTGTCATCAGGGAAGAGATTAAGAATTCGCTTAAAGGGAGACGTCATGAAAGGGCTAGTATGGTAAAATTGAGCTTAGGATCTAGCCCATCTATAAGGCTAGGTTCACATTGCGTTAGTGCAATCCGTTTAGCGCATACGCTAACGGAATGCGCTAACTCAATGTACAAAAAGGGATTGCATTTAGCGATCCCACTAGCACAGATGCCTGATCTGCGCCAGCGAGAGCGGACCCAAAAACGCTGCAAGCAGCGTTCGAGGTCCGTCAGAAAATAAAGGGGCATCGCTAACGCATGCCAAAAATGGCATACGTTAGCGATGCGTTAGATACATTGCGGTCAATGGGTGTGCTAACGGATCCGTTACATTGCGTTAGTGGCGCTATGTAACGGATCCCATTAGCGGACTGCCACTAACGCAATGTGAACCCAGCCTAAGGCAGGATGAGTGTTCAGAATCCTCATCGCTGTCATCCTCAGACAAGGAAGGTAGACCATGTTTCCCTGTAGAAAATATGGACATATTAGTTAAAGTAGTGCGCACCACCATGGGGTTTGCAGATAATAAAGAGCCCAAATTGACCCAGGACCTCATGTTTGCAGGTTTGTGCCAGAAAAATCGCAAACCATTTCCAGTAAATGATGCAGTTAAAGATCTCATTAAGCGGGAATGGGATAAACAGGATAAGGGGGTTTCCTGCCGTTTGCCACAAAAAGAAGATACCCATTTGATGACGTGTTACTGGCTGAGTGGGTAAAAATCCCTTAAGTGGATGCAGCTGTAGCTTTTACATCAAAGTCGGCTACACTACCCCTAAAGGATGCAGGCCTTCTTAAGGATCCATCCGACAGGAAGGCGGATATGTTCTTAAAACAAGGTTGGGAGTCTTCGGCCGGAGCCTTCAAACCAGCAATTGCTAGCACCTGCACTGCCAGATCCATTATGGTTTGGGTGGATCAACTAGAGGAGCAGCTACGGGCCAAAGTCCCTAGAGATAAGCTACGTGATTCTCTCTCTCTCAAATCCGTGAAGGAGCGGCTTATCTGGCGGATGCGCCAGTGGACTCTCTAAAACTGGCGGCCAGATCTGCGGCCCGGTGTGCACTCTGGCTTAAAAGCTGGAAGGGGGATGCTCAAGCTAGAGCAAAGTTATGTGCCATTCCATGCAGGGGTGAGTACTTATTTGGCCCCGTGCTGGACGATATCATTGCAAAGGCAGAAGATAGGAAAAAAGATTCCCTAAATTATTTAATCCTGCTTTCAGGAACACCTTCAGGAAGTATGTCCTTCCGGAAGACAAACTCAGATGGGGATTGGGAACCGGCGGAGCCAAAAAAGAGAGGTCCTTACTTCAGTGGTGCATCAATGTCAAGACGTAGACGCAACTATCATTAGAGCTGTCCTCCCAGTGGGAGGTAGATTGAGTCATTTTTATAACCAATGGGCTAAAATAACATCCAAGACCTGGATCTTGGGGATTATTTCATCCGGGCTAAAGTTGTAATTTCGGAGGATCCCTCCGAACTTCTTTGTACAAACAACTTTAAATTCTCCAGATCCGCAGCAAGCCCTAGAAATAGAAATTATGCTGTTGAGGGAAAAGAAAGTTATCATAGAAGTCCCTAAAGACCAGGAAGGGAAAGGATTCTATTATCCCTTATTTCTAATTTCCAAGCCCGATGGTTCCTTTAGAAACATTATCAACTTGCGGAAGAAACTGAATAAATTTCTGCA
This sequence comes from Ranitomeya imitator, assembly GCF_032444005.1. NCBI lineage: Eukaryota > Metazoa > Chordata > Amphibia > Anura > Dendrobatidae > Ranitomeya > Ranitomeya imitator. The sequence continues at coordinate 157,707,172 of NC_091286.1, forward strand.
GTATCATACCTTTAAAATTGAATCCATTAGATCTACAACTAAACTTCTATTTCCTAGTTGTTACATGACAGTTCTGGATCTAAAAGATGCGTACTACCATCTGCCTATTTACAAAGACCACCAAAAATACCTCAGAGTGGCGGTACTTTTAAACAATCAGGTCAGACATTTTCAATTTGTGGCTAGGCCGTTTGGGCTATCTATGGCACCAAGGGTGTTTACTAAAGTAGTTGCGGAGGTAATGACCCATCTCAGAGAACGGAATACCCTGGCTATACGCTACTTGGACGATTTCCTAATAGTGGGAAGGTCGGTCATCCAATGTAGAGCCTGTCTAAATTGTATATTATCTTGCCGGGTCTTGGTTGGTTAATCAATTTAAAGAAGTCAAGGCTAAATCCCTCAACTCATCAGACTTTCCTCGGCATCCTTCTCGACTCAAAAGCTCAACAATGTTTTCTGCCGGATGACAAAAAGCTAAGCATTATTCGCAAGATCATGGGAGTAAGAAGCGATCCAAATATGATGTTAAGAGATGTAATGTCCTTACTAGGTTCCTTAACATCTTGCATACCAGCCGTTCAGTGGGCTCCGTTCCACACCCGCATGTTACAAACCGAGATTCTCAGAGCAGACAGAACACTTCAGGGTCGCCTGGGTGGAAGATTGCGATTGTCCACCGTCACACTCGACAATCTGATCTGGTGGCTGGATCTACGGCACTTGTCAAAGGGGGTGCCGTGGGGAATAAAACCAGACAGCATAGTTACGACCGATGCCAGCCCTGTAGGGTGGAGAGCCAACATGGGAGACATACTAGCCCAGGGGAGGTGGTCAGTCATGGAAACCCAAAGTTCTTCAAACTTAAAGGAGCTCACGGCAGTGAAATATGCACTCCTTCAGTTTCTACCGTCTCTACGGGGTTCACACATACGTATACAGACCGACAACATGACATTGATAGCCTACCTAAACCATCACAGGGGGACAAGATCACAATCACTGATGTCCACTGCAGAAGACATACTTACCTTGGCCAAAACTCCTTTCTCTATCGGCACTCCACATAAAGGGGAGCACAATGTGCAGGCAGATTCTCAGCTCCCTACGCCAGGGGGAGTGGTCCCTGAACCGGCAGATCTTCGGACAGATAGTACATCTATGGGACTTACGATTATAGATCTTTTTGCCACAAGGAACATCAGGCAGGTCGGGAGGTTTGCATCACTATGAGTAGCAGACCGGCTATACATAGTAGACTCCCTTCAGGTTCAGTGCGATTTTTCTCTAGCTTTTATGCGTTTCCCCCAATGTGCTTGATTCCCCTGGTTCTCAGGAAGATCAGGGAGGAGAGGGCAAGAGTAATACTAATTGCCCTTCTGGCCCAGGAGGCCATGGTTTTCTCTACTCGAGCAATGTCTGTATCCGACCCTTGGTGTTGCCAACTAGCCCGGAGCTGCTTTCTCCAGGCCCATTCCGTCATCCCCAGGTGGAGGGTCTCCACTTGACAGTGTGGAATTTGAGAGGTAGTTACTGAGGCGTAGGGGATTTTTGGAGGCCTTAGTTACTACCTTGTTGAGGAAGGAGGTCACTACAAATTTTTTCCAGGTTTTACAGTAAATCTTAGTAATGTTCCATCAATATCCCCTAATGGACCACGTTCCAATTCTGGCAATTCTGGAGTTCTTGCAATCAATACCCTTAGAGTTCAGTTGTCAGCATTAGGAGCTTTGTATAACAGTAACGTGGCAGGTAACAGATGGGTCTCTAGATTCATCAAGGCTAGTGAATGCAGTAACCCGGTACATATTGCTAGATTACCGCCATGGGATTTGAACCTCGTATTAGATGCATTGACAGGTCCTCCCTTTGAACCTTTTGATTCTGCCTCAATAAAGGTGCTGACCCTCAAGACAGCCCTATTGGTAGCCTTGACTTCAGATCAGTACTTAATGCTGTGGTCCCTCCCAGGTGAATAGTCTCTGAAAGTCTCTCGTTGGGTGCTGTCTTGCCAATAAGAAAACCGGTTACTACTTATCGGTAATAGGATTTTACGGAGTCCACGACAGCACCTGCACATTCCCCCCTTCCCCCGTAGTTAATCACTGGATTCCTGCACTCTGATGGAAGGTGTGTCATATAGATATCACTCTGTAGTGGTGATGGTACTTAGTATTATTAAGTTGAAGATTATCGTGTACTAATTGGACGGTGGTTCCTCTCATACTCTGAAACACAAAGTGAGGAGGCAAGGGGGACCGCCCCTTTTTAACCTGTAGGTTCTTGTCCTCATGGTGGGTGGATCCCCTCTCTCGTTGGGTGCTGTCGTGGACTCCGTAAAATCCTATTACCAGTAAGTAATAACCAGTTTTCAAATTTTATTTTCCGGCGTATAAGACGACTGGGCGTATAAGACGACCCCCAACTTTTCCAGTTAAAATATAAAATCTTCTCAAAAGTCGGGGGTTGTCTGCGGTCGACGTATATAGTGGGGGGGAGTGGTCCCAATGACGAGGTGAGGGAGCGCCTCACCAGGAAGGTGTAAGTGAAGCAAACTGTCAGCGTCTGGGATGCCAGGGGTATGCAAAAAAGAGAGAGCGCGATGCTGTGCCTAGAAAAACACTCCTCTTTCACTCATCTGGCTCGCCCTTGTGTCCTATTATCTCCTTCTCTGCCTCTGCTTCACTTACACCTTCCCGGTAAGGCGCCTCATCACCTCGTCATTGGGACCGCTCCCCCCACAATATGCGGCGACCGCAGATTACTTCACATCTGTCCCATAAGACGACGCCTGGCGTATAAGACGACACCTGACTTTTGAGAAGATTTTCAGGGGTTAAAAAGTAGTCTTATACGCCAGAAAATACAGTATTTCCTTAAACCAGTACAAAATAGTTAATAAATAACATTTCCCATATGTCTACTTTACATCTGCATCGTTTTTCAAACATCATTTTCTTTTGCTGTTAGAGGGATGTTAGAGGGGTTAAAGTGACCAAAATTGATACCATTTAACAAACCGCACCCCTCAAATACACCCATGGAAATTGTTTAACCCTACGGGTGCTACACAGGAATTAATGCAAATGGAATTAAATAAAAAATAAATTGTAATTTTCCTATCGCCACGACATCACCCACAACGAGAGAGGGGATCCGCCCACCTTCCGGACAGGAACCTACAGGTTAAAAAGGGGCGGTCCCCCTCGCCCTCCAGTTTGGGTTCCTGTCTGGACGGCGGGAGCCTACAGGTTTCGTTCATCTTACCCGGGTCCGCCAAGCCTCTGTGCGGTGTCCGGGGAGAACGGCAGAGTCAGGGGCCCTGAAGCAGCGTCGGGGGAAGTCCTGTGTCCAGCTTCCCCCCTCGTCTGGCAAGGAGCGGTGACGTTCCCGGGGGAAGGCATGCCGCCCTGGGTCGTTCACACGCGCGCGACGCTGCAGGAGCAGGTCGGCACTTATGACCCGGAAGTAGAGGTAACAACTTCCGGAGGAGACCGGGAGGAGGAGCGCGGGACTTTTGAAAGGAAGCAGCGCTCAGGTGAGTGTGTGTGCGGCAACATGTCTTCGGCAGGAGACGCCGAACACAGACAGATAGGAGAGCACAGGTCTCATAGCGGTGAACGTGGGCAGCAGGACCCCGGCAACCCGACGTCACGTCGCACCTCACCCCCTCAAAAACCGGTACTCTATATTTTGTCAGCAGTGGTGAGTGTAATATGTAAGCCATTGCCTGATACAGCTGTTTTTTCTATACTATGCTTTGTTGTAGGGGAAAAAGGTCTCCAAATCTAAGCATAAGCAGTGTGCTTTATGCACAGAGCCTCTACCTGACACCTATGTAAAGAGATTATGCCAAACATGCATATGCCGTACGTTAGAAGAAGAGGCCCCTCTCCGGGTATCGGATTTGAGGGAGGTAATTAGGGAAGAAATAAAATCATCCCTTAAAACCAGACGGCATGAAAAAAGCAGTGTGGAGTTAGTGTCCGATTCCAGCCCTTCGGTACAAGAGGGCGAATGCTCGGAAAGTTCTTCGGCATCCTCTTCAGATGAGGAGGGAAGGCCTTGCTTTTCCACGGATGGTATGGAGACCTTAATTAAGGCAGTCCGTGCAACTATGGGGGTTGCAGAGAGTAAAGAACCGAAAACAACCCAGGAGATCATGTTCGCAGGGCTGAGCCAGAGAAGTCGGAAAGCTTTCCCAGTGGTGGATTCAGTTAAAGATCTGGTCAGACGGGAGTGGGACAAGCTGGATAAGGGGTTTTTACCTTCAGCCGCAAAAAGAAGGTACCCCTTTGAGGATGACACTTTATCCCAGTGGATGAAGGTTCCGAAAATAGATGCGGCAGTAGCCTCTACTTCGAAAACAGCCTCACTTCAGTTAGAAGATGTAGGGCTCCTCAAGGATCCTTCAGACAGAAAAGCTGACATGCTCCTTAAAAAACTATGGGAGTCATCATCTGGAGCCTTTAAGCCCGCTATCGCAGGCACCTGTACGGCTAGATCAATCATGGTCTGGGTGACTCAGCTGGAGGAACAGCTCAAAGCAAAGGTACCCAGGGATAAATTGTTGAATTCCCTGTCTCAGGTCAGAGAAGGAGCAGCTTATCTAGCAGATGCCTCGATTGATTCTCTGAAATTGGCCGCAAGATCGGCAGGTCTTTCGAATGCAGCCAGACGGGCACTATGGCTAAAGACCTGGAAGGGGGATGCTCAGGCTAAAGCTAAACTGTGCTCCATTCCATGCAGGGGTGAGTACCTATTCGGCCCGGTGCTGGATCACATCCTTGCAAAGGCAGAAGATAGGAAGAAGGGATTTCCTAAAACGTTTAATCCCACTTTTAGGAACGCCTTCCGAAGACGCATGCCCTTCAGAAGATTCCAGTCAGACCAGCAGGGATATAATCGCGACTGGGAAACATCGGATCAAAAGAAGAAAGGTGGATACTATAAGAACCCTTCATCTTTCTCAAGACATAGGCGTAATTACAGATAAAACAGATCTACCAGTAGGGGGAAGACTAAAGTTCTTCTCAGATAAATGGAAAAAGATTACTTCTAGTACCTGGATAATGGGGGTGGTTGAGTCAGGATTAAAATTAGAATTTTTGAGAACTCCCCCAGATCATTTTGTGATAACATCACTGGACACTCCGGCCCAACATCAGGCCTTAGAATTAGAGATTCAACAATTGCTTACAAAGCGAGTTATTGAAGAAGTACCAAAACATCAGGAGAAGACGGGCTTTTATTCTCCGCTATTCTTAATCTCTAAACCTGATGGGTCCTTTAGGACTATCATAAATTTACGTAAATTGAATAAATATCTTCAGTACCACGCTTTTAAGATGGAATCCATTAAATCAACAACTAAGCTTTTGTTTCCTAGGTGCTACATGTCGGTCTTGGATCTAAAAGATGCGTACTACCATCTTCCAGTTTACAGAAATCACCAGCAATTCCTCAGGATGGCAGTATGGGTAAACCATCAGATTAAACATTTCCAATTTTTGGCAATGCCCTTTGGCCTGTCCATGGCACCTAGAGTTTTTACTAAGGTTGTTTCGGAAGTAATGGCCCATATCAGGGAAAAGGAAACCCTTGTGGTGCCCTATCTAGACGATTTTTTGATAGTTGGAAATTCAATTGCTCAGTGTACGTCTAGGGTAAATGCCATAATATCATCCCTACAGGAACTCGGATGGATAATCAACTGGGAAAAGTCAAAACTGGAACCCACAAGACGTCAAATGTTCCTAGGAGTTCTTCTAGACTCAGAAGATCAGTCATCCTTCCTACCAGAAGAGAAGAAGCAGAAGATCATTCAAAGGATCACGGCAGTAAGGAGAGTTACAAACTTAAGTTTAAGAGACGCAATGTCTCTACTAGGATCTTTGACTGCGTGTATATCGGCGGTGAGATGGGCTCAGGCTCATACCCGAATGCTTCAATACGAAGTTCTTCAAGCAGAAAAAGATCTTCACGGTGCTCTGAGCAGAAAGTTCAAATTATCACCCGCCACTCTTCACGATCTGAGATGGTGGCTCAATCTAGCACATTTGTCAAAAGGAGTTCTCTGGACCATCACTCCGGACATTATAGTTACAACAGACGCCAGTCCGTTCGGTTGGGGAGCCCATATGGGAGACATTCTAACCCAAGGGCGATGGTCGATTCAGGAGTCCCAGAATTCCTCAAATCTAAGAGAGCTTGCTGCAGTCAATCAGGCTCTTCTTTCCTTACTACCATCCCTGAGGAATATGCATGTACAGATACAAACAGACAATATGACTGTGGTAGCCTACATCAATCATCAGGGGGGGACAAGGTCTCGATCCCTGATGACCACTACAGCACAGATATGGTCTCTGGCCGAGAAACACTTACAATCCCTGTCGGCAGTTCATATAAAAGGGGAACTCAATATAGAGGCGGACTATCTCAGTCGCCATTCCCTTCGTCAGGGAGAGTGGTCCCTAAACCAACAGATATTCGATCAGATAGTCAATCTGTGGGGGTTGCCGATAATAGATCTATTTGCTACGAGGAAGAACAGGAAGGTCAGAAGGTTCGCATCTTTACACATAGCAGACCGACCGTTCATAGTGGATTCCCTTCGTGTCCGTTGGGACTTCCAGCTGGCATATGCCTTTCCCCCAATATGTCTGATTCCGATAGTTCTCAGGAAGATCAGGGAGGAAAGAGCCAGAGTGATCTTAATCGCCCCCTTCTGGCCCAGGAGGCCTTGGTTCTCTCTCCTCAGGACAATGTCTGTGACCGATCCATGGGTGTTGCCAGTGGTTCCGGAACTCCTCTCTCAAGGTCCATTTCATCATCCAAATTTGGAGACTCTTCACTTAACGGCTTGGAACTTGAGAGGGAGCTTCTGAAGGAGAGGGGGTTCTCTAATGCTTTGATAACCACCTTATTGAAAAGTAGGAAGGAGGTCACTACAAAGATCTACACAAAAATTTGGAAAAAATTCCTTATGTTTTATCAGCAACCATTAGGAGATAAGGCTCCGATTTCAGCTATTTTAGAATTCCTTCAGAAGGGCTGGGAATTGGGTTTAGCAGTCAACACTTTAAGAGTTCATGTTTCAGCCTTGGGGGCTCTGTATAACAGTGATATAGCTGGTAATAGATGGGTTGCTAGATTTATTAAGGCATGTCAGCATTCTAACCCAATCCATATTGTAAGAATACCCCCTTGGGATTTAAATTTGGTGCTTGAGGCATTGACTGAACCTCCTTTCGAGCCATTAGACTCTATTTCGATGAAAAATTTAACCTTAAAAACAGCTCTACTTTTAGCATTAACGTCTGCCAGGAGGGTCAGTGATATATATGCGTTATCAGTAGATCCTCCCTATCTAATAATTCTCCAGGATAAGATTGTCTTAAAACCTGATCCCGCATACTTGCCAAAAGTAGCAACTAAATTTCATAGAAGTCAGGAGATTTATTTACCATCTTTCTATGAAAATCCAGGTTCAGAAGAGGAGAAAAAATATCATACCCTAGATGTAAAGAGGGCGATATTAGAATACTTGGATAGGACTCAAAGCTGGAGGCAGAGTAGGGCTCTGTTTGTTTCTTTCCAGAATCAGAAAAAGGGTTCTGGTGTCACGAAGAACTCTATCGCTAGATGGATTAGAGAAGCGATATGTCTTGCCTATACTCTGCCAGGGGAGTAACACCACCAGAAGGCATCAGGGCGCACTCCACTCGGGCTATGGCATCATCCTGGGCGGAGAAGGCAGATGTCCCCATTGAAATGATATGTAAGGCGGCAACTTGGTCATCACCTTCCACCTTTTATAAGCACTATCGCCTTGATCTATCTGCTAATTCCAGCTGTTTGGCCGTTCAGTACTTAGTGCTGTGGTCCCTCCCAGTTAAATAGTCTTTGAAAGTCTCTCGTTGTGGGTGCTGTCGTGGCGATAGGAAAACCGGTTTTTACGTACCGGTAATAGGATTTTACAGAGTCCACGACAGCACCCATACATTCCCCCCCGTATTTATTTACTTATTCCTGCACTCTGTTGGAAGGTGTGCCTTAGAGATCACTCTATAGAGGTGGTGGTATTTAGTAGTGTTTAAGATAATATTGTCATGTACTGATTCATTGGCGGTATCCCTTGTACTCTGGAACACAAACTGGAGGGCGAGGGGGACCGCCCCTTTTTAACCTGTAGGTTCCTGTCCGGAAGGTGGGCGGATCCCCTCTCTCGTTGTGGGTGCTGTCGTGGACTCTGTAAAATCCTATTACCGGTACGTAAAAACCGTTTTTTTCCACTAGAGTGAAACTTTAGCCCCAATTTTTTCAATTTTACAAGGAATATCATGAGAAAATGGACACAGTTTATTACCTAGTTTTTTCTGAACTCACTGATACCTCAGTTTGGGCGCACGGCAGGGCTCAGAAGGAAAGGAGCACCATTTGAATTTTGGAACACAGATTTGGCTGAAATAGATTGAAGTCGAAGTGTCATATTTGCAGTGCCCTAAGGTGCTCAAACAACATACATCCCCAACCCCAATTTGGAAACTACACCCCTCAAGGATTTTTTCCAGGTGTATAGTGACCATTTTGAAGTCACAAGTATTACACAGAATTTGATACATTATGTCATCATATTGTAAAAAAAAAATTTTTTGCACGAAAATGTTGATTTATGCCCAACATTTTCACTTTTGCAAGTGGTAACATGAAAAAAGTGGACAACACAGTTTGTTATCCACTTTCTTCTGAGAGTTCTGCCTGGACACACAGCAGTTCTCAGAAGGGAAGGAGCAACATTTGGTATTTGGAATGTAAATTTGTCTTGCAAACCTGGAAGAAGTATATGTTCCAAAGGCACTGGGAAGATAGATAAACCGAAGAAAGGGGCATACCTTTGAGACCAAAATTAAAGGAGTTAAAAAATTATATACTTTATTAATTTCAATTGATATAATCTGCAGTATGTAAATAAATCTGGCAATACAGATAAGGATAACATTAGTGGGAAACACATAAATATAAAATATGTTGCGTAGAATGCAGTTAAATAGCAAGTAGCAATAGGTATAAAATAGTAAAATATAGATAAACATTCAAAAGATAATATTATACCTAGAACAAGGTTTCAATACCATAGAAAGCAATTATTACCCACAGGGAGGTAGGAGGTAACACAGAAAGTAGTTAGTTATAGGAAGTTCATCCCTCAAACACCTGATGTGCATTTCACAAATGCTTCATGAGGGATGGTTTAGATTGTTGTATTCATTTAATTTTGTCCAAGCACATAGAGTGGGTACGGAAAGTATTCAGACCCCTTTACATTTTTCACTCTTTGTTTCATTGCAGCCATTTGGTAAATTCAAAAAGTTTATTTTTTTTCTCATTAATGTACACTCTGCACCCCATCTTGATTGAAAATAAAACAGAAATGTAGAAGTTTTTGCAAATTTATTAAAAAAGGAAAACTGAAATATCACATGATCATAAGTATTCAGACCCTTTGCTCAGACACTCATATTTAAGTCACATGCTGTCCATTTCCTTGTGATCCTCCTTGAGATGGTTCTATTCAGCAACGAGATCAAACTGAGCATGCACCACCCCCGGCAGCCATGTTCCCGGGGGCCATCACATCACAGCAAAGGATGTGCGGGGCCTCCGGGCTTTCACAAAATGCTGGCGGAGCCCCCCCACACCACAGAGCCCTGAGAGTCCTGTCGTCCCAGCCTGGGATGGAATTTCCCGGAGGCCACCACATTACAGCAATGGATGTGCAGGGGCCTTCGGGCTTTCACAAAATGCTGGCACCCCTGCCCCCTCATCACCAGCACTGCTGCACCAGTCTGGGATGGGAGTCATATCCGCCAGACCACTGAACACCCCCTGTGACCACGCTCCACAAGCACTGCCGAATCACCCCAGTAAGCAGAAGTTGGACTGTAAGATGGACCCCCATTTGACACATTAATTTTTTTCCCTATTTTCCTTCTAAAAATTTGGGTTGCATCTTATGGTCCGGTGCGTCTTATAGTCCGAAAAATATGGCAATCTACGGCTGCAGTGACTATTTTGTAACATTCACGCCATGCTTTTATTTTAATGTACAAATGCAAATCTGTTATTTTAGCCATACATTGTGCCCCCATAGAGTGTAGCTTATATATTGTGCATTGCTTGTGCGTCTGGAGACATGCTTCCTGTAAATTAAGTGCTCTCTCCCCACTACAATAATGCCAAACATTTGGCTGCTTAAGATACCGTCACACTCAGCGACGCTGCAGCAATATAGACAACGAGCCGATCGCTGGAGCGTCGCTGTTTAGGTCGCTGTAGAGACGTCAAACACAGCAACTCCAGAACGATGTAGGAGCGATCCAGTGACGTAACGGCAACTCACTTATCGTTCTCGCTGGTTGTTGGCTCCATGTAAAACGTTGCTGGCATCGTTGCTTTTGATGTCAAACATGACGATACACGCCGACCTGACTACGAAATAAAGTTCTGGACTTCTAGCTCGGACCAGCGATGGCACAGTGGGATCCAGAACGCTGCTGCGTGTCAAACACAACGAGATCGCTATCCAGGACGCTGCAACGTCACGGATCGTTGTCATTCTCGTTGCAAAGTTGCTGAGTGTGACGGTACCTTTACTGTGGTTTAGGCACAGTGGGGGCATTAAGATTTGAGAGAACAGACTTAAGTGGATTTTATTTGAGGATGTGGCAACCATGCCGTTTTTCCAGAGTCTTTCTACTATTAATGTCGGAAGCCCTATACTTCCAGTAACAGTTGAATGACCTGAGTGAGGGCTGGTTTTGTGCGGGATAAGACAGGGTTTTTGTTGGAAACATTTTGGGGTACATAACATTTATTGATTGCTTCAAGTATAAAGCTGGATCACATTCTTGTGTTCTACGCTGAGCACTTATATTTTGATTTCAGTGTAAATTTTGCAAAAAGGTAATTCATACGAAACCCCTCACGACAGGACCACTCACTATAATGAGACAGATGGAGGTGCTTTGGACTCTGTTTTTTCTCTCTTCTGGAAGTATCCCTTTTAGGTGTACACAGATCTCTGGTTGTCCATACTTGTGCGCTAAAAAGTCATCTAAAATGACGGGACACTGCTGGAACAGAGAGCAGACGGAATGCAAAGGCTTTCTAATAGCCTCATATATGAGTGGTTCTGTCGGAGGTTTCGTCTCAGTCGCATTTTTGGTGATATTACACGGAAACCACTACGTAAGTGCCAAGCTTAAATGTGAGCTGATCCTTATTCTGATTTTTGGGAGGCAAAATGAATAAATAGACAGCAGTACAAGAATACTTCATATTTTTATAAGTCATAAGATGACTTTATTATTCGGGGCGGTGCAATTACAGCGATACCAGATTTATAGCGTTCTTTTTAGGTTTTTGCTGCTATCGCACTGTAAAAATGCTTTTTTTTTCAATAACAAGTAGTTTATCATATTCTGAGAGCTGTAACTTTTTTTTTTTTTTGAGAGCGAGAAAAAACTGTATAAGGGCTTATTTTTTGTGCAACAAGTTGGAGATTTTTCGGTACCACTTTTTGAAAGCTGTTTTCAGACACAGAATGAACAAAACCCAGAAATTCAGTTATTGGTTTTACTTTTATCGTTTGCACCGCTCACCATGCAGTAAAAGTGATAAGGCGGATTTGTTTGTCGGGTGGGTATGATTACATTGATACCAGATTTATATTGTTTTTATATGCTTTGCTATTTTTACAGGCTAAAAATTATATTTTGCAAACTTGAGTTTGTTTTAGCATCGTCCTATTCTGAGAGCTGTAGCTTTTTATTTTTGGGGGTGAATGAGCCTTATTAAGGATTGTGTTTGTCGTTTTCATTTGTGCTATTTTTTTCCTTTACCTATGATTCATCATTTGTGGAGTGTTTATTTTATTTTAACTTTTTATGGTCTTTGCTGTATGGAATAAATAGTGACAGTTTTATAAATTGAGCCGTTCCAGATACAGCGATTAAAATGATGTGTACTTCTTTTGGTTTATTTTTATTATCGCAAAAGCTGCAATTTTGGGTGCTTATCGTAATTTTTGTGCACTTATTTTGTGTTGTTGGTTTTTTTAATATTCAATTACGTATGTTATGTAACTTTTTTCACTTTTTGACCAAGTCCCCCTGTGGGACAGGTATATTTTTTACTCTGATCGTTGGTCTCATGCATTGCAGTACTCATGTATTGAAATGCTGGAGACCTGTCATTCTTTCACAGACAGATCCTATGAGACCCTGCGTATATATCATGAACTTTACAGGCCACTGTATCCTGTGCTTATCAGATGACCATGTGGTACCATGGCAACGATTGGCGCCCATGATAACGTTTGTGGGGGTTGATCCTGACAAACGGGGTCTTTTTCAACTTCCTTTTAACCACCTAGATATTGGTGTCGCAATTGACAGCGATATTTAATGGATTAATCGGCCCCGATCGGTTTCTAAACCGGTCGGAGCCGATACTGCAGGTTGTCAGCGGCGCTGAGGCATAAGGCCCCTTAACCCCTTCCCGACCCATGACGCCACGTAGGCGTCATGAAAGTCGGTGCCATTCCGACCCATGACGCCTATGCGGCGTCATGGAAAGATCGCGTCCCTGCAGATCGGGTGAAAGGGTTAACTCCCATTTCACCCGATCTGCAGGGACAGGGGGAGTGGTAGTTTAGCCCAGGGGGGGTGGCTTCACCCCCTCGTGGCTACGATCGCTCTGATTGGCTGTTGAAAGTGAAACTGCCAATCAGAGCGATTTGTAATATTTCACCCATTATAACGGGTGAAATATTACAATCCAGCCATGGCCGATGCTGAAATATCATCGGCCATGGCTGGAAATACTAGTGTGCCCCCACCCCACCCCTCCGATCGCCCCCCCACCCCCCCGATCTGGCCGCTACACTGCTCCGGCTCCCCTCCGTCCAGTGCTCCGCTACCCCCCGTGCTCGTGTCCGCTCCCCCCGTGCTCCAATCACCCCCCCGTGCTCCAATCACCCCCCCTGCACTCCGATCCACCCCCCCCCGTGCTCCGTTCCACCCCCCCGTGCTCCATTCCAGCCCCCCCGTGCTCCGTTCCACGCCCCCCGCGCTCCGTTCCACCCCTCCCGCGCTCCGATTCCCCCCCCCCCGTGCTCCGATCCCCCCCCCCCCCCCGTGGTCCCCCCCCACCCTATCATACTTACCGATCCAGCCGTGGTCCCGTCCGTCTTCTCCCGGGTGCCGCCATGTTCCAAAATGGCGGGCGCATGCGCAGTGCGCCCGCCGAATCTGCCGGCCGGCAGATTCGTTCCAAAGTGCATTTTGATCACTGAGATATAATCTATCTCAGTGATCAAAATAAAAAAAATAATAAATGCCCCCCCCCCCCCCCCCCTTTGTCACCCCCATAGGTAGGGACAATAAAAAAATAAAGAAATTTTTTTTTTTCCACTAATGTTAGAATAGGGTTAGGGGTAGGGTTAGGGGTAGGGTTAGGGGTAGGGTTAGGGTTAGGGGTAGGGTTAGGGGTAGGGTTAGGGGTAGGGGTAGGGTTAGGGCTAGGGTTAGGGCTAGGGTTAGGGTTAGGAATGTGCACACGTATTCTGGTCCTCTGCGGATTTTTCCGCTGCGGATTTGATAAATCCGCAGTGCTAAACCGCTGCGGATTTATGGCGGATTTACCGCGTTTTTTTCTGCGCATTTCACTGCGGTTTTACAATTGCGATTTTCTATTGGAGCAGTTGTAAAACCGCTGCGGAATCCGCACAAAGAAGTGACATGCTGCGGAATGTAAACCGCTGCGTTTCCGTGCAGTTTTTCCGCAGCATGGGCACAGCGATTTTTGTTTCCCGTAGGTTTACATTGAACTGTAAACTCATGGGAAACTGCTGCGGATCCGCAGCGTTTTCCGCAGCGTGTGCACATACCTTTAGAATTAGGCTATGTGCACACGGTGCGGATTTGGCTGCGGATTCGCAGCAGTGTTCCATCAGGTTTACAGTACCATGTAAACATATGAAAAACCAAATCCGCTGTGCCCATGGTGCGGAAAATACCGCGCGGGAACGCTGCGTTGTATTTTCCGCAGCATGTCAATTCTTTGTGCGGATTCCGCAGCGTTTTACACCTGTTCCTCAATAGGAATCCGCAGGTGAAATCCGCACAAAAAACACTGGAAATCCGCGGAAAATCCGCAGGTAAAACACAGTGCCTTTTACCCGCAGATTTTTCAAAAATGGTGCGGAAATATCTCACACGAATCCGCAACGTGGGCACATAGCCTTAGGGTTAGGGTTGGGTTGGAATTAGGGTTGTGGTTAGGGTTAGGGGTGTGTTGGGGTTAGTGTTGTGGTTAGGGGTGTGTTGGGGTTAGGGTTGTGATTAGGATTATGGCTACAGTTGGGATTAGGGTTAGGGGTGTGTTGGGGTTAGTGTTGGAGATTTGAGGGGTTACCACTGTTTAGGCACATCAGGGGTCTCCAAACGCAACATGGCGCCACCATTGATTCCAGCCAATCTCGTATTCAAAAAGTCAAATGGTGCTCCCTCACTTCCGAGCCCTGACGTGTGCCCAAACAGTGGTTTACCCCCACATATGGGGTACCAGCATACTCAGGACAAACTGCGCAACAATTACTGGGGTCCAATTTCTCCTGTTACCCTTGTGAATCTAAAAAAATGCTTGCTAAAACATAATTTTTGAGGAAAGAAAAATGATTTTTTATTTTCACGGCTCTGCATTGTAAACGTCTGTGAAGCACTTGGGGGTTCAAAGTGCTCACCACATATCTAGATAAGTTCCTTGGGGGGTCTAGTTTCTAAAATGGGGTCACTTGTGGGGGGTTTCTACTGTTTAGGCACACCAGGGGCTCTGCAAACGCAACGTGACACCCGCAGACCATTCCATCAAAGTCTGCATTTCAAAAGTCACTACTTCCCTTCTGAGCCCCGACGTGTGCCCAAACAGTGGTTTACCCCCACATATGGGGTATCAGCGTACTCAGGAGAAACTGGACAACAACTTTTGGGGTCCAATTTCTCCTGTAACCCTTGGGAAAATAAAAAATTCTGGGCTAAATAATTATTTTTGAGGAAAGAAAACGTATTTATTATTTTCACGGCTCTGCATTATAAACTTCTATGAAGCACTTGGGGGTTCAAAGTGCTCACCACACATCTAGATAAGTTCCTTTCAGGGTCTAGTTTCCAAAATGGGGTCACTTGTGGGGGGTTTCTACTGTTTAGGCACATCAGGGGCTCTGCAAACGCAACGTGACGCCCGCAGAGCATTCCATCAAAGTCTGCATTTCAAAACGTCACTACTTCAATTCCAAGCCCCGGCATGTGCCCAAACAGTAGTTTACCCCCACATATGGGGTATCACCGTACTCAGGAGAAACTGGACAACAAATATTGGGGTCAAATTTCTCCTGTTACCCTTGGGAAAATTAAAAAATTCTGGGCTAAATAATTATTTTTGAGGAAAGAAAACGTATTTATTATTTTCACGGCTCTGCATTATAAACTTCTATGAAGCACTTGGGGGTTCAAAGTGCTCACCACACATCTAGATAAGTTCCTTTGGGGGTCTAGTTTCCAAAATGGGGTCACTTGTGGGGGGTTTCTACTGTTAAGCCACATCAGGGGCTCTGCAAACGCAACGTGACGCCCACAGAGCATTCCATCAAAGTCTGCATTTCAAAACGTCACTACTTCACTTCCGAGCCCCGGCATGTGCCCAAACAGTGATTTACCCCCACATATGGGGTATCAGCGTACTCAGGAGAAACTGGACAACAACTTTTGGGGTCAAATTTCTCCTGTTACCCTTGGGAAAATAAAAAATTGCAGGCTAAAAGATCATTTTTGAGAAAATAATTTTTTTTTTTATTTTCATGGCTCTGCGTTATAAACTTCTGTGAAGCACTTGGGGGTTCAAAGTCCTCACCACACATCTAGATTAGTTCCTTTGGGGGTCTAGTTTCTAAAATGGTGTCATTTCTGGGGGATCTCCAATGTTTAGGCACACAGGGGCTCTCCAAACGTGACATGGTGTCCGCTAATGATTGGAGCTAATTTTCCATTTAAAAAGCCAAATGGCGTGCCATCCCTTCCGAGCCCTGCCGTGCGCCCAAACAGTGGTTTACCCCCACATATGGGGTATCAGCGTACTCAGGACAAACTGGACAACAATATTTGGGGTCCAATTTCTCCTATTATCCTTGGCAAAATAGGAAATTCCAGGCTAAAAAATCATTTTTGAGGAAAGAAAAATTATTTTTTATTTTCATGGCTCTGCGTTATAAACTTCTGTGAAGCACCTGGGGGTTTAAAGTGCTCAATATGCATCTAGATAAGTTCCTTGGGGGGTCTAGTTTCCAAAATGGGGTCACTTGTGGGGGAGCTCCAATGTTTAGGCACACAGGGGCTCTCCAAACGCGACATGGTGTCCGCTAACAATTGGAGCTAATTTTCCATTCAAAAAGTCAAATGGCGCGCCTTCTCTTCCGAGCCCTGCCGAGTGCCCAAACAGTGGTTTACCCCCACATATGAGGTATCGGCGTACTCGGGAGAAATTGCCCAACAAATTTTATGATCCATTTTATCCTACTGCCCATGTGAAAATGAAAAAATTGAGGCGAAAAGAATTTTTTTGTGAAAAAAAATTACTTTTTCATTTTTACAGATCAATTTGTGAAGCACCTGAGGGTTTAAAGTGCTCACTAGGCATCTAAATTAGTTCCTTGGGGGGTCTAGTTTCCAAAATGGGGTCACTTGTGGGGGAGCGCCAATGTTTAGGCACACAGGAGCTATCCAAACGCGACATGGTGTCCGCTAACGATGGAAATAATTTTTCATTCAAAAAGTCAAATGGCGCTCCTTCCCTTCCGAGCCTTACCATGTGCCCAAACAGTGGTTTACCTCCACATGTGAGGTATTGGTGTACTCAGGAGAAATTGCCCAACACATTTTAGGATCCATTTTATCCTGTTGCCCATGTGAAAATGAAAAAATTGAGGTTAAAAGAATTTTTTTGTGAAAAAAAAGTACTTTTTCATTTTTACGGATCAATTTGTGAAGCACCTGGGGGTTCAAAGTGCTCACTATGCATCTAGATAAGTTCCTTGGGGCGTCTAGTTTCCAAAATGGGGTCACTTGTGGGGGAGCTCCAATTTTTAGGCACACGGGGGCTCTCCAAACGTGACATGGTGTCCGCTAAAGAGTGGAGCCAATTTTTGATTCAAAAAGTCAAATGGCGCTCCTTCCCTTCCAAGCCCTGCCGTGCGCCAAAACAGTGGTTTACCCCCACATATGAGGTATCAGCGTACTCAGGACAAATTGGACAACAACGTTCATGGTTCAGTTTCTCCTTTTACCATTGGGAAAATAAAAAAATTGTTGCTAAAAGATAATTTTTGTGACTAAAAAGTTAAATGTTCATTTTTTCCTTCCATGTTGCTTCTGCTGCTGTGAAGCACCTGAAGGGTTAATAAACTTCTTGAATGTGGTTTTGAGTACCTTGAGGGGTGCAGTTTTTAGAATGGTGTCACTTTTGGGTATTTTCAGCCATATAGACCCCTCAAACTGACTTCAAATGTGAGGTGGTCCCTAAAAAAAATGGTTTTGTAAATTTCGTTGTAAAAATGACAAATCGCTGGTCGAATTTTAACCCTTATAACTTCCTAACAAAAAAAAATTTTGTTTCCAAAATTGTGCTGATGTAAAGTAAACATGTGGGAAATGTTATTTATTAACTATTTTGTGTCACATATCTCTCTGGTTTAACAGAATAAAAATTCAAAATGTGAAAATTGCGAAATTTTCAAAATTTTCGCCAAATTTCCGTGTTTATCACAAATAAATGCAGAATTTATTGACCTAAATTTACCACTAACATGAAGCCCAATATGTCACGAAAAAACAATCTCAGAACCGCTAGGATCCGTTGAAGCGTTCCTGAGTTATTACCTCATAAAGGGACACTGGTCAGAATTGCAAAAAACGGCAAGGTCTTTAAGGTCAAAATAGGCTGGGTCTTGAAGGGGTTAATGACTGCCATTAAAAGGTGCATTGGTGATCGTTAAGAGGTTAAGCACTTGGCTCAGGTAAGTCGTTTACTAGATTATCATTTTTGATAGGGCAGTCAAATTAGGAAAAAATGTTCTTGGAGGTGTCACTAGGCACAATTGTTCTGCTGTTTGCTTGGTGGAGAGAGGCCTGGGTGTTTTCTGTAATGATCTGGCACATAGCTTGTAGCTTTGTCACATTTCTGTTTTATCTGAACTAACATCCAGAACATGGTACAAAGCCTCTTATCTGCAGGAAATTTCCATTTCATTTACTTAAGTTATATTTCATTTGCCGAACATACAAAGGAACATGAAGCGCTAAAAAAAAAAATCTTTACTGAAAAGTGGTGATGTTACATACCCTGGGCAGTTTGGCCAAGCGTGCATGTGCCCTCCGCTGAGATGGGAGCCCCTCACTGCCAGACACTCATTCAAGCTTCTTATCTCACTTAAGAAAGGATCGGGTATGTTGAAATTCAACATGTTTGATTATTGTTTCTCCCAAATGTCATCTAAACATCTTGTGCACATAAAATGTATCATGGCTGATATAAATCACTAGCTATTGAACCCGTTCTACGCCCGGGTGGCGAGCATTTATATTGGTATATGGTCTCCATCCTGGTATGTGCTGCTCCCATCTTGCTCCCCCATCCTGTCATGTGCTGCTCCATCCTGCGTCCTCATCCTGTCATGTGCTGCTCCATCCTGCGCCCCCATCCTGTCATGTGCTGCTCCATCCTGCGTCCCCATCCTGTCATGTGCTGCTCCACCTTGCGCTCCCATCCTGTCATGTGCTGTTCCAACCTGCATCCCCATCCTGTCATGTGCTGCTCCATCCTGCGTCCCCATCCTGTCATGTGCTCCCATCCTGCGCCCGTCTTGTCATGTGCTGCTCCCATCCTGCCCCCATCCTGTCATGTGGTGCTCCCATCGTGCGCAACCATTCTGTCATGTGCTGTTCCCATCCTGTGTCCCCATTTTGTCATGTGGTGCTCCCATCCTGCGCAACCTTTCTGTCATGTTCTGCTCCCATCCTGTGCCCCCATTCTGTTGTAATGTGCTGCACCCATTCTGCCTGTTCCTGTTTCCATTCTGCCATATGTTGCTCCCATCTTTCTCTCTCCGGCTGTGCTGCCTGAGTGCGGCTGTGCTGCCTGAGTGCGGCTGTGCTGCCTGAGTGCGGCTGTGCTGCCTGAGTGCGGCTGTCCTGCGTGAGTGCGGCTGTCCTGCGTGAGTGCGGCTGTCCTGCGTGAGTGCGGCTGTCCTGCGTGAGTGCGGCTGTCCTGCGTGAGTGCGGCTGTCCTGCGTGAGTGCGGCTGTCCTGCGTGAGTGCGGCTGTATTGTGAGTGTGGCTGTATTGTGAGTGTGCGGGCGAGTGTGGCTGTACTGCGGGCGAGTGTGGCTGTACTGCGGGCGAGTGTGGCTGTACTGCCTGAGTGCGGCGCTGGCTATAATGGATACAGCACCCCTGCAGCCAGCACAGCAAGGGCTTACTCCGCCCACTCGCATCACTGGTCACATGCTGGGGACATCATCGAAGGTCCTGGAGCTCCGCTGGGCTCTACATCTACCCTGACCGGAGCTGCAGAGCACGGAGCCCCCATGGCTGCTATATTATGGGGGATACACGGGTGTGTGGAGCCCCCATGGCCGGTATATTGGGGGGGGGATAAGTAAGTTCGGTTGCGTCACTCTTGTCCAGACTGCGCAGGCGCGGTGCGTCGCGCTTGCGCAGTCTATAAAGGCTTCGGACAGAGTGACGCTCCCACCGTTATATTATAGATGTGTTCTGATTTAACATTAAAGGAGGCATGCATGAAAATTGTAATTTATTTTATTCACAAAATTTAGCTCTTCTACCCATAAAAAGAAATCCTAAAGTAGCCACCGCTATGTGTTCCCCTTTTGCGTGGCTTGTCAGGCTAAAACCATCTCTAGTAACAGATACATCAAGATGGATCACAGGGGTAGGCTGAGCAGGGTGCTACCCTGCACCCTAAATGTGTGGGGGTACAGTACTGAGAGTCCTAGTGGTTGATGCTTTCTATCATCCAGCTAGCTGAAAAGATGACACAATGTAGCAAGTTTTCCAAGACAACTCGTGTCTCTTCATAAGGTAAGTTGACAAGTGAAAACCAAATTGCAACAGCCACCAGAATACCAAAAACCACCTCCTATATAACAAAACTAAACAAGAAAGCCACCAAGTAGTCACCTACAATCCACATCTGGAGACGTTGACCGGAGCTGCATGGAAACTACAACCATTGTTACAAAAGTAAATGTCAGATAAAATCCATACATCCAAGATGAGAAGCTCTCTATCCTTTCCAACAAGAACAACAAGAATATTTCTGTGCAAAAAGAAAAAAAACGTAAAACCTGTCCTTATATAATGACCATTATATAATGACCGCGGACAAGATAAAGATTCCTAATGCATAAGCAGGACTACAAGATTTCACAGCTTCCACTGCACCCAATTGTGGCACTCCCACCAAACTTTTTATTGCCTTACTTGTGTAAATGTACAGTATATGTAATGTAGGTGTATTAATATATTGAGCGAATATCTTCCGAATCTGAATTTGCCATATTCGTGCCATATTGCTACACTATTCGTGGCAAATTTATGTTTGATTATCGGTTCCCAACATATTCATTAATTTCTACGCCCATTGATTCCAATGACGTTTGGCGAATATTGCAAAATCAATATTCGCTGCTGATTGTAATCACAACCGAATTTTGAAAAATTTGCTCAACTCTACTCACCAACCTCCAACTTCCTCTCCGGTCCGCTTCTGGGTCATATGAGGGCAATTTCAACTTGCTTCATCATGTTATCCGGAAGTCACTTTTAGAATACAAGTCTATGGGGCCTTGTTCTGACAAGCAACAGGCTTACATTGTAAAAGCCACTTCTGGCTCCCAAACAGGACGCAGTGTGAGCAAGTCGGCCTAGAAGTCATGTGAGTGAGATAGAGGCCGCGAAGACTGGGATCGGTAAGTATATTAACACTTACACAACCCTACTTTTTATTGGCTACACCTACACAGAAGTAACCAATAAAACATTTAGTGAGAGCGCTTCTTTAATTTTACTTATGAAATATCCGACCGGGATCTGTATTTAGCAGAAACAGACTAAAGGTACCGTCACACATAACGATATCGTTAACAATATCGTTGCTTTTTGTGACGTAGCAGCGATATCTTTAAGGAAATCGTTATGTGTGACAGCGACCAACGATCAGGCCCCTGCTTGGAGATCGTTGATCGCTGAGTAAAGTCCTGAACTTTATTTCGTCGCTGGATCTCCCGCTGACATCGCTGGATCAGCGTGTGTGACACCGATCCAGCGATGTCTTCACTGGTAACCAGGGTAAACATCGGGTTACTAAGCGCAGGGCCGCGCTTAGTAACCCGATGTTTACCCTGGTTACCAGCGTAAACGTAAAAAAAACAAACACTACATACTTTCCATCCGCTGTCTGTCCCCGGCGCTCTGCTTCTCTGCACTCCTCCTGCATCCTGTGTCAGTGCCGGCCAGCCGGAAAGCACAGTGGTGATGTCATCGCTCTGCTTTCCGGCTGACCGGCGCTGACAGTGCAGAGGAAAGCAGAGCACCGGAGGACAGACAGCTGAAGGTAAGTAGTGTTTGTTTTTTTAACATTTATGCTGGTAACCATGGTAAACATCGGGATACTAAGCACGGCCCTGCGCTTAGTAACCCGATGTTTACCCTGGTTACCGGGGACCTCGGGATCGTTGGTCGCTGGAGAGCTGTCTGTGTGACAGCTCTCCAGCGACCAAACAGCGACGCTGCAGAGATCGACATCGTTGTCGGTATCGCTGCAGCGTCGCTTTAGTGTGACGGTACCCTTAGACTTTAAATAAGTTTACATTCAGACATATGTTTGAAATGCCGGAGTCCTGCCTGATTTTTTTTTTTTTTATATTCTTTTCGGATAGGCCACTGACTCATAAAGTTTCATAAATCTATTCACACATGCATGAAAATAACGGATCTGTGCGTGAGATCCGTGACACTCAGAGCATTTTGAGGACCAGAATAGGATATTCTCAAAAATCAGTCATCCTAATGATATGTGCACACCTTGCGGATTCCATTGTGGATTTTTCCGCAGAATCCGCAGGTAAAATGACCTGTGTTTTACCTGCGGGTTTTCTGCGGATTTTGTGCGGATTTCGCCTGCGTTTTTACACTTTGAATTCCTATAAAGGAACAGGTGTAAAGCGCTGCAGAATCTTCACAAAGAATTGACATTCTGCGGAAAATAAACAGCTGCGTTTCTGCCTGAAATTTCTGCAGCATGTGCACTGCGGATTTGGTTTTCCGTAGGTTTACATGGAACTGTACAACGCATGGATAAAGCTGCAGATCCACAGCCAAATCCACAACATGTGCATATACCCTTATGTTTCCTATTTCCCTATAATGGAATTATCATTCGGGTAGCTTTCAGGTGTTGCTTACAAGCTATGTTGCTAATCATGACGTGTTTTCTGGCACATGAAACCGGTTTTCAATTAAATCAGTTGGCCGTTCGCACACAAATTTGGATTGATATTGGCTTTACTACAAATCGGCCAGATATTTGTGCTTAATGAGCACCATTTGATCGTTTGTTCTAATACTGTGTGCATATTCTCTGCATCACATGTATCCGTGAATGTAAAAATGACACCAGATAAACCAAGTCTTGGATATGGCAAGCATAAGAAATCGACCAGGTATTGGAAATGTAGATACATTTTATCAGCCTGGTTTTGTGTAGTGTTCCCATTGCCTAATGTTTATTAAGGCAAGAAACCTGTTCCCTATGCACTTCAGTGGTGCTAATGGCTCCTCGCTGTGTATTCCCCTATTCTGCAGCACGAAGCATCCTCTTGTTTGTTGCGACCACTTGTGCTCAGCAACTGTTTTTGCTTTCTGACACCATGACTACAATGAATGCAAAGTCAGAAACGGCAGCTGGTGTTTTCTTCCTAATCCTAAAAAGATCAACATTAATCACACCGGTTTCATGCTCCGAGCTCCCTCTGCACGAGGGCTACCGGCTCCTGTGTCTGCCGGGCATGGGGCCGCACGTACTTTAGGAGACTTCTAGCTGGAATGGATTACAAGTAATACCCCTTGACTTGTTTGAAAATGTATGCTGAACACAAATCGGCATGGCATTAATGGGATGTGTTCTCATTTGTGATGGCGATAATCTGCCAGTGAAGCATTGGCCCAGTGACCTGTAGAGAGGGAGCCATCAGAATGTATTGAGCCGTATGCCCAACCTTCTGCCACTGCTGTGTCCTTCAGATCAACTCTGGGGGGGGGGATTTATCATTCATGTTGGAGAATGGATGGATTATCTGTTAACAAAAGTGGATCAAATTGTGTCAAATGTATTAAATGTATTAAATTAAATGATCAAACCAGTGCCTTTTGGTTCGTATGTTTTGTTGTAGGACTTCACGGCATTCCCAAAATAAAGAACCAGTTATAACATGCTGTATGGCACTTACACTTTATCTTCAGACTATTTCTTTATCATTCTGTGTCCTCAAGCATTTCTTTGGTTATGTCTACAGCTGAATAAAGCCTCCCATACACATTAGATGGCTGTCCACCAAACTATGGATTTGTCGATCATTCAGCAGGCAGC
This sequence comes from Ranitomeya imitator, assembly GCF_032444005.1. Classification (NCBI taxonomy): domain Eukaryota; kingdom Metazoa; phylum Chordata; class Amphibia; order Anura; family Dendrobatidae; genus Ranitomeya; species Ranitomeya imitator. The sequence continues at coordinate 157,730,956 of NC_091286.1, forward strand.
CATCTTGGTCGTCTCTCCCACGCAGAGGAGCACTTGCTTGGCCGAATTTTCCTGTGTTCTCTTTGAGAGAGCTGCTGCCAGGCATGTCTGGCGGCAACTTATTTCAGGGAAAACAAAAGGATCAGCAGTCTGAAATTGTACAGTTAGGGCCAGAAATATTTGGACAGTGACACAATTTTCGCGAGTTGGGCTCTGCATGCCACCACATTGGATTTGAAATGAAACCTCTACAACAGAATTCAAGTGCAGATTGTAACGTTTAATTTGAAGGGTTGAACAAAAATATCTGATAGAAAATGTAGAAATTGTACACATTTCTTTACAAACACTCCACATTTTAGGAGGTCAAAAGTAATTGGACAAATAAACATAACCCAAACAAAATATTTTTATTTTCAATATTTTGTTGCAAATCCTTTGGAGGCAATCACTGCCTTAAGTCTGGAACCCATGGACATCACCAAACGCTGGGTTTCCTCCTTCTTAATGCTTTGCCAGGCCTTTACAGCCGCAGCCTTCAGGTCTTGCTTGTTTGTGGGTCTTTCCGTCTTAAGTCTGGATTTGAGCAAGTGAAATGCATGCTCAATTGGGTTTAGATCTGGAGATTGACTTGGCCATTGCAGAATGTGCCACTTTTTGGCACTCATGAACTCCTGGGTAGCTTTGGCTGTATGCTTGGGGTCATTGTCCATCTGTACTATGAAGCGCCGTCCAATCAACTTTGCAGCATTTGGCTGAATCTGGGCTGAAAGTATATCCCGGTACACTTCAGAATTCATCCGGCTACTCTTGTCTGCTCTTATGTCATCAATAAACACAAGTGACCCAGTGCCATTGAAAGCCATGCATGCCCATGCCATCACGTTGCCTCCACCATGTTTTACAGAGGATGTGGTGTGCCTTGGATCATGTGCCGTTCCCTTTCTTCTCCAAACTTTTTTCTTCCCATCATTCTGGTACAGGTTGATCTTTGTCTCATCTGTCCATAGAATACTTTTCCAGAACTGAGCTGGCTTCTTGAGGTGTTTTTCTGCAAATTTAACTCTGGCCTGTCTATATTTGGTATTGATGAATGGTTTGCATCTAGATGTGAACCCTTTGTATTTACTGTCATGGAGTCTTCTCTTTACTGTTGACTTAGAGACAGATACACCTACTTCACTGAGAGTGTTCTGGACTTCAGTTGATGTTGTGAACGGGTTCTTCTTCACCAAATTAAGTATGCGGCGATCATCCACCACTGTTGTCATCCGTGGACGCCCAGGCCTTTTTGAGTTCCCAAGCTCACCAGTCAATTCCTTTTTTCTCAGAATGTACCCAACTGTTGATTTTGCTACTCCAAGCATGTCTGCTATCTCTCTGATGGATTTTTTCTTTTTTTTCAGCCTCAGGATGTTCTGCTTCACCTCAATTGAGAGTTCCTTTGACCGCATGTTGTCTGCTCACAGCAACAGCTTCCAAATGCAAAACCACACACCTGGAATCCACCCCTGACCTTTTAACTACTTCATTGATTACAGGTTAACGAGGGAGACGCCTTCAGAGTTAATTGCAGCCCTTAGAGTCCATTGTCCAATTACTTTTGGTCCCTTGAAAAAGAGGACGCTATGCATTACAGAGCTATGATTCCTAAACCCTTTCTCCGATTTGGATGTGGAAACTATCATATTGCAGCTGGGAGTGTGCACTTTCAGCCAATATTATATATATAATTGTATTTCTGAACATGTTTTTGTAAACAGCTAAAATAACAAAACTTGTGTCACTGTCCAAATATTTCTGGCCCTAACTGTATATGCTGAATCATGAATTCCTCCAACACGCATTGGACTGACGGCTAAACCTGTCGCTATAGGCATCAAGTCTAATGTTTATAGGGGATTTTCTGAAGTACACTGCTATCTATGCCACTGTGTATTTATATAGCACATTACCAGTGGTCTCCTCCTCTGTGTTGAATAGCATAATATACAAAGCTATTCTAAGCAGAAAAAAATGGCAGAATGTATATAGGACTTAACTGGCAAAATCATCCAACTAGACAGAAAAAAACCAATATTGTTTCTGAAATCAAACAATATTATCACATATCAACTACTGATCTCACTTTTGATTTATTAAAATGAGCCCAGTTTTACAGTTTGGGTGCGAAGAATTCTGTGTATGTATTTTTCTTGTGTGTTAAAACAAGTGGTAGAGCTAGGTGTAGGTTTACATCAGTAGAAATGAAATAAGAAAGTGTTATTTTTATGTTTGGTCTATGCTAATCCCACATACAGAAAACTTATAAAGCACAAAGTGTTTTTCCCATGAAGGCTATGTGCACACATTCAGGATCTCTCGCAGAAAATTCCTGAGAAAAACCTGAAATTTTCTGCAAGAAATCTGCATGTGTTTTTGCCGCGTTTTTGATGCGTTTTTTTCCGGACATTTCCCAATGCATTTTGTAGTGGGAAATCTGCAATGAACATGCTGCGTTTTTTACCGCGATGTGTTTTTTTTCGCAGAAAAAAACGCACCATGTGCACAAAACATGCAAAATTCATTCTAAATGATGGGATGCTTATTGTATGCTTTTTTTGCGGTTTTATAGCGTTTTTATAGGGAAAAAACGCGAAATAACCGCGAAAAAACAGCAACGTGTGCACCCAGCCTAAATGTGCTAATCAGAATGTTTGTTACAAAAGAAAACAAAAAGACAAAACCGTGAAACATTGTGTGCAGAATTGTAGGCGGAACATTATAGGTGTGTAAGGAGATACACCGTGACCAAAATGCACGCTGCCCTGGGTGATATCATGTCATGAGGCTTAATCTTGTGATCTGCGCTCAGTTGACAGGGAGCCAATAATATTGTTCTTGTTCCATTTAATTTGACCTTTGCTCTGTGCCCCGTCCGCATCGCTCAGCAGTATTGATTTCCAATGGACTGCTTAGTGCGGGCATGATGATGATGATGATGAAAGCTGGGCAGTCACTGGGAGGGAGCAGCACATTTCTACAGCTGTTGTGCAGCAAGTGCCTGCGCTGTGCTGATCCTGTAGTGTCACTGCTAATTGTACCTTGCCTCACATCTGTACCGATGGCACGTGCCAGCAAGGGAGGAGAAAGAGGTTACTCATTATTTATTAATTGTCTGATTGCTAAATTTAGCTAGAGTCTAGTCATGGCTAGCTGTGGATACAATGAGGTCTGGACTTGTCGAGCCTTCGTCCGGAGAGCTGTCTCTTAATCTGTGCCGCAAGGCAAAATTTCTTTAAAAAGAAACTAAAACTCTTTTCCTGTTTCTGTTCAGATAGAGAAAGTGGCATAAAGACAGACCGGAAGCCTGGCGTGGCAGAGATGACAGATCACTCGCCTCCTGATGTCAGCACAGCAAGCAAGCTCACCAGGGGAACTGACCACCACACTGTGCCCAGGAAGAGTCTCACAGAGGAGCAGCAGGCTATCACTGGTGGCACAACCTTAGAGTCACCCACCCAGTCCACAGGGACGGGAGGCAGGGCTAATCCTGACAGCAGCTTTTCTTCTGGGGATGCTGGGAAGAATAACAACCTCCTGCAACCTGAGGCAACACCACCCGGCAATAATGTGTCAGAAATAGAGCCGCTCTCCAAGGACAGGGCAGAAGAACAAGCCGGTAACCCAATGGTAGACAAATTGATAGCAGCATCTGCAGTTCATTCAGTGGAAACGAAGGATGACAATTCTGGAGGGAGCAGTTCCTTAGAATGCATGGGTATCATCCATAGTGTCCACCCCGTCAGCAGCTCACATTACTCAGCCACAGGAGATGGCGATACAAAAAGGATTATTAATCCCGAGAGCCACGTAGACGAAGTAGGACTTTGCCCAAAAGGCAGTGCTAAACAGAAATGTCTGGAGGAACTGAGCAAGTCTCAGCGTCAAGCTACAGTTGAGTTTATAGCGAGTCTCCTCAACGGGGACCTGAAAGATAGTGAGAATTTCCTGGCCCACTTGGACTTCCAGGAGGACACCTATTCTGAAGAAGAGATGTCACCAAGCCCAGGGGAATCTGTCTTGGGGGATAGCCTACTTTCACTGGATGAGCTGGCAAAGAGGATAGAGATCGAGGAGGTAAGCTGTTAATTAGAATGCCGATATTTGTGTTATTAAGGTGGTCATCACGAACCTCAGTGGGGAAAGAGTTTACTCTGGAAGGTTTGAGCACGTGTAGTGCTAGTACTGATTAACCCTGTAGGCTTCTAGCAATTCTTGTCATAAAGAATAGGTTCTAACAACCTAAGTGAATGTACATGAAGGCTTATGATCAGTTTCCGAAAGTGTGTTCCCGGGAACGCCTGCAGGTTCTGGAATTACAAATGACATTATCGCTAATGACACCTATTGCCAGCTTGTACATACCTGTATACTCCTAAAAGCTTCAAAAACTAATCGCTGCTATGATCTGTACACTCTGTGCCTCGTTCAGTGTTATTATTTAGGAAGTGTTGGTCAATTTCCAATAGTCTTTAGTACCTCCACGAGCCAATTCATAGTCTCGGTGGCCAAACAGTACTTGTACTTGCCTGACTTCTTCAGTCAGTAACAGCTCAACATATTAGGGCTAGTTTCATATTTCATAGTTTTCTGGTTGTGTACAGATATTTAACAAGGGAAATGCTGTGAGATTTGAGTGTGTCCCTATGAATTGAGTTCTGGATGAGAGTAAGGATGCATTTAACACTGAATGATTATCGTGCTTAAGAAAGAAATCTAGTTTTCCTATAATCTGTCAGTGTAAACAGGCTACCAATCAACCGGCAAACAAAATGCTCGTTCAGCAAGTGAAAAGATGTTTTTTTTGCAGGGTAAAGGGTCATCTTTCTTAGTGGCACATCATCCTGTGTAAACAGGACCTGTACTGCTGAGAGGAATGGCAGCCTATGCGCACGCGGCAATCCATTACAAGTCACTCAGTACACATTGTTTTCTTTGATCTGCCTGTGTAAACAAGTTATTAAACGATTGCTAATCTGTAAAAATTTACCAATCTGCCATTCTTTAGTCCTGCCGGTCAGTTTGACTCACTGAACTGCAAATTGGTAAACTGCGGCTTGGTAAACTTCGGCCTATTGGTATTTGTTTAATATCTTGGTTATACAGGCAGATCAAAATTAACAATGTGCACTGAGCCATCAGTAATAGATTGCTCAGTGCGCGTAGGCTGCCATTGCTCTTTTCAATCAGCGTCCTGTGTGTCGGCGAGAACAATGATTTTTGCTCTCACAAAAGATCATTTCACCATTTCACTTGTTCATTGGGTGAACGGCAGATCATCGTGAAACAGGCAGTCTTAAAGTACCATTCCAGCTGTTTTTTTCCCCACTGGAGTGGGACAGTAACTTCCCTGTCCCCGGTCAGATACTCACCGTTTTCACCGTTTTTCTGTGCTGCTCCGCTCCCACGGCGCCATCTTGGGAGCGCAGTTTTTGACTGGCTGCAAGTTAGAAGCTACATCACAAGCTCTCAATGCAAGTCTATGAGAGCCAGAAAGAGGCCAGAAAGATGCTCTCATAGACTTACATTGATTAGTGACCTCTGTGCAGGCCCATGAAACACTGGAGCAGCCTGCAGGTCAAAAAATGCAGGAGACGGACCAGTGCAGCAGCAAAAACAGGTGAAAACGAAGATGAGTATCAGCAAAAAAAGAATAAAAGAAAGTGCACTCACCGATCCTTGAAAATAATATGCCTTTTAATCAGAACATGTGCAGGAACTTACAGACAGCGGGCAAGGGACTTGGATTTTCAACACCACTCCAGCAGTGAAATACAAAAAAACCTTGCCGTGGTCCTTTAAGCACGCTCGTGCATGGTAATCTGTGTCTAAATGTACCCTTCAGTGTATTTCATGCGGTAAGGGTACCGTCACACAGTGCAATTTTCATCGCTACGACGGTACGATCTGTGACGCTCCAGCGTCGTAACAATATCGCTCCAGCGTCGTAGACTGCTGTCACACTTTGCAATCTACGACGCTGGAGCGATAATTTCATGACGTATGTGCGATGTAGAAGCCGTTGGTTACTATGCGCACATCGTATACGATATATGTTACACCATGCAATCATGCCGCCACAGCGGGACACTAGACGACGAAAGAAAGTTTCAAACGATCTGCTACGACGTACGATTCTCAGCGGGGTCCCTGATCGCAGGAGCGTGTCAGACACTGCGATCTCGTAACTATATCGCTCGAACGTCACGAATCGTGCCGTCGTAGCGATCAAAATTGCACTGTGTGACGGTACCCTTACTGTGTTTCCAAAGTTAGCACAATTGTATGCAAGTGTACTGTATACAATGTAAACCAGCTCTCAAAGGTCACCATACTGTCAGATGTGCGGCAGTTAAACAGTGTGCTGGAAGCTTTACCATACTGTCAGATGTGCAGCAGTGCCACACTGTGTGCTGGAAGCTTTACCATACTGTCAGATGTGCAGCAGTGGCACTCTGTGTGCTGGAAGCTTTACCATACTGTCTGATGTGCAGCAGCGCCACGCTGTGTGCTGGAAGCTTTACCATACTGTCCGATGTGCAGCAGCGCCACGCTGTGTGCTGGAAGCTTTACCATACTGTCCGATGTGCAGCAGTGTCACACTGTTTGCTGGAAGCTTTACCATACTGTCGGATGTGCAGCAGCGCCACACTATGTGCTGGAAGCTTTACCATACTGTCAGATGTGCAGCAGTGCCACGCTGTGTGCTGGAAGCTTTACCATACTGTCAGATGTGCAGCAGTGCCACGCTGTGTGCTGGAAGCTTTACCATACTGTCTGATGTGCAGCAGCGCCACGCTGTGTGCTGGAAGCTTTACCATACTGTCAGATGTGCAGCAGTGCCACGCTGTGTGCTGGAAGCTTTACCATACTGTCCGATGTGCAGCAGTGTCACACTGTTTGCTGGAAGCTTTACCATACTGTCCGATGTGCAGCAGCGCCACACTATGTGCTGGAAGCTTTACCATACTGTCAGATGTGCAGCAGTGTCACACTGTTTGCTGGAAGCTTTACCATACTGTCCGATGTGCAGCAGCGCCACACTGTGTGCTGGAAGCTTTTTTATACTGTCAGATGTGCAGCAGTGTCACACTGTTTGCTGGAAGCTTTACCATACTGTCCGATGTGCAGCAGCGCCACACTGTGTGCTGGAAGCTTTACCATACTGTCAGATTTGCAGCAGTTACACTGTGCTGGAAGCTTTACCATACTGTCAGATGTGCGGCAGATACACTGTGTGCTGGAAGCTTTACCATACTGTCCGATGTGCAGCAGTGGCACACTGTGTGCTGGCAGCTTTACCATACTGTCCGATGTGCAGCAGCGCCACACTGTGTGCTGGAAGCTTTACCATACTGTCAGATGTGCAGCAGTGCCACACTGTGCTGGAAGCTTTACCATACTGTCAGATGTGCAGCAGTGGCACGCTGTGTGCTGGAAGCTTTACCATACTGTCCGATGTGCAGCAATGCCACACTGTGTGCTGGAAGCTTTACCATACTGTCAGATGTGCAGCAGTGCCACACTGTGTGCTGGAAGCTTTACCATACTGTCAGATGTGCAGCAGTGCCTCAGTGTGCTGGAAGCTTTCCTATACTGTCAGATGTGCAGCAGTGCCAAACTGTGTGCTGGAAGCTTTACCATACTGTCCGATGTGCAGCAGCGCCACACTGTGTGCTGGAAGCTTTACCATACTGTCAGATGTGCGGCAAGTTACACTGTGTGCTGGAAGCTTTACCATACTGTCAGATGTGCAGCAGTGCCACACTGTGTGCTGGAAGTTTTACCATACTGTCAGATGTTCAGCAGTGCCACACTGTGTGCTGGAAGCTTTACCATACTGTCAGATGTGCAGCAGTGGCACGCTGTGTGCTGGAAGCTTTACCATACTGTCAGATGTGCAGCAGTGTCACACTGTGTGCTGAAAGCTTTACCATACTGTCAGATGTGCAGCAGTTACACTGTGCTCGAAGCTTTACCATACTGTCAGATGTGCAGCATTGCCACACTGTGTGCTGGAAGCTTTACAATACTGTCAGATGTGCAGCAGTGCCACACTGTGTGCTGGAAGCTTTACCATACTGTCAGATGTGCAGCAGTGCCACACTGTATGCTGGAAGCTTTACCATACTGTCAGATGTGCAGCAGTGCCACACTGTGTGCTGGAAGCTTTACCATACTGTCAGATGTGCAGAAGTTACACTGTGCTGGAAGCTTTACCATACTGTCAGATGTGCAGAAATTACACTGTGCTGGAAGCTTTACCATACTGTCAGATGTGCAGCAGTGCCACGCTGTATGCTGGAAGCTTTACCATACTGTCAGATGTGCAGCAGTGCCACACTGTGTGCTGGAAGCTTTACCATACTGTCAGATGTGCAGCAGTCCCACACTGTGTGCTGGAAGCTTTACCATACTGTCAGATGTGCAGCAGTGCCACACTGTGTGCTGGAAGCTTTACCATACTGTCAGATGTGCAGCAGTTACACTGTGTGCTGGAAGCTTTACCATACTGTCAGCTGTGCAGAAGTTACACTGTGCTGGAAGCTTTACCATACTGTCAGATGTGCAGTAGTGCCACACTGTGTGCAGGAAGCTTTACCATACTGTCAGATGTGCAGCAGTGCCACACTGTGTGCAGGAAGCTTTACCATACTGTCAGATGTGCAGCAGTGCCACACTGTGTGCAGGAAGCTTTACCATACTGTCAGATGTGCAGTAGTGCCACACTGTGTGCAGGAAGCTTTACTATACTGTCAGATGAGCAGCAGTGCCACACTGTGTGCTGGAAGCTTTACCATACTGTCAGATGTGCAGCAGTGCCACGCTGTGTGCTGGAAGCTTTACCATACTGTCAGATGTGCAGCAGTGCCACACTGGGTGCAGGAAGCTTTACCATACTGTCAGATGTGCAGCAGTGCCACACTGTGTGCAGGAAGCTTTACCCTACTGTCAGATGTGCAGTAGTGCCACACTGTGTGCAGGAAGCTTTACCATACTATCAGATGTGCGGCAGTTACACTGTGTGCTGGAAGTTTTACCATACTGTCAGATGTGCAGCAGTGCCACACTGTGTGCAGGAAGCTTTACCATACTATCAGATGTGCGGCAGTTACACTGTGTGCTGGAAGTTTTACCATACTGTCAGAAGTTCAGCAGTGCCACACTGTGTGCTGGAAGCTTTACCATACTGTCAGATGTGCAGCAGTGGCACGCTGTGTGCTGGAAGCTTTACCATACTGTCAGATGTGCAGCAGTGTCACACTGTGTGCTGAAAGCTTTACCATACTGTCAGATGTGCAGCAGTTACACTGTGTGCTGGAAGCTTTACCATACTGTCAGTTGTGCAGCAGTGCAACACTGTGTTCTGGAAGTTTTACCATACAGTCAGATGTGCAGCAGTGCCACACTGTGTTCTGGAAGTTTTACCATACTGTCAGATGTGCAGCAGTTACACTGTGCTGGAAGCTTTACCATACTGTCAGATGTGCAGCAGTGCCACACTGTGTGCTGGAAGCTTTACCATATTATCAGATGTGCGGCAGTTACACTGTGTGCTGGAAGCTTTACCATACTGTCAGATGTGCAGCAGTGCCACGCTGTGTGCTGGAAGCTTTACAATACTATCAAATGTGCGGCAGTTACACTGTGTGCTGGAAGCTTTACCATACTGTCAGATGTGCAGCAGTGCCACACTGTGTGCAGGAAGCTTTACCATACTGTCAGATGTGCAGTAGTGCCACACTGTGTGCAGGAAGCTTTACCATACTGTCAGATGTGCAGCAGTGCCACACTGTGTGCAGGAAGCTTTACCATACTGTCAGATGTGCAGCAGTGCCACACTGTGTGCAGGAAGCTTTACCATACTGTCAGATGTGCAGCAGTGCCACACTGTGTGCAGGAAGCTTTACCATACTGTCAAATGTGCGGCAGTTACACTGTGTGCTGGAAGCTTTACCATACTGTCAGATGTGCAGCAGTGCCACACTGTGTGCTGGAAGCTTTACAATACTATCAAATGTGCGGCAGTTACACTGTGTGCTGGAAGCTTTACCATACTGTCAGATGTGCAGCAGTGCCACACTGTGTTCTGGAAGTTTTACCATACTGTCAGATGTGCAGCAGTGCCACACTGTGTTCTGGAAGTTTCACCATACTGTCAGATGTGCAGCAGTGCCACACTGTGTTCTGGAAGTTTTACCATACGGTCAGATGTGCAGCAGTACCACGCTGTGTTTTGGAAGTTTTACCATACTGTCAGATGTGCAGCAGTGCCACACTGTGTGCTGGAAGTTTTACCATACTGTCAGATGTGCAGCAGTTACACTGTGCTGGAAGCTTTACCATACTGTCAGATGTGCAGCAGTGCCACACTGTGTGCTGGAAGCTTTACCATACTGTCAGATGTGCAGCAGTGCCACACTGTGTGCTGGAAGCTTTACCATACTATCAGATGTGCGGCAGTTACACTGTGTGCAGGAAGCTTTACCATACTGTCAGATGTGCAGTAGTGCCACACTGTGTGCAGGAAGCTTTACCATACTGTCAGATGTGCAGCAGTGCCACACTGTGTGCTGGAAGCTTTACCATACGGTCAGATATGCAGCAGTGTCACACTGTGTTTTGGAAGTTTTACCATACTGTCAGATGTGCAGCAGTGCCACACTGTGTGCTGGAAGTTTTACCATACTGTCAGATGTGCAGCAGTTACACTGTGCTGGAAGCTTTACCATACTGTCAGATGTGCAGCAGTGCCACACTGTGTGCTGGAAGCTTTACCATACTGTCAGATGTGCAGCAGTGCCACACTGTGTGCTGGAAGCTTTACCATACTATCAGATGTGCGGCAGTTACACTGTGTGCAGGAAGCTTTACCATACTGTCAGATGTGCAGTAGTGCCACACTGTGTGCAGGAAGCTTTACCATACTGTCAGATGTGCAGCAGTGCCACACTGTGTGCTGGAAGCTTTACCATACGGTCAGATATGCAGCAGTGTCACACTGTATGCTGGAAGCTTTACCATACTGTCAGATGTGCAGCAGTGCCACGCTGTGTGCTGGAAGCTTTACCATACTGTCAGATGTGCAGCAGTGCCACACTGTGTGCTGGAAGCTTTACCATACGGTCAGATGTTCAGCAGTGCCACGCTGTGTGCTGGAAGCTTTACCATACTGTCAGATGTGCAGTAGTGGAATGGAAATAATAAAGGATATAAATAAGTATATACAGACACCATCATCTTAATTATTCAGTATGGAGGATGTGCTCTGTGCCAGGGAGGTCTGAGATGGAAGGGGGTTTTACTGCATTTGTTGCTCCTCATAGAAGTTACTAAATAAATTTACCAATGGGTGTTTCAATTCTATATGCCAAATGGCTGTGTCAATTCGTACATTTTCAGGAAACAACAACAGCACAGTTAAATATGTAAAGCGAACATGTCAGCAGGTTTTTAGACCCCAGACTAATGTCATCTTTAAATCCTTGTTTTGTTGATTATTTCTATAGTTTTGTTTTGTAAGTTTTTGCCTCCATTTAATAGAAATCCATCTGCAAATTTTTGTGCAAATGAGTGCAGGCTGGGGTCTTGGCCCAGCACTTAGGGTATGTTTCCACGTTCAGGAAACGCTGCGTGTTTGACGCTGCGTAGAGCCGCAGCGTCAAACATGCAGCGTCCAGATGTTACAGCATAGTGGAGGGGATTTCATGAAATCCCGTCTCCACTATGCATTAAAAAACGCATGCGGGAACGGACATGCGGCACGTCTTTTTAGAACGCAGCATGTCCTTACAATGCTCAAACAACGCAGGTGACCTGCCAGTGACCTCAGGTGCAGATTTTACCTGGGTAAAATCCTGACCAGATCCTGATGCAATCCTGAACGTGGACACATACCTTTACACACCCTCCGGCCTCCCGTCAGTGACTGTTTAGACCCCTTGACCTGGGAATCCTCTTATGTAATGCAGTTATGTGCTCTGTCTGGGCTATCGTTGTATCACAGTCCCTGTAAAAAAAAATAGCTCTGACATGTCACTTGTCTCGTAGATCTCTAAAGGAGGCTGTGTCCTTGACCTGAAGCTCGCAGTAGCAGATATTCCTTCTCAAAAGTAGTTACGGTATTATCCAAAGCTAACTCCGTCCACACATAACTGTAGAAGTATATCAGCAATCAGCCTCAAAATGGAATTAGATCCTACATAACCCCTGGTTTATAGTCGGTTAAATAAATAGAAAACCAAATAATATAAATCGATATCTGTATTCTGCAAATAGAATTTCGTTGTTATAGTAATATATACGCGAGAGGGGGAGGAAAAAAGAATTCCACTCAACAATCAAGGTCTTAAAGGTACAAAGATACTTTATTAAGGAAGCATAGGAGTGGTGGCAGTAACGGAAAGCCACCAAAATAAACACCAGGCGCTAGGTACCCACACATGCCATAAGTATTATCTAATAAATGATTAGTTCAAAGGACATGTATACGGGGTGTATCCTGACATAAAATATACAAAAGGGGAACCATCACATTATACAGATCCCGGCTCACAGTAGAGCTGCACATATAAGGGAATAATAAAGGAAAGAGGAGATAGAGATCAAAAAAGTCAGAACACATCACCGATAAAATGTAGGCAAGTGCTGGCCAGTGGGGGTCCCGGCGCCCGCCCCAACGCGCGTTTCGGAACACCTTCGTCAGGGGACACCCCTAACAACTGCAGATTCAAGCATTCAGTGAACCCTCTGTTATCTCTGTCGACTCCTCTGCTGCTCTCCCAGCTGTTGCAGGGCCGTGTGTGTGTGTGCGTATGTACGTGCGTGCGTGCACGTATATATATCAAAAGTAAAATCCAGAAAATCACATTGTATAAATTATATAAATGTATTTGCATTTTGCAGTGAGAAATAAGTATTTGATCCCCTACCAACCAATAAGGGTATGTGCACACTTATCCCGGAGGACTGCGGATTTTTCCGCAGCGGTTTTGAACTGCGGTTTTTCAAAATCCGTTTTAACTGCGGGTTTACACCTGCAGATTTCTATTGGAGCAGGTGTACACCTGCAGCGGAATCCGCAGAAAGAATTGACATGCTGCGGAATATAAACCGCTGCGTTTCCGCACGTTTTTTTCCGCAGCATGTGCACTACAGTTTTCATTTCCCATAGGTTTACATTGTACTGTAAACTTATGGGAAACCGCTGCGGATCTGCAGCTGCAGAAACGCTGCGGATCCGCAGCAAAATCCGCAGCGTGTGCACATGGCCTAAGAGTTCTGGCTCCTACAGACTAGTTAGACGCTCCTAATTAACTCGTTACCTGCATTAAAGGCAGCTGTCTTAGGCTACGTTCGCATTTGCGTTGTGCGGTGCTGCATCGGCGACGCAATGCACAAAGCAAACAAAAAACGCATGCAAAACGCATTGTTTTGTGACGCATGCGTCCTTTTTTGGCATGATTTTGGACGCAAAAAAAATGCAACTTGCTGCGTCCTCTGCGCCCTGACGCTTGCGCCAAAAAAAATGCATGCGTCACAAAACGCAAGACAACGCATGTCCATGCGCCCCCATGTTAAATATAGGGGCGCATGACACATGCGTCGCCGCGGCTGCGCCCGACGCAGCCCCGCAAAACGCTAATGTGAACGTAGCCTTACATAGTCACCTTTATAAAACGCTCCTATCCACAGACTGTAACCTCTACAACATGGATAAGACCAAAGAGCTTTCTAAGGATGTCAGGGACAAGATCATAGACCTGCACAAAGCTGGAATGGGCTACAAAATCATACATAAGACGCTGGGTGAGAAGGAGACATCTGTTGGTGCAATAGTAAGAAAATGGAAGAAATACAAAATCACTGTCAATCGACATCGATCTGAGGCACCATGCAAAATCTCACCTCGTGGGGTATCCTTGATCATGAGGAAGGTGAGAGTTCAGCCTAAACCCACACGGGGGGAACTTTGTTAATGATCTCACGGCAGCTGGGACCGCAGTCACCAAGAAAACCATTGGTAACACATTACGCCACAAAGGTTTAAAATCCTGCAGTGCCCGCAAGGTCCCCCTGCTCAAGAAGGCACACGTGCAGGCCCATCTGAAGTTAGCCATTGAAGACCTGGATGATTCTGTGAATGATTGGGACAAGGTGCTGTGGTCAGATGAGACAAAAATTGAGGTATTTGGCATTAACTGAACTCGCCGTGTTTGGAGGAAGAGAAATGCTGCCTATTACCCAAACAACACTGTCCCCATTGCCAAGCATGGAGGTGGAAATATTATATTTTGGGGGTGTTTCTCTGATAAGGGCACAGGACTACTTCACTTCATCAATGGGAGAATGGATGGAGCCATGTACCGTAACATTCTGAGTGACAACCTCCTTCCCTCTGCCAGGACATTTAAAAATGGGTCATTGGTGGGTCTTCCAGCAAGACAATGACCGAAAACATACAGCCAAGGCAACAAAGGAGTGGCTCAAAAAGAAGCACATTAAGGTCATGGAGTGGCCTAGTCAGTCTTCAGACCTTAATCCCATAGAAAACTTATGGAGGAAGTTGAAGCTCCAAGTTGCCAAGCGACAGACTCAAAATCTTAGTGATTAGAGATGATCTGCAAAGAGGAGTGGACCAAAATTCCTCCTGACGTGCGCAAACCTCATCATCAATTACAAAAAAATTTTGACTGCTGTGCTTGCCAACAAGGGTTTTGTCACCAAGTATTAAGTCTTGTTTGCCAGAGGGATCAAATACTTATTTCTAGAGTTGAGCGAATTTGTTCGGAATCGGTCGCCGAATTTGAATTTGCCATATTGGTACCCTATTTGTGCCAAATGTATGTTTGATGATCGGTTTCTGCTCCCATTGACTCTAATGATGTTCGCCTGTGTTCAACGAATATAGCAAAAACAATATTTGCTGCCGATCATATTCGGAAGTGAATCCAAACAGATTCGCTCAACTCTGCTTATTTCTCACTGCAAAATGCAAATAAATTTATATCATCTCCTTCCCTCTCCTAGTGTATCCTCACCCACCCCCTGCAGACTGTGAGCCCTCGCGGGCAGGGTCCTCCCTCCTTATGTACTCGTGTGCCTTGTTATCTGCTCATGTTTAATGTATTTGTCTATATTTGTCCCGTATTCACATGTAAAGCGCCATGGAATAAATGGCGCTATAAAAATGTATAATAATAATAATAATATCATTTATACAATGTGATTTTCCAGATTTTGTTTTTGATATTCTATCTCTCAATGTTAAAATTAACCTACCCTTAAAATTATAGACTGTTCATGTCTTTGTCAGTGGGCAACCTTAGAAAATCAGCAAGGGAGCAAATACTTATTTCTCCCACTGTGTGAATATCAATAGATAGATAGATATAATCTAGAGACAGTGATGGCTATATAGATATACATGTTAGAAAAAAGGGACTTTAACCCTTTTTCGACATCGGGCGTATATTTAGGCAGAAGTCGGACACCCTCCCTTTGATGTGGGCTCCGGCGGTGAACCCACATTTTTCCCGACACATGTGCCCAGAATAACCGCGGGTGGAATCGCGATCTACCCATGGCATTAACCTGTTAAATGTCGCTGTCAAACGCTGACAGCGGCATTTAACAAGCGCTTCCGGCCATAAGGCCGGAAATCCGCCCACCAGTGACCCCTGCCCTGTGATCGCAGGTCACTGGTTCATTGGCATGACAACCAGAGCAAGTGAGTAATTCTACTACATAAAGGTGATCTGATCATCGCCTCTATGTAGCGGAGCCAATCGAGTTGTGGCAGCTTCTAGACTATTGAAGAGTGCACAAAAAAAATGGTTTTTACAAATATAAATTTTTTTAAAGAAAATCTAAAAGTTCCAATCACCCCCCTTTCGCCCCATTCAAAATGAAACAATAAAAAAAATCAAACATACACATATTTGGTATTGCCGCGTTCAGAATCGCCCGATCTATCAATAACAAAAAAGGATTAACCTGATTGCTAAACGGTGTAGCGAGAAAAAAAAGTAAAAACGCCAGAATTGTTTTTTGGGTTGCTTCGAAAACGTCAGCTCGGCAGTCCAAAAATAAGCCATCGCCCAACCCCCCCAGATCACGTAAAATGTAGACGCTACGGGTATCAGAAAATGGCGCAATTTTTTTTCTTTTTTTTAAACAAAGTTTGTAATTTTTTTCACCACTTAGATTAAAAAAAAACTATACATATCGGGTGTTTATGAACCCGTAATGAACTGGAGAATCATAATGGCAGATCAGTATTAGCATTTAGAGAGTCGAGTAAAAAAGCCAAATAAAATACAAGTGTGGGATTGCACTTTTTTTTTGCAATCTCACCGCACCTGCAATTTTTTTGCAAGTTTTCTAGTACAAGACATGGTAAAATCAATGGTGTCGTTCAAAATTACAACTCGTCCCACAAAAAACAAACCCTCACATGGCCATATTGACAGAAAAATAAAAAAGCTATGGCACTGGGAAGAAGGGGAGCAAAAAACAAAAACGCAAAACCGAAATACCTCTGGGGGTTAAGGGATTAATTGCCCTGGTGACTATTTGCATTTTATTGCATGAAATAAGTATTTGATACAATAGAAATACAGAACTTAATATTTTCTACAGAAACCTTTGTTTTAGGGCTGTCGCTGGGCAAAATTGAGTTTCAGCTCCCTCCAAAGATTTTTTTTTATTATTGCGTACAGGTCTAGGCCACTCCAGAACCATGAATACTTCTTGCGGAGCCACTCCTTAGTTGCCCTGGCTGTGTGTTTCTGGTCATTGTCATGCTAGAAGACCCAGTCACAACCCATCGTCAATGCTCTGACTGAGGGAAGGTTGTTGGCCAAAATCTCACAACACATGACCCCATTCATCCTCCCTTCAATACGTTGCAGTAATGTCTACTTTGCAGAAAAGCCCCCCAAAGTATTATGTTTTTCCCACCATGCTTCACGGTTGGGAAGATGTTCTTAGAGTTGTACTCCTTCTTCCTGCAAACACTGGGAGTACAGTTGATACCAAATAGTTTTATTTTGGTCTCATCTCATCACATGCCCTTATCCCATGCCTCCTCTGGATCATCCAGATGGTCATAGGTGAATTTCAAGCGGGCCTAAACATGTACTGGCATGTAGTATGTTACTAACCGTAATGTGATATTTCAGGATTTTTTTTTTTTAAGATTGTCTCTCACAGGCGAAGTGTACCTATGCAAGGAAAAATTATAGACTTCTCCATTGTTTGTAAGTCAGTTGCACTTCTGTGAAATCAACCCACCTGATTGTGAATCAATTTCTCCTGTTGTGCAAATGGAACAGACAACAGGTAGAAATTATAGGCAATTAGCAAGACAACCCCTATAAGTAAGTGGTTCTGCAGCTGGTGACCACGGACCATTTCTCTGTTCTCATCTTTTTTTGGCTGTTCGCATTTTGTCATTGCTCTCACCCCTAGAAGTACGTACAGTAGCATTATGTGATGTCTACAACCCACAAAAGTTTCTCAGGTAGTGCAGCTCATACAGGATGGCACATCAATGTTAGCTGTGGCAGGAAGGGTAGCTGGGTCTGTCAGCACAGTGTTCAGAGCATGAAACCGATACCAGGAGACGGGCCAGTAGACCAGAAGATGTAGAGGTGGCCTTTATTTTTTTTACATGAATATGGATCCCAGGGCCTGAAGGAGAGTCTCCTCTCCTCCAGACCCTGGGAACCACACGCCGTATAAGATGACCCCCGTCTTATACGGCGGGTATATCCCAAATTCCATATTTTATATGGAAAAGTTGGGGGTCGTCTTATACGCCCAGTCGTCTTATACACCAGAAAATATGGTATATGCAAGTACAAATAAGACGGGAATGTCCAGCCATCATACCGCTCAGTAAGAAGACGGGTTCTGTGTCCCAGTGATGAACGTGCTTTGGTCCGACATATGCATATCAACCCAAGGACAAAAGCAGAAGACCTTGTGAAGATGATGGTGGAAGCTGGTAAAGTTGTGTCAATATCCACAGTGAAACGAGTATTGTATTAACATGGGCTGAAAGGCTACTCTGCCAGGAAGAAGCCATTACTCCAAAAGAAACATTAAAAAAGCCAGATTAATGTTTGCAAATGAACACAGGAACAAATTACGTTAATTTTTGGAGACATGTCCTGTGGTCTGATAAAACTAAAACTTAACTTTTTGGGCATAATGAACATCGTTAAGTTTGGAGGAAAAAGGAATAAGCTTGGAATAAGCTTGGAAGCTTAAGAACACCATCCCAACTGTGAAACATGGGGGTGGCAGCATCATGTTGTGGGGTTGTTTTGTTGCAGGAGGGACTGGTGCACTTTACAAAATAGATGGCAACATGAGAAAAGAAGATTATGTGGCAATACTGACTTAACATCTCAAGACATCAGCCAGGAAGTTAAAGCTTGGGTGGAAATGGGTTTTCCAAATGGACAATGACTAGAAACGTACTGCCAAAATGCTAACACAGTGGCTTAAGGATAACAACTTCAATGTTTTGGAGGGGGCAATCATAAAGCCCTGATCTCAATATTATTAAAAAATTATGGACAAAGCTGAAAAGGCAGGTGCGAGCAAGGCGACCTACAAACTTGGATCAGTTATTCAGGTTTTATGTAACGGTATCCCAAACATTTGACCCAAGTAATTCAGTTTAAGGGCAATGGAACCAAATACTAATGAAATGTAAGTAAACTTTTTCAGTTGCAACTCTTTATTCATTACACAGTGGAATAAGTTGAGAACAATAAAACATAAAAATGATCACTGTAAATCAACAATAATATCCCATGGAGGTCTGGATTTGGAATGATAGAATCTAAGTGGAAAATCAAATTACAGCCTATCCAGCTTCATTGGAAATGCCTCAAGACAAGGAAATGATGCTCAGTAGTGTGTGTGGTCTCCTCGTGCCTGCATGACATCCCTACAACAACTGGGCATGCTCCTGATGAGGCGGCGGATGTTCTCCTGAGGGATCTCCTCCCTAAGGCTGGTTTCACCCTTGCGTTTGGCTGGTCTGCGTATTGCTGCGTACATCCTCCCTTAAGTTCCGCCTACTTCTGCATGCGTCCTGCGTACCTATCTTTAACATTGGGTACGCAGGGACAGGAATTGTATGCGGATGCGTCCGCATACAGCTTTTTAACGTGCCCATCGACCGCACGGGAACGCAACTTTTTGGCTAGCACATGGAGGACTGTGCGGCCCTCCAGAGAAATGCTTACCCACACAATTACTGACCCACTGCCAAATCGGTCATGCTGGAGGATTCTAAAGGCAGCAGAACATTCTCCATGGGATCTCCAGACTCAGTCACATCTGTCACATGCACTCAGTATGAAACTGCTCTAACCCGTAAAGAGCACAGGACCCCAATGTGGAATCTGCCAATCGTGGTGTTCTCTGTCAAATACCAGTCGACCTGCATGGTGTTGGGCTGTAAGCGCAACACCACTTGTGGACGTCAGGCCCTCATACCACACTCATGGAGTTTGTTTCTGACAGTTTGAGCAGACACATGGATATTAGTGGCCTGCTGGAGGTCAGCTCATTCTTTGAGGCTGTCACGCTTGGGTCAGGAGCCCCGTGGCCAGTCCGCATCGTGGTCCGTGCCCTGACCATGTTGCGCTGATGTCTGCTTCAGCCCTTAAACAGCCTGTCTCTGCCGACAGGTGTGTGAGTTCTTGTAACACTCCAGTGTTAGTATTATGTTAGACAATTGCTGTTTATGTACAGGCGCTACATGCTTTTTAGTTATTTTGGCCGCGTTCAAACATTTGTTTGATTGAAGTGAGATGCCCAAAAAAACCTGACATTTGGTAAAAAGTAAATTTGGTGGGTAAATATATAAAAAGACAAAAAAGAAAGGTAACTTAAAACGTGGCACAAATGGAGAATGAGACACAAATAATAAAGCAACTGAAAAGGAGCAAACTGCTCCCGAGAAGTGGAGAAGCAGCTATGACAGATTGGGGCCTATGTTTTTTGTGAAATGTGGCAGAATGAGCAGTGGGGCCTCAGACGCAGGTATGAACAGAGCCTTAGGCGACATATAGTATGGGAAGAGTGACGCAAGCATTCATTTCTCGCAGGGATGAGTAAGGATCATGTAAGTTGTGCTAGCATGTGCTGTCAGGTGTTTACTGATGGCAGAATATCTGATTGCTGATTGTTTCATCATGTACATGTAATTATTGATGAGGCAACCTCTAATTGTGTATATGTCATGAGAGATGTGGCAGCAATGCTAAACCCTAATAAGTGTAGTCAGGGATCGGACTTTTCCTGAAGGTTCATTGTCATGTTGGCCATAGACATTATATACTGCTGCATAAGTCCTCAGTTTTTGGCCACGATTGTTCCAGTCTTAGGCCTCATTCAGACATACGTATTCTATCTGTGTTTTTCATGGACACAACACAAAACCATTTTCATTTGTGGTGATATTAACATGTTCGTGTTTTTCATGGACCAAGTGTCTGTGCAAAACTCATGGAGATGTCTGTTTTTTTTTTTCACTATTACGGATGAAAAGGCCCAATGCAAGTCTGTGGGTCCATAAAAAGCCACGTAAAGCACACGGAGGGTATCAGAGTGCCATCCATAGTCAACATTGCAAAGAGGAGGAGAAGCTTTGTCATTTTATTTTATCCACCTATGAAAAAAACTGATGACACATTGATGCTAAAAATGGACACCGACCACACACTAAAGGTGAAGACGGACCATACACTGATGGTAAAGACTGACAGACTGATGGTAAAATGGATACACAGACCATACACTGATGGTAAAGACTGACTGACTGACCATGCACTGATGGTAAAGACGGACAGATGGACCATACACTGATGGTAAAGACAGACAGACAGACCATACGCTGATGGTAAAGAATAACACACGGACCATACACTGATGGTAAAATGGACACACGGACCATACACTGATGGTAAAATGGACACACGGACCATACACTGATGGTAAAATGGACACACTGACCATACACTGATGACGCTGTACCATTTTTTCACACACGTGCTTAAACACTGACATGTGAATGAGGCGGGAAGCTAGGTTTAGGCCATGTTCCCATAGTGTAAATAATTTTTGACTTGGGTGTTATTTCATGAAAGTTCCTGCCCTCTTTACGTCTTGAGATGCTGTTGGACCTTAATTTTTTGTGCATTTTGTTTAGTTAAAAGACATTAAGAATGCTGCTTCATATCTGCACCAAAAACACATCAGATAAAGGTGAAAACGATTTTTATTGCATATTGTGGTATGGACACCTACAGATAAAAAAAACTGAAAAAAACTAAGCATTTACGCTACATGTTATCACTGCCTTTCTTTTTGGCACAAGTCCAGTAATTTTGCCGGACAACTAAGTCCCTAACATAAACCAAGTGAATGGGGTCCGTTTGTTGCCGTTTCCTGGGGGGCTCACTGTTCTAACTGCTCATTGGCGCTACCATGACGCGCTTGCGGGCTGCCCATGGGTTGCTATGATAGCTGGGGGTCCGCTGAACATCCCCGTGCCTGTCATGATGGTACTCCTGTAAATGCCAGCTTCTGGCTGGTGTTCATAGGAAAGCGTGATTTGTTTACATACAGCAATAACGGCGTCTAATGAACCAATGATGAAGTCCGCTAAGGGTATGTTTCCACGGTCAGGAATGGCTCCATATTTGTTCAGGATTTGACGCAGGTGAAATCTGCATCTGAGGTCACTGGCAGGTCACCTGCGTTTTTTATGTATTTTTCCGCATGCGTTTTTGATGCATTTTTTCATTGCATGCGTTTTTTTTGTCGTTTTAAATAAAGCTAATTGAAAGTTGGCTTCTGGGAAAGGAAAAAAAGTGATTTCCTGTTTGCAGATATATTGGGATATGTTCCCAGGGTCAGTAAACACTGTGGGTTGGACGCTGCATACATCTGCGTTTTTCATGCGTTTTTTTCATTCGGATTTGTGTGTGTTTTTGTAAGCTAAATAAAGATATACAAAAAAAAGAATTGTGATGTAATTTCCTTCTCCAACCTCTTCTTTTACATTCTTCTTGAAGAATGTTTACACACACAGATAGATAGATAGATAGATAGATAATAGATAGTTAGGTAATAGATAGTTAGATAATAGATAGTTAGGTAATAGATAGTTAGATAATAGATACAGTGGGGCAAAAAAGTATTTAGTCAGTCAGCAATAGTGCAAGTTCCACCACTTAAAAAGATGAGAGGCGTCTGTAATTTACATCATAGGTAGACCTCAACTATGGGAGACAAACTGAGAAAAAAAAATCCAGAAAATCACATTGTCTGTTTTTTTAACAATTTATTTGCATATTATGGTGGAAAATAAGTATTTGGTTAGAAACAAACAATCAAGATTTCTGGCTCTCACAGACCTGTAACTTCTTCTTTAAGAGTCTCCTCTTTCCTCCACTCATTACCTGTAGTAATGGCACCTGTTTAAACTTGTTATCAGTATAAATAGACACCTGTGCACACCCTCAAACAGTCTGACTCCAAACTCCACTATGGTGAAGACCAAAGAGCTGTCAAAGGACACCAGAAACAAAATTGTAGCCCTGCACCAGGCTGGGAAGACTGAATCTGCAATAGCCAACCAGCTTGGAGTGAAGAAATCAACAGTGGGAGCAATAATTAGAAAATGGAAGACATACAAGACCACTGATAATCTCCCTCGATCTGGGGCTCCACGCAAAATCCCACCCGTGGGGTCAGAATGATCACAAGAACGGTGAGCAAAAATCCCAGAACCACGCGGGGGGACCTAGTGAATGAACTGCAGAGAGCTGGGACCAATGTAACAAGGCCTACCATAAGTAACACACTACGCCACCATGGACTCAGATCCTGCAGTGCCAGACGTGTCCCACTGCTTAAGCCAGTACATGTCCAGACCCGTCTAAAGTTTGCTAGAGAGCATTTGGATGATCCAGAGGAGTTTTGGGAGAATGTCCTATGGTCTGATGAAACCAAACTGGAACTGTTTGGTAGAAACACAACTTGTCGTGTTTGGAGGAAAAAGAATACCGAGTTGCATCCATCAAACACCATACCTACTGTAAAGCATGGTGGTGGAAACACCATGCTTTGGGGCTGTTTCTCTGCAAAGGGGCCAGGACGACTGATCCGGGTACATGAAAGAATGAATGGGGCCATGTATCGTGAGATTTTGAGTGCAAACATCCTTCCATCAGCAAGGGCATTGAAGATGAAACGTGGCTGGGTCTTTCAACATGACAATGATCCAAAGCACACCGCCAGGGCAACGAAGGAGTGGCTTCGTAAGAAGCATTTCAAGGTCCTGGAGTGGCCTAGCCAGTCTCCAGATCTCAACCCTATAGAAAACCTTTGGAGGGAGTTGAAAGTCCGTGTTGCCAAGTGAAAAGCCAAAAACATCACTGCTCTAGAGGAGATCTGCATGGAGGAATGGGCCAACATACCAACAACAGTGTGTGGCAACCTTGTGAAGACTTACAGAAAACGTTTGACCTCTGTCATTGCCAACAAAGGATATATTACAAAGTATTGAGATGAAATTTTGTTTCTGACCAAATACTTATTTTCCACCATAATATGCAAATAAATTGTTAAAAAAACAGACAATGTGATTTTCTGGATTTTTTTTTCTCAGTTTGTCTCCCATAGTTGAGGTCTACCTATGATGTAAATTACAGACGCCTCTCATCTTTTTAAGTGGTGGAACTTGCACTATTGCTGACTGACTAAATACTTTTTTGCCCCACTGTAGATGACAGATAATAGATAGATGATAGATAATAGATAGATATAGCTATAGATAGATACCGTATATACTCGAGTATAAGCCGACCCCCCTAATTTTGCCACAAAAAACTGGGAAAACTTATTGACTCGAGTATAAGCCTAGGGTGCAAATGCAGCAGCTACCGGTGAATTTCAAAAATAAAAATAGATCATTATTTCCCCATAGCTGTGCCATATAGTGCTCTGCACCGTTCATACTGCCCCATAGCTGTGCCCCATATAGTGCTCTGCACCGTTCATACTGCCCCATAGCTGTGCCCCATATAGTGCTCTGCACCGTTCATACTGCCCCATAGCTGTACCATATAGTACTCTGCACCGTTCATACTGCCCCATAGCTGTGATATATATTGCTCTGCACCGTTCATACTGCCCCATAGCTGTGCCATATAGTGCTCTGCACCGTTCATATTGCCCCATAGCTGTGCCATATAGTGCTCTGCACCGTTCATACTGCCCCATAGCTGTGCCATATAGTGCTCTGCACCGTTCATACTGCCCCATAGCTGTGCCATATAGTGCTCTGCACCGTTCATACTGCCCCATAGCTGTGCCATATAGTGCTCTGCACCGTTCATATTGTCCCATAGCTGTACCATATAGTGCTCTGCACCGTTCATATTTCCCCATAGATGCTCCACATAAATCTATGCCGCTGCAATAAAAAAAAAAAGCCATACTCACCTCTCTTGATTGCAGCTCCCAGCGTCTCGTTCTGGCGTCCGGTCCCGGCGTCTCTCCGCTCTGACTGATCAGGCAGAGGGCGCCGCGCACACTATATGCGTCATCGCGCCCTCTGACCTGCACAGTCAGTGCAGATAGACGCCGGGAAGATGGAGCGGCGCCCGGCGGCTGGAACGTGGACATGTAAATATGCGATACTTACCTGGTCCTGGCGTCCGGCTCCTTCTCCCGCACAGCTGTCTTCGGTGCCGCAGCTTCTTCCTCTATCAGCGGTCACCGTTACCGCTGATTAGAGAAATGAATAGGCGGCTCCACCCCTATGGGAGGTGGAGCCGCATATTCATTTCTCTAATAAGCGGTCCCACGTGACCGCTGAAGAGGGGAAGAACTGCAGCACAGAAGACCGTGGGACGGCAGGGGGAGCGCCAGGATCGCTGGAAGCAGGTAAGTATGCCTCAGCGCCCTCTCCCCCTCACCCGCCAACCCTGCCACCCACCTTGACTCGAGTATAAGCCGAGAGGGGCACTTTCAGCCCAAAAATTTGGGCTGAAAATCTCGGCTTATACTCGAGTATATACGGTAGATCTATCTATCCCATATCTATCGTATCTATCCATCTGTTATCTATCGTATCTATCGATACATCTATCTATCATATCTATCGATATATCTATCAATAGATAATAGATATATCGATAGATAATAGATAGATAAGATAGATAATACCAATCCCGATGTTTAGTAATAAACATAATAAAATGGTATATAAAGGTAGGCCGGGATCACACATGCGAGAAACTCGGACGAGTCTCGCATCTTAATACCTGGCAATAGCCGGGACACGAGACTGGAGTGTGCGGATGCATGTATTACTATGCAGCTGAACGCTCCAGTCCGAGTGCCGGCGGCAGGGCCGGGTACTGAGGTGCGAGACTTGTGCAAAATCTGTTTAATTTAAAAAATAAAAAAATGCGCTCATTGCACAGCCAGCATTAGTTGGCATTTTTCTAAGTATATTGTTGATACTACTCTGGTGTAATGTTGATAGAATTATTTAATAAAATATATACCTTTTTAATAACTATGGTGTTATGGATGTGTAAGCTCCGTTTTTCTGCATATAACTTTGTTTGGAGCAATCCTGGTTTGCTAGCGCCTGTTGGGCGTGTTGGAAGAGCAAGTGGTACTTGCTCCTCATTACCACTCACTTCAGTGCTTCATGATTTTGATATTAAATGTTCTGCACCAGAGTAGGAAAGCCAGCACCTGGGGGACTGATGTTTGTAGCCTGGGAAGGGGTTAATACCCATGGAGCTTCCCAGGCTATGAATATAAGCCAGCAGCTGTATACTTAGGCTTTATTGGCTATTGAAATAGGGGGATCCCCCTAAAAATGATGTGGGATCCCCCTATAATAGCCAGAAAGGCTACGCAGACATTTGCGGGCTGATATTCATAGCCTAGAGAGGGGCCATGGATATTGCCCTCCCCCCAGCTACAAACACCAGCTCCCAGCCGCCCCAGAAATGGCGCAACTGTAAGATGCACTTAGCCTCTCTCTTCCCACTGTCCTGTAGGGGTGGCATATGGGGTAATATGTAAGGTGACATTAAGCCAGCTTAGTAATAGAGAGGCATCAGTAAGATACCTACCATTACTAATCCTATAGTTGGTAAAGGGTTAATAAAACACACGCAGAATAAAGCATTTTAATGAAATAAAACACCAAACATTTTTCCCATTTTATTTTACTGGTAATCCAAGCAAAGCCATCAATCTTCTGAAAAAACAACAACAAAAAAACAGTATACTCCCTGTGTCCGATGCAGTGCTTAATAACGAGTGTCCCTCAACTAGTCCAGCTCTGCTGCATCTGGATACCTGACATCCAGACATAGCCGACCTTGTAGATGATCGCCGGAGATAACTCTCCAGCGATCACCTACACTGCAGTGTTCTCACAATCAGCTGACCGTGAGAACCAGCCTAGTGACCGGAGATAACCCCCAGTCACATGCATGGCAATTCTCGCGGTAAGCCAATTTATCACAAGAACTGCAGTGGACGAGGACTTCCGGCGGTGGGACAGGTAAGCCCGCATGTAAATCAGTAGATATGCGTAGTGAGCTGCATTTACGCAGTTACTACCATGTGACTAATCATTAGATGGGGTTTTACTGCATCTAATGATAGTCGATGGTAAATTTATGGTGCGGCTGCCTTCTGGAAAGACGCACCGCATGTCCGTTTACGTGGGTCTGCCGCCTGCATCTTTTAACATATAGTGGAGATGAGATTTCAAGAAATCCCCTCCACTATGCTGTAACATCTGGACACTGCAAGTTTGATGCTGCGTACAGCCGCAGCGTTTTCTGACCGTGGAAACACACCCTAAGGGGACAAATAAATACAGTGAAGTAGTGCAAAAAAATAGGTCTTAAACAAAATTAAAATATAAACCTTGGGGAATCCTATTTCTAGGTCATTTTACTGCACAGTGAATGCCCTAAAAACACCCCCCCCCCAAAAAAAAAAAAAAAAAAAACAACTAATATGGCATATGTTTGGTTTTTTTGCACTTTCACCTCACTTGAATTTTTTTCCACATTCTCCAGTACATTGTTTGGTAATATAAATGGCTTCATGCAAAACTACAACTTGTTCCACAAGAAAACACACACTCATACATCTATGTAGGTAAAAATGTAAAAAAAAAGGTATGGATTTTTGAAGGTGAAGTGTAAAAAATAGAAAGTACACAAGTGGAAAATCGGCCTGTCCTTAAAGGGTTAATAAGCGACCTGTAGACAGGTCCGAGGCCACGTGACCGACAGTGCAGACTGTCACATGGGTTTCAGTGTGTGATGAGCGCCACAAGCTATTTGTTGGGCCTGGTTCTGACTGCGGAGTCCGTCTGGTTCAGGAGCGCTGTGAGAGGGCCGGGTGTTATGAGGCTTCCGCCTGTGATTGGTTACCATAATGGACGTCCGTTTTCTCCTCTCTGACAGAAAATTGCAGTTTTTGTTTTAGGCTACTTTCACACTAGCGTTGTTTGCTGTACCTCGCAATGCGTCGTTTTGGAGAAAAAAAACGCATCTTGCAAATGTGCTTGCAGGATGCGTTTTTTCTCCATAGACTTACATTAGTGACGCATTGCGACGTATGGCTACACGTAGCATCCGTCGTGAGACGGATGCGTCGTGTTTTGGCGCATCGTTGTCACAAAAAACGTTACATGTAACGGTTTTTTGTGCGTCAAGTCCACCATTTCCAACCGCGCATGCGCGGCCGGAACTCCGCCCCCTCCTCCCCGGACCTTACAATGGGGCAGCGGATGCGTTGTAAAACTGCATCTGCTGCCCTCCGTTGTTCATTTTTTTCGCAGTTTGCGTCAGTACGTCGGACCGACGCATGGCGATGGCCCCATACCAACGCTAGTGTGAAAGTAGCCTAATTAGCAAAACAAGATTTAGATTATGGGCAGTCCAAAGAAAATGTTGTTTTTTTTCCCTGGACTACTTAACTCTTTCGGGCCTGTTTTTGCCTTCGTGCCAAGTTTTTCAATTCTGACAATTGTCACTTTAAGAGGTTATAACTCTGGAACGCTTCAACGGATCCCGGTGATACTGACATTGTTTTATTGTGACATATTGTACTTTATGATAGTGGTAACATTTCTTTGATATTACTTGGGTTTATTTGTTTAAAAAAAATGGAAGTTTGGCAAAAATTTAGAAAATTTCGCAATTTTCAAACTTTTAATTTTTATGCCCTTAAATCAGAGTCATATTGCACAAAATAGCGAATAAATAACATTTCCCACATGTCTACCTTTACATCAGCACAAATTTTGAAACATAATTTTTTTTGTTAGGAAGTTCTAAGGCTATGTGCACACGTATTTAGGTCCACTGCGAATTTTTCTGCAGCGGATTTGATAAATCCGCAGTGGAAAACCGCTGCGGATTTACCGCGGTTTTTCTGCGTTTTTCACTGCGGTTTTACAACTGCGGTTTTCCATAAGGGCAGTTGTAAAACCGCTGCGGAAAACGTAGAAAGAAGTGACATGCTGCAGAATGTAAACCGCTGCGTTTCCGCGCGTTTTTTTCCGCAGCATGTTTCCCATAGGTTTACATTGAACTGTAAACTCATGGTAAACTGCATGCGGAAACGCTGCGGATCCGCAGCAAAATCCGCATCGTGTGCACATAACCTAAGGGTTAAAAGTTGACCAGCGATTTCTCAATTTTCCAACAACCTTTACAAACCCTCATTTGAAGTGAGTTTGACAGGAGATACCCGAAAGTGACACCATTATAAAAAATGCACCCCTCAAGGTGCTCAAAACCACATTCAAGAAGTTTATTAACCCTTTCTGTGCTTCACAGGAACTGAAACAATGTGAAAGGAAAAAATAAACATTTTACTTTTTTTCACAAACATTTTACTTAAAAACAATTTTTTTTTTTCACAAGTGTAAAAAGAGGAAACCCAAAAGTTGTTGTGCAATTTCTCCTGAATACTCCGATACCCCATATGTGGGGGTAAACCACTGTTTGGGCGCATGGCAGAGCTTGGAAGGGAAGCAGAGCCGTTCGACTTTCAATGCAAAATTGGCTGGAACTGAGATCGAATAGAAAAATCAGCTCACCTGCATGTAGACTCCTCCACATCTATCCTCGCACGAAATGGGTAGAGCAACTGGTAGTATAATATGAAAAAGAGAAATGATCCAGCAGGGATCCTCGCTGGATCATTTCTCTTTTTCATGGAATTGAGATCGGACGCCATGTCACATTTGCAGAGCCCCTGATGTGCCTAAACAGTAGAAACCCCCCACAAGTGAACCCATTTTGGAAACTAGACTCCCCAAGGAACTTATCTAGATGTTATCTGCGATTCCACCCGTGGCTGCTGCGGGCACATGTCAGCTGTATAGATCAGCTGTCATGTGCCCGGAAATGTGAAGGCTCAGCTGTACTATTACCCCACATGTTGGAAAGGGGTTATCCACAACTATTTAATTTTTTTTTTACTAGAGGCCCAATAACTAACAGGCAGGTAGTTGTTAACTGAGCCGGTGATGATCCCTGCCGGCTCAGAGCAGTCACACACCGCTCCTGCTGGCGATTCAGTGGCTTCTGCTGACGTCACGTCAGCAGAGCAGTGGCTTCTCTTCTTGCACTCCTCTGTTGATGGGGTGTTACTGACAACCTCATGCTAATTGATAGCTGGCTCCTCGCTGCTTAATTGCTGGGAGCTGGCTGTCAATCATCATGATGCCGGCAGTCACGTCCTGTCGTCAGAGCAGCCCTGGAGATGGAGCTACACGGTAGACGTTGAGCAGCTGAATCGCCAACAAGAGCAGTCGCTGAATGCCCTGAGTCCGTCAGGGTGGAACTTGCTTGTAGTTGCCTCGGATTGCAACTACCTGCCTCTTAGTTTTAGGTCTATAGTAGAAAAAAATGGTCCTGGACAACCCCTTTAATTTCAAACGGTAAATATCAATTTAAAACTAATTTAAATAATATGTTATCTGTAGGAGAATGAGTGTTCTGTGTGCAGAGGGAGTGGATCTGTGCTGAGTACACATGGCACAGGCCCAGACTTGGCTCTAATATTCGGAGCTTAGAAGTCAAGAGCAGTTTTGAGATGCAGTAATGGGGTTATGTGTCGTGATCCCAATGGCAGGGGATCACAAAAGGACAAGCACAAAAAACAAAACAAGCTCTAGGGTGATGGAAACTGAGCTGACCGCGATCCTGAACCTAAACACACAACTAGCTGTAGCCGGGGAACGTGCCTACGATGATTCCTAGACGTCTCGCGCCAGCCGAAGGACTAACTTTCCCTATAAGAAGAAACACAGACCTCTCCTGCCTCCAGAGAAACACCCCACAGAAATAGCAGCCCCCCACATGTAATGACAGTGAAATGAGAGGAAAGCACATACGTAGTTATGAAAACAGATTCAGCAAAATGAGGCCCGCTAAAGCTAGATAGCAGAGGATACAAAAGTGAACTGCGCGGTCAGCGAAAAACCCTACAAAAAACCATCCTGAAATTACTTGAACTCATGTGCCAACTCATGGAACATGAGGAGTAATATCAGCCCACTAGAGCAACCAGCAAAAAGGAATCACATATCTGCAAGCTGGACTAAGACAAAAATTAAGCAAAACGTGGAACAGGAAAATCAAAAACTTAGCTTGTCCTGAAGAATACAAAAGCGGGAAGCAGAGGTAACAAGACACACTGATTACATTGATAGCCGGCGAGGAAATGACAAGAAAGCCAGGTTAAATAGGAAACTCCCATATCCTGATAGAACAGGTGGACACCAGAGACCGCAGAGAACACAAGTCACCCAGTACCATCTGTAACCACCAGAGGGAGCCCAAAAACAGAATCCACAACAGTACCCCCCCCTTGAGGAGGGGTCACCGAACCCTCACGAGAACCACCAGGGCGACCAGGATGAGCCCTATGAAATGCACGGACCAAATCAGCAGCATGAACATCAGAGGCAACCACCCAAGAATTATCCTCCTGACCATAACCCTTCCACTTGACCAAATATTGGAGTTTCCGTCTGGAAACACGAGAATCCAAGATCTTCTCCACAACATACTCCAATTCTCCCTCCACCAGCACCAGAGCAGGAGGCTCAAGCGAAGGAACAACAGGTACCTCATACTTCCGCAACAACGACCGATGGAACACATTATGAATAGCAAACGATGCCGGGAGATCCAAACGAAACGACACAGGGTTAAGAATTTCCAAGATCCTATAGGGACCGATGAACCGAGGCTTGAACTTAGGAGAAGAGACCTTCATAGGAACAAAACGAGAAGACAACCACAACAAGTCCCCAACACGAAGTCGAGGACCCACGCGGCGACGGCGATTAGCAAACTGCTGAGCCCTCTCCTGGGACAACTTCAAATTGTCCACCACATGACTCCAAATCTGATGCAACCTATCCACCACCATGTCCACTCCAGGACAATCAGAAGGCTCCACCTGACCAGAGGAAAAACGAGGATGAAACCCCGAATTACAAAAGAAAGGAGAAACCAAGGTAGCAGAACTAGCCCGATTATTAAGGGCAAATTCGGCAAGCGGCAAAAAGGTAACCCAGTCATCTTGATCAGCAGAAACAAAACACCTTAAATAAGTTTCCAAGGTCTGATTAGTTCGTTCCGTCTGGCCATTCGTCTGAGGATGGAATGCAGACGAAAAGGACAAATCAATGCCCATCTTAGCACAGAACGTCCGCCAAAATCTAGACACAAACTGGGATCCCCTGTCAGAAACGATGTTCTCTGGAATCCCATGCAAACGAACCACGTTCTCAAAAAACAGAGGGATCAACTCAGAGGAGGAAGGTAACTTAGGCAAGGGTACCAGATGAACCATCTTAGAAAAGCGGTCACACACAACCCAGATGACGGACATCCTTTGAGAGACAGGGAGATCCGAAATAAAGTCCATGGAAATGTGCGTCCAAGGCCTCTTCAGGATAGGCAAAGGTGACAACAATCCACTGGCCCGAGAACAGCAAGGCTTAGCCCGAGCGCAAACTTCACAAAACTGCACAAAAGAACGCACATCCCTCGACAAGGAAGGCCACCAAAAAGACCTGGCCACCAAGTCTCTAGTACCAAATATTCCAGGATGACCTGCCAACGCAGAAGAATGGACCTCGGAGATGACTCTACTGGTCCAATTATCCGGAACAAACAGTCTTTCAGGCGGACAACGATCAGGTTTATCCGCCTGAAACTCCTGCAAAGCACGTCGCAAGTCTGGGGAGACAGCCGACAAAATCACCCCATCCCTAAGGATACCAGTGGGCTCAGAATTTCCAGGGGAGTCAGACACAAAACTCCTAGAAAGAGCATCCGCCTTCACATTCTTTGAACCTGGCAGGTATGAAACCACAAAATCGAAACGGGAGAAAAACAGTGACCAACGAGCCTGTCTAGGATTCAGACGCTTGGCAGACTCAAGGTAAATCAGATTTTTGTGATCAGTCAAGACCACCA
This sequence comes from Ranitomeya imitator, assembly GCF_032444005.1. Lineage (NCBI taxonomy): Eukaryota > Metazoa > Chordata > Amphibia > Anura > Dendrobatidae > Ranitomeya > Ranitomeya imitator. The sequence goes on from NC_091286.1 coordinate 157,763,565, forward strand.
CACGATGTCTAGCACCCTCAAGCCAATGACGCCACTCCTCAAATGCCCACTTCATGGCCAAAAGCTCCCGATTACCAACATCATAATTCCGCTCAGTGGGTGAAAACTTTCTAGAAAAGAACGCACATGGCTTCATCACTGAGCAATCGGAGCTTCTCTGTGACAAAACCGCCCCCGCTCCAATCTCGGAAGCATCAACCTCAACCTGAAAAGGAAGCGAAACATCTGGCTGACGCAACACAGGAGCAGAAGAAAACCGGCGCTTAAGTTCCTGAAAGGCCTCCACAGCCCCAGGAGACCAATCAGCAACATCAGCACCCTTCTTAGTCAAATCCGTCAAAGGCTTAACAACACTAGAAAAATTAGTTATGAAACGACGATAAAAATTAGCAAAGCCCAAGAACTTCTGTAGACTCTTAAGAGATGTAGGCTGCGTCCAGTCACAAATAGCCTGAACCTTGACGGGATCCATCTCAATAGTAGAAGGGGAAAAAATATACCCCAAAAAAGAAATTTTCTGGACTCCAAAGAGACATTTTGAACCTTTTACAAACAAAGAATTGGCCCGCAGGACCTGAAACACCTTCCTGACCTGCTGAACATGGGACTCCCAGTCATCCGAAAAAACCAAAACATCATCCAAATACACAATCATAAATTTATCCAGATATTCACGGAAAATATCGTGCATAAAGGACTGGAAGACAGAAGGAGCATTAGAAAGTCCAAAAGGCATCACCAAATACTCAAAATGGCCCTCAGGCGTATTAAATGCGGTTTTCCACTCATCACCCTGCTTTATCCGCACAAGATTATACGCACCCCGAAGATCAATCTTAGTGAACCATTTAGCCCCCTTAATGCGAGCGAACAAATCAGTCAACAATGGCAAAGGATACTGATATTTAACTGTAATCTTATTCAAAAGACGGTAATCTATACAAGGCCTCAAGGAACCATCTTTTTTGGCCACGAAAAAAAAACCTGCTCCCAAAGGGGACGAAGATGGACGGATATGTCCCTTTTCCAAGGACTCCTTAACATAATCCCGCATAGCAGTATGCTCTGGCACTGACAGATTGAACAAACGACCTTTAGGAAATTTACTGCCAGGAATCAAATCTATACCACAATCGCAATCCCTGTGAGGAGGAAGCGAATTGAGCTTAGGCTCCTCAAAAACATCCCGATAATCAGACAAAAATACAGGAACCTCAGAAGGAGTAGATGAAGCGATAGAAATCGGAGGTGCATCATCATGAACCCCCTGACATCCCCAGCTTAACACAGACATCGTTTTCCAGTCCAAGACTGGGTTATGAGTTTGTAACCATGGCAGACCAAGCACTAAGACATCATGTAAATTATACAGTACCAGGAAGCGAATCACCTCCTGATGAACGGGAGTCATACGCATGGTCACTTGTGTCCAGTACTGAGGTTTATTCATAGCCAAAGGTGTAGAGTCAATTCCTTTCAAAGGAATAGGGACTTCCAGAGGCTCCAGACTAAACCCACAGCGGTTGGCAAATGACCAATCCATAAGACTCAGGGCAGCGCCTGAATCCACATAGGCATCGACGGAAATGGCTGATAATGAACAAATCAGAGTCACAGACAGAATGAACTTAGACTGTAAAGTACTAATGGCAACAGACTTATCAACCTTTTTTGTGCGTTTAGAGCATGCTGATATAACATGAGCTGAATCACCACAATAAAAACACAACCCATTTTTCCGCCTATAGTTTTGCCGTTCACTTCTGGACTGAATTCTATCACATTGCATTGTCTCAGGTGCCTGTTCAGAAGACACCGCCAAATGGTGCACAGGTTTGCGCTCCCGTAAACGCCGATCAATCTGAATAGCCATAGTCATAGACTCATTCAGACCTGTAGGCGCAGGGAACCCCACCATGACATCTTTAATGGCCTCAGAAAGGCCATCTCTGAATCTTGCAGCCATGGCGCACTCATTCCACTGAGTAAGCACCGACCATTTCCGAAATTTCTGACAATATATTTCTGCTTCATCTTGCCCCTGAGAGAGAGCCAATAAAGCTTTTTCAGCCTGAATCTCTAGGTTAGGTTCCTCATAGAGCAAACCCAATGCCAGAAAAAACGCATCCACATTGAGCAACGCAGGATCCCCTGGTGCCAATGCAAATGCCCAATTCTGAGGGTCACCCCGCAGGAAAGATATAACAATCTTGACTTGCTGAGCAGGGTCTCCAGAAGAGCGAGATTTCAAAGAAAGAAACAACTTGCAATTGTTCCTAAAATTCAGAAAACTAGATCTATCTCCAGAAAAAAACTCTGGGATAGGAATTCTAGGTTCAGACATAGGAGCATGTACAACAAAATCTTGTATATTTTGAACCTTAGCAGCAAGATTATTCAGGCTGGAAGCCAAACTCTGGACGTCCATGATAAACAGCTGAGGTCAGAGCCATTCAAGGATTAAGAGGAGGTAAGACACAGCCAGGCTGCAATTAAGGCTAGGCAGCAAACTCTGAGGGGAAAAAAAAAACTTCCTCAGACTACTTTTCCTCCTACTTCAGCCAATACGATTACCACTTTTGGGCCGGCTATACTGTCGTGATCCCAATGGCAGGGGATCACAAAAGGACAAGCACAAAAAACAAAACAAGCTCTAGGGTGATGGAAACTGAGCTGACCGCGATCCTGAACCTAAACACACAACTAGCTGTAGCCGGGGAACGTGCCTACGATGATTCCTAGACGTCTCGCGCCAGCCGAAGGACTAACTTTCCCTATAAGAAGAAACACAGACCTCTCTTGCCTCCAGAGAAACACCCCACAGAAATAGCAGCCCCCCACATGTAATGACTGTGAAATGAGAGGAAAGCACATACGTAGTTATAAAAACAGATTCAGCAAAATGAGGCCCGCTAAAGCCAGATAGCAGAGGATACAAAAGTGAACTGCGCGGTCAGCGAAAAACCCTACAAAAAACCATCCTGAAATTACTTGAACTCATGTGCCAACTCATGGAACATGAGGAGTAATATCAGCCCACTAGAGCAACCAGCAAAAAGGAATCACATATCTGCAAGCTGGACTAAGACAAAAATTAAGCAAAACGTGGAACAGGAAAATCAAAAACTTAGCTTGTCCTGAAGAATACAAAAGCGGGAAGCAGAGGTAACAAGACACACTGATTACATTGATAGCCGGCGAGGAAATGACAAGAAAGCCAGGTTAAATAGGAAACTCCCATATCCTGATAGAACAGGTGGACACCAGAGACCGCAGAGAACACAAGTCACCCAGTACCATCTGTAACCACCAGAGGGAGCCCAAAAACAGAATCCACAACAGTTATGCTTTCTCTCATGCACGGCTTTGTGATTCTGTATACTGTACTTCTGGAAGTGCAGATTATGTTACAGTGTATACAGATTAGGCAATCCTTGTGGGCACCTCTGTCCTTGTCCCACACTCACTGTTTTCTTACCCTGCTCACATTACTTTGTGAATATAGCTCTGGGTGCATACCACAAAGGCTACAGAAAGCAGCGTGGGAAGTCTGCACTTTATGACACGTGAATGCATCAATAGTGAACATTCCATATTCCATTCTGTACCAGGGTGCAGAAACACCAGGATCCCGATGTCCCCCTGTATTTGTCACACTCGCATTACTTCAGAAGCACAGAACCGAAATATGTCAAAGGTGAATTCTGTGACACAGGAATCCATAACTGTTACATTTGATATAAATTACTAGATGTCATGGTGCAGCTAGGACTTGGTATACACCGACCGAGCATCTGTATGATTCCTTTGATCAGTGGTCCTCAACTTGTTATATATATATATATATATATATATATATATATATATATATACATACTAGATGGTGGCCCGATTCTAACGCATCGGGTATTCTAGAATATGCATGTCCACGTAGTATATAGCCCAGCCACGTAGTATATTGCCCAGTCACGTAGTATAATGCCCAGTCACGTATAATGCCCAGCCACGTAGTATATTGCCCAGTCACGTAGTATATTGTCTATCCACGTAGTATATTGCCCAGTCACGTAGTATATTGCCCAGTCACGTAGTATATTGCCCAGTCACGTAGTATATTGCCCAGCGACGTAGTATATTGCCCAGTTGCGTAGTATATTGCCCAGTCGCGTAGTATATTGCCCAGTCGCGTAGTATATTGCCCAGTCGCGTAGTATATTGCCCAGTCACGTAGTATATTGCCCAGTCACGTAGTATATTGCCCAGTCACGTAGCATATTGCCCATCGACGTATTATATTGCCCAGTCACGTAGTATATTGCCCAGCGACGTAGTATATTGCCCAGCGACGAGACCGCTAAGTCTTCTGGGTAAGTTCGCAATGCATCTCTGGGAACGGAAGATGGCGGCCGGCGCGAGCGCATCGTCCGACGACGGAAGGGGAGAATAGCAGGTTTTTTGTTTTTTTTTATTATTTTTAACATTACATCTCTTTACTAAAACTTGGTCACACAGGGTTAATAGCAGCGGTTACGGAGTGCATTACCCTCGGCATAACGCGGTCCATTACCGCTGGCATTAACCCTGTGTGAGCGGTGACCAGAGGGGAGTATGGAGCTGGCGCTGACTGCAGGGAGTCTGGAGCGGGCGCCGGGGACACTGACTGCTCCGCGGGGAGTATGGAGCAGGCGCCGGGCACACTGACTGCGGGGAGTATAGAGCGGGGAGTATGAAGCGGGCGCCGGGGACACTGACTGTGCCGCGGGGAGTATGGAGCAGGCAGTATGGAGCAGGCGCCGGGCACACTGACTGTGGGGAGTATGGAGCGGGCACCGGGGACACTGACTGCGCCGCAGGGAGTATGGAGCGGGAAGTATGGAGCGGGTGCCGGGGACACTGACTGTGCCGCGGGGAGTATGGAGCAGGCAGTATGGAGCAGGCGCCGGGCACACTGACTGTGGGGAGTATGGAGCGGGCACCGGGGACACTGACTGCGCCGCAGGGAGTATGGAGCGGGAAGTATGGAGCGGGTGCCGGGGACACTGCGCCGCGGGGAGTATGGAGCGGGCGCCGGGGACACTGACTGCGGAGAGTATGGAGCAGTCATTTTCTTCCAGTCTGTGCCCGTCGCTGATTGGTCGTGGCTGTTTTGCCGCGACCAATCAGCGACTTGGATTTCCAGGACAGACAGAGGCCGCGACCAATGAATATCCGTGACAGACAGACGGAAGTGACCCTTAGACCATTGTATAGCAGATATATATATATATTATATATATATGTGTGTGTGTGTGTGTATGTATATATAATATAATATATTGCTCAAAAAAATAAGGGGAGCACTAAAATCCCACATCCTAGATATCACTGAATGGAATTATCATGATCTGTTCTGGGGTTCAGTCCTGTCTGCCCTTTTCTCGGGCGGATCATGTCAAGGATTAACTTTTCTCTGCCGCCTCATTCTGGGTTCAGGTTTGCTATTTAGTTCCGATGCTTCCTGCGGTGTCAGCTATAGTTCTGCCTTCAGGGTGTGGACCTGACTCGGGTAGATCTTGATTTGTCCTGCTGTGATACCTGACTTCCCCCGTGTCTGCCAATCCTGGTATTCTGTGGCAAATGCCAAGCATCCTGCACGGTGTTGGGCTGTGAGCACAACCCCCATATTTGGATGTCGGGCACTCAGGCCATCCTCATGGAGTCGGTTTCTAACCGTTTGTGCAGACACATGCACATTTGTGGCTTGCTGGAGGGCTCAGGCAGTTCTCCTCCTGTTCCTCCTTGCACCAAGACTGAGGTAGCGGTCCTGCTGCTGGGTTGTTGCCCTCCTACAGCCCCCTCCACGTCTCCTGGTGTACTGGCCTATCTCCTGGAAGCACCTCCAGCCTCTGGACACTACACTGACAGACACAGCAAACCTTCTTGCCACAGCTCACATTGATGTGCCATCCTGGATGAGCTGCACTACCTGAACCCCTTTTGTGGGTTGTAGAGTCCGTCTCATGCTACCACGAGTGTGAAAGCACAACCAACATTCAAAAGTGACCAAAACATCAGCCAGAAAGCATTGGTACCGAGATGTGGTCTGCGGTCCCCACCTGCAGAACCACTCCTTTATTGAGTGTGTCTTGATATTTGCCAATAATTTCCATCTGTTGTCTATTCCATTTGCACAACAGCATGTGAAATTGATTGTCAAACAGTGTTGCTTCCTAAGTAGACAGTTTGATTTCACAGAAGTTTGATTTACTTGGAGTTATATTCAGTTGTTTAAGTGTTCCCTTTATTTTTTTGAGCAGTGTATGTATGTGTGTGTATGTATATGTGTGTGTATATATATATATATATATATCTTTTGTGCCAAATTCAGCACTACAATATCTTCATGAAAACATTCCAAATGAGGAAGTCATGAAAACCGTGTTATGACCAATGACAGATGACTAGTCATTAAAAGTGTATCACTAATCATTAACTGGGTATTCTGGCTCCGCTCACTTCTGTTCCATTCTGGCACTAGTGGTGACTTAATTTCACGTATACAGCTGTTAGATTTATTTTAGTAGAATTATCTTCATAAAACAGTTAATGTAGAAAAAGACAGAATATGTGAAGAAGTTTCGGGGGAATAGTCCATGTGTCCACGCTCCGTCCATGTGGCCCTGGTCAGTCTATTTAATTGGTTGAAGGGAATATTCTACCCATTTTCCTTTGCTTTCTGAATGGAAGTCTTAAGTTTTTATGGTTTACCAAACGGGCATGGGTAATAATGCATAGCAGCCCCAGGGAATCCTGGGAGCCACAATCCCTTGGGATTAAATGGTTCATATCTCTGGAACTACATGGCAGATATTTAAAAAAAAAAATACAATAAACCCTGAATACTTAGGGGAGCAACCGGTATAAAATCGGTGCAAGAACTGTCCACTTTTAACTTCTTGTTGACTGTTCTCTTTAAGTATACCAGTCATGGTAATGATGGCTCTCATCAAATATGTACCTAATGCGCCAACAGGGGTGTTATACTATGATTTGTTTGCTATGACCTTTAAAATAGATTTATCTGACCTCCTTTTACAGCCCTTATTCATTTGTTTTTTATGGAGTAGTTAAAGAAATAAATCACACTTTATCAACCCTTGAGCCTTGCTACATAACCTAGGATAAAATGCCAAACTTCTTATGTCATGGGGAAAGGCACTTTAGAGAGTCTGTATTGACTTTTAGGATAGTTGCCGGCAATAGGTGGCACTAGAGTTCCTTTCCTTTTCCTCTCTGAGGAGGCTATTTTCATGTTTAGGGGCAGCATGGTGGCTCAGTGGTTAGCACTGCAGCCTTGCATCATCGGGGTCCTAGGCTCAAATCCTACCAAGAACAACATCTGCCAGGAGTTTGTATGTTCTCCCCGTGTTTGCGTGGGTTTCCTCCGGGTTCTCCAGTTTCCTCCCACACTCCAATGATATAGTGATAGGGATTCTAGATTGTGAGCCCCATCGGGGACAGTGATGATAATGTATGTAAGGTGCTGCGGAATAAGATAGCGCTATATAAGCAAAGCATCATAAATAAATAAGTTTAAATCCCAGAGGAGCCCTACATGGCCTGTAATCTCCTTAAATGGCTTGGTGCTCGCCACTTGCGTTCACTGTACTGACCTATTCCGTGCACTTTCTAAAGTTTGATCATTGATTTTAACCCCCGGATCTTTTTTCGTTTTCGTTTTTTACTCCCCTTCTTTCCAGAGCCATACCTTTTTTATTTTTCTGTCAATATGGCCGTGTGAGGGCTTATTTTTTGTGGGATGAGTTGTACTTTTGAACGATACCATTGGTTTTACCATGTCATATACTAGAAAACGGGAAAAAAATTCCAAGTGCGATGAAATTGCAAAAAAAAGTGCAATCCCACGCTAGTTTTTTGTTTGGCTTTTTTGCTAGGTTCACTAAATGCTAAAGCTGACCTGCCATTATGATTCTCCAGGTCATTACGAGTTCAAAGACACCAAATATGTCTAGGTTATTTTTTATCTAAGTGGTGAAAAAAAAATCCAAACTTTGCTTAAAAAAAAAAATTGCGCCATTTTCCGATACCCGTAGCGTCTCCATTTTTCATGATCTAGGGTTGGTTGAGGGCTTATTTTTTGCGTGCCGAGCTGACGTTTTTAATGATACCACTTTTGTGCAGATACGTTTTTTGATTGCCCGTTATTGTATTTTAATGCAATGTCACATCGACCAAAAAAGCGTAATTTTGGCAGTTTGATTTTTTTTCTCGCTACGCCGTTTAGCGATCAGGTTAATCCTTTTTTTTATTGATGGATCGGGCAGTTCTTAACGCGGCGATACCAAACGTGTAGGTTTGATTATTTTTTATTGTTTTACCGTATTTTGATTGGGGCGAAAGGGGGGTGATTTGAACCTTTATATTTTTATTTTTTTTTTATGTTTTTAAACACATTATTTTTGGGGGGCATGCTGCCACTACACGATCGCCTCTTCTACATAGAGGTGAAGCACAGATCACTCGCACTGGTTAAAGGGAACCTGTCACGCCCAAAATCAAAGGTGATCTAAGCCCATCGGCATCAGGGGCTTATCTACAGTATTCTGTAATGCTGTAGATAAGCCCCCGATGTATCCTGAAAGGTGAGAAAAAGAGGTTAGATTATACGCACCCAGGGGCGTTCCCGCTGCGGTCCGGACCGATGAGCGTTGCGGTCCATCCGGGGCCTCCCATCTTCTTACGATGACGTCCTCTTCTTGTCTTCAGGCTCCGGCGCAGGCGTACTTTGTCTGTCTTGTTGAGGGCAGAGCAAAGTACTGCAGTGCGCAGGTGCCAGGCCTCTCTGACCTTTTCCGGCGCCTGCGCACTGCAGTACTTTGCTCTGCCCTCAATAGGGCAGACAAAGTATGCCTGCGCCGGAGCCGCAGTATGAAGACAAGAAGAGGACGTCATCCTATGAAGATGGGAGGCCCTTGGCCGGACCGCCTGCCCAGTTGAGTATAATCTAACCTATTTTTCTCATCTTTCAGGATACATCGGGGGCTTATCTACAGCATTACAGAATGCTGTAGATAAGCCCCTGATGCCGGTGGGCTTAGCTCACCTTCGATTTTTGGGTGTGACGGTTCCCTTCAAATGCCGCTGTCAGAGTTTGACAGCGGCATTTAACTAGTTAATGGGTGCGGGTGGATCGTAATTCCGCTCATGCCCATTGCAGCCACATGTCAGCTGTTGATAACAGCTGACATGTCGCGGCTGGGAGTGTGGTACCAAGAGGACAATCCAAAACAGGAACGCAAGACAGAAGGGCAGGTCAGAAATCAAGCCAGGTCCTATGCAGCGGGGAACACACACACAGGACGCACCAAATCAGAGGTCAGGTATGGGGCAAATACGAACACGCGCAGATGCGTAGTAAAGTACACACTCAGGGTACGCTAGGTCAGCTGCTCTAGCCGAAGACATGAACTATCACTGACATCATCTGCCAGCAACAGAGCAGGGAAATAGCCACCCATACACCAGAGAGAGGCAAGAAAGGTTAGTCCGCGCATGACCAGGTCAGGAAAGAGAGTGCCTGAAGTAAAACCTGACCTGGATTATGACAGTACCCTCCTCAACGTGGAGGCCACAGGACCCCCAGGTTTCCCTGGATATATGGCATGAAAGGCCTGGACCAACCGGTCCGCTTGGACCGATTGCGCCGGAACCTACGACTGGTCTTCAGTACCATAACCCTTCCAATGAACAAGATATTTCAAGGAGCAGCTTGCCATCTGAGAGTCCCCAATCCGTTCCACATCATACTCATCTTGGCCATCTACCGAGACCGGTGGCGGGGAAGATGAAGACCCCCTCAAAGGAAGACCCCAACGGTTTCAAAAGGGCTTTGTGGAATACGTTGGGAATCCTTAGAGACAGTGGAACACGCAAACGGAAAGCCACAGGATTGACCACTTCCACAATCTCATAAGGACCAATGAACTTGAGCCCCAATTTAGCAGAAGGAACCTTAGGTCTAATATTCCTGGTAGATAACCAAACCTTATCCCATACCCAGAATACAGGCCCGGCAGACTGTTTTTTTTTTGTCAAAAAATTTTTTTAATTTGCCCTGAGCCTCCCCAATGTTCTTCTGGACCTCCTTCCACACCTCCCCCAACCTCCGGATAGCCATATCTGCCCAGGGACTCGCCGAATCTAATTGAGAAAATTCCCCAAAATGAGGGTGGAAACCATAATTGCAGAAAAATGGGGAGGTGCCCGTGGACTGATTAATGCGGTTATTAAAAGCAAATTCTGCCAAAGGTAAAGAAGAACACCAATCATCCTGCTGGGCAGTGGTCAGACATCGCTTAATTTGCTCCAGAGACTGATTGGTCCTCTCAGCTTGACCATTAGTCTCCGGATGATAAGCAGATGAAAAAGTCAAACAACTACCCAACCTTCTACAAAATGCTCTCCAAAACTTGGAGACAAACTGTACCCCCCTATCTGAGACCACACTCAAAGGCACACCATGCAACTGTACCACATGTTCCATAAACAATCTGGATAGATTTTCAGCATTGGGCAAGGCTGTCAAAGGCACAAAATGCGCCTGCTTACTAAATCTGTCCACAACCACCCAGATGACAGTATTACCATTATAAGGAGGAAAATCGGTGATAAAATCCATGGACAGATGAGTCCATGGTCTATCTGGAATGGGCAAAGTCACCAATTCCCCAGCCGGCCGGTTATGGGAGTTTTTGTCACGAGCACATACCTCACAGGCAGACACAAACCTCACAACATCCAAGGACAGCGACGACCTCCAAAACAATCTAGCAATGGCTTTACAGGTGGCCGAGATCCCAGGGTATCCGCTAAGGGCCGAGACATGGAACTCCCGGAGCACTCTGAGACGAAACTGAACAGGCACCAAAATCTTATTAACGTTCCTGGACAGAGGCGCCAGAGACTGAGCTTCACGAATCTCCTACTCCAACCCATTGGAAATCCCAGCCACAACCACCCTGTGTTTAAGAATGGAGGAAGGAGGTTCGGGAGGACATATTGGGTCTATACTACGCGATAAAGCATCCGCCTTACTATTTTTAGAACCCGTCCGGAAGGTGATAGAGAATTGGAATCGTGAAAAAAAAAAAAAGTGACCATCTAGCCTGCCTAGGGGTCAACCCCTTAGCAGACTCAATGTAGGACACATTTTTGTGGTCTGTAATTACAGTGATTCGGCCCCTCCAAAAAATGCCTCCATTCTTGAAACGCCAATTTAATGGCCAGAAGCTCCCGTTTCCCCACATCATAATTTCTTTCTGCAGGCGAGAACTTCTTAGAAAAGAAAGCAAAAGGTCTTAAATTGGTTGAAGTGGCGGGTCCCTGGGACTACACCGCCCCCACCCCCACCTCCGAGGCATCCACCTCAACAATAAATGGTTCAGACGGATCCAGCCGAATCAACACAGGGGCGAACATAAAACATTTTTTTAACAAAGAGAACGCCGCAACGGCTGAGGCTGACCAATTCTTGATATCAGCCCCTTTCTTGGTTAAATCCGTGAGAGGCTTGACCACCTGGGAGAACCCCTTTATGAACTTCCGATAATAATTGGCAAACCCCAGGAAGCGTTGCAGGCCTTTCAAATCTCTGGGTTGAACCCAATCAACAATGACCTGAACCTTCCTAGGGTCGATACGAAACCCCTCGGCGGACAGAATAAACCCCAGAAAGGATAGTTCCTGAGCAAAAAATGAAAATTTTTCTAATTTAGCAAATAGGGAGTTCTCCCGGAGCCTCTGGAGAACTGCACGAAGGTGACCCATGTGAGTCTGTTTATCCGGAGAGTAGATTAAAATATCGTCCAGATAAACCACCAAAAAGCACCCTATAAAGTCAGCAAAAACATGGTTAATAAAGTTCTGGAAAACTGCCAGCGCATTAGTCAGACTGAAAGGCATGACTACATTCTCAAAAAGCCCATCCGATGTGAGAAACACAGTTTTCCACTCATCCCCCTCCCGTATCCCGATAAGGTTATATGCCCCCCAGAGATCCAACTTGGAAAACCATTTGGACCCAGATAATTGGTTATATAAATCAGGAATAAGTGGGAGAGGGTATGTATTTCTCACAGTTATCTTATTTGACTCTCGAAAATTCAGGCATTGGCGCAAACCACCGTCCTTTCTTTACAAAAAAGAACCCCACCACAGGAGAAACTGAAGGACGAATGTCTCCTTTATGACGACTCTTGGAGATATATTCTTTCATGGCAACATGCTCTGGACCAGAGAGATTGTATAAACAGGCCTTGGGCAATTTAGTATTGGGGACAAGATCAATACTACAATCAAAGGGGCGATGTGGTGGTAAAACCTCAGCCTCTTTCAGAGAAAACATCCTCGAAGTCCTTCAGGTACTCCGGAATACCCTCCGGACTGATGGATGACAGATACAGAAACAAAACAATTACAAGAACAATTTGGTCCCCATTTCACAATATCTCGGGACTCCCAATCAATAACCGGGTTGTGTAGTTGTTACCAGGGAAACCCAACACCACCCCCGCAGGAAGGTTGTCCAAAGTAAAACATGAAATGCACTCCTGATGTACAGCCCCCTCCAGAGACAAAATGGATACTGCCCTTAGTGAGAAGTGTAGAATCAATGGTCACCACATTCATGGGTGTTTCCAACCTAACTTGCAAGTGGCCACCAATTTAGCGTCAATCAGGTTCACTGACGACCCACTGTCCACGAAAGCCAAAGTGGGCATAAAACGGTTCCTAACACAGAATTCCACTTTAAGCAGTACTTTAAGAAATGAGGAAAAATGTACCTTAGGCTGGTTTCAGACTTGCGTTCCTGTATGCTGCGGATGGCAGCGTGCTTCCTCCGTGAAGCTTCGCCCAGTCTCCGGCTAGTGGCAGCTGCGTCTATCGTTTCCCTGCGTACCTATCTTTAACATTGGGTATGCAGGGACATGCGTTGTATGCGGATCTGTCCGCATGCGTCGATTAGAGGTGTGCGGCGCCCGCACGGAAACGCAAAATTTTGCATTCTCATAATGAATATGCCGTGGTAGTGCCAGCTTGCTGGGCAGAGGTCTGTAGAGTTTAGTTGGATGTCTTGCAGAAGATTTAGATTCCTGCCATGTTCACCCGCTATACTGTACAAGGGCTAGTAGTTCACCAACCTCCAGCACATTGCAGAAGAATTTGTCTACCAGTACCCAGTGCTGGAGCAGGAGTTAGTTGAGCGTATGTACATCTTTTCACTGAGGAGAGCATATCCCCTGCCATAGATTTTTATCAGGGAACGTAACAGACGAAGCTGTGGGTGAAACGTGCGTTGGGGCCATTGGTTCTGGTCACATATATCTTTCCCCACTGGACACATCACTAAGATGTAAGTACTACCTACCTACTTAGTACTACCATTGCTTTATGGACAGGTCTCAGCATAAGCCTGCAGACTAGGGGATTCATTACCCTCAGGAAACTGGCATCTTTTTAAATCTTATGTATTGATATATACTTCAAGTGTGTACTGGACCAATTTTTTAGGAAGACTGTGATCTCTTTTTTTTTTTGTATGTTGTTCATTTTAACTTTATTATTAATAAATAATAATTATAAATATAATAATTAATAAAAATAATAATTAATACATATGTTAATTTTATGAAACTTTTTGCACTCCTTCTTTCCTGTTGGTTGTCTATATGTAATGGCCAGAGCATGGTACTGCACATCTACCTCCTATTCAGATCAATAGAAGCTGGATGTGTAGTACCTTGTGGCAGCCACTACAAGTTAACGGAACAACTTGGCAAGTGAGTAACTTCCAGCTGGTGGCCACTGACACCGATAATGGCTGATTGGCAGGGAACCGGGTGTCAGACCCCAGCCGATCAGACATTGGTGACTTATCCTAAGGATAGGTCATCAATCAAAAAGTAGTGGACAACCTCTTTAGTTTTCTCCTACGAGATAATCACTAATGAAAAAACTAAACTCTGATATAAATTGGATAAAAACTGATGAAACTTGGGCCATTTTTAATTTACTAGAAACATAACTGATGTCTGAATGAGACTATATGAGAGTCAGGTGAAAACTGATTATTTGGGACCAGTGAGAGTAATTATACCACTCGGGCACCGTCACAAGGCCTGCAAGCTCACTGTTTTTTGGGGACCAAAAAGGTGTATAACATTTGAAAAAGAAAAAGTTCCTGCCCAGCGACAGTGAATAATTGCAGCACTAGTAAATAGTGATATGTAACTATGCTGTGGATATTTCACTCTTTGTAAAGGGTAAATAGTGATGAGCGAATATACTCGTTACTCGAGATTTCTCGAGCACGCTCGGGGGTCCTCCGAGTATTTTTTAATGCTCGGAGATTTAGTTTTTATTACCGCAGCTGAATGATTTACATCTGTTAGCCAGCATTAGTACATGTGGGGATTCCCTAGCAACCAGGCAACCCCCACATGTACTTATGCTGGCTATCGGATGTAAAACATTCAGCTGCGGCAATAAAAACTAAATCTCCGAGCACTAAAAAATACTCGGAGGACACCCGAGCGTGCTTGGGAAATCTCGAGCAACGAGTATATTTGCTCATCACTAAGGGTAAAGCATTATTTTCGCACTGATAATGACCGCAGTATCTCCCGCTACAGAAGTCGCTGTTGAACTGTGCAGTTTTTGGGGAGTTTTTGCCTGTAGGCTTCTAAGGGGAAATTGTATGTAAAAAAAAAGCTATTGCATTTTTAAGTACAGAATATCAGGGGTTCTGCATTAAAACCTGCATAAAAAGTGGTATCAATCTACACAAAAAAACTTCAGAAAACACATTAATTGGAATGCATTTTGCATATTTTGGTGTAGATATCAAGGGAAAAAATGCAGTAGAAAAAAGCTGAGCTTTTTCGCATGTGGCAACATGGCCTCATAGTGCCTGCTAGCATCTATACTTTCTCGTCAGTTCCATGCTATTAAAGGGCATAGAATCAGCACTTCACAAAATCCAGCAGATTATGTCCTGGCCGTGACTTCAAATGCCGCCTAACCTTAAAATAAACTTGTAAGCTCTATTCCGCATTCACTGCACCTGTGTCGGTTTAGCTAAATCCTGTCAATTTTAGTTCTGAGTGTGTTGGAAGTTTCCATGGCTGACCCCCTCTCTGATTGCACCAACTTACATGGCACTAGATGAAATGAAATAAATACAAAATGTATTTTAATGCCAATGCTTAAGATTTCCAATGGCTGGCAGGAGAGCCATGAACTGTAGTTCTGTGTGAGGATGGCAATCTGTATCTAATCATAGTTGAAATCCTGTCCTTAAGGCGTTCCTACAGACAGGGGTCCCCCCATACACACGGACGCTGTCTGCCTGTGGGTGGTAGACCCCTCCCTACAGACAGGGGTCTCGCCATGCACATGGATGCCATCTGCCTGTGAGTATACCCATCCCTACAGACAGGGGTCTCGCCATGCATATGGATGCTGTCTGCCTGTGGGTGGTAGACCCATCCCTACAGACAGGGGTCTCGCCATGCACATGGACGCCATCTGCCTGTGAGTACACCCATCCCTACAGATCGGGGTCTCTCCATGCACATGAATGCTGTCTGCCTGTGTGTGGTAGATCCATCTTTACAGGCAGGGGTCTCGCCATGCACATGGACGCCATCTGCCTGTGAGTACACTCATCCCTACAGACAGGGGACTTGCCATATACATGGACACTGTCTACCTGTGGGTGGTAGACCCCTCTTTACAGACGGGTTTCCCCAAACACATGTACGCTGTCTACCTGTGGGTGGTAGACCCCTCCTTACAGATAGGGGTCTTCCCATACACATGGACGCTATCTGCCTTTGGGTGGTAGACCCCTCCCTACAGACAGGGGTCTTCCCATACACATGGACGCCATCTGCCTGTGAGTACACTCATCCCTACAGACAGGGGACTTGCCATATACATGGACACTGTCTACCTGTGGGTGGTAGACCACTCCCTGTGTGTGTGTGTATAAGACCCCTTAATACAGACGGGTCTCCCCTTACACATTGAGCTGTCTGCCTGTGAGTGGTAGACCAGTTAATAGGGATTTTAATGGAAATGTATGATGATTGTTTTTTTCAATGATTTGCATTTATTTTAAAGAAAGAAAAAAAAACTACGGTAACTTTTTTTATTGTATAAAATTGTAAAATTATTTTTTTAATATTTATTACTTTAGCCGCTGGGAACTGCCATTTTTATTTGCTGGTGTGTAAGTGTCAAAGCACAACACTTAGACACAGCGAATATGGCAGGCGTAAGGTATAGGAGACTGTGGCCAACGTTTGGCCTCCATCTCCTCTGCTGCAGCTGCCCCAGCTGTAGACTGAGCGCGCCCTTACAGCTATAGGTAGAGCCTGACGCCTTTTATTGTAGCCCAGCGCCATGCGCTGATTTACACTTTCCTTCTTACCCCGATACTGTGATCAGAACAAAGCAGTCGGGTCCTTGCTGGCTGCAGCGCTCTGATCACAGTAGTTACCATGGTGTGGTGAGCACAGATCCACCAAGGATGCAGTGGTGAGAACGTCCCCCGATGATGGTGCCTGGCCCTGCTGTAATAGGTCACTGTCATGACCGCTCCACTCTGATCACTGTAACTACTGGGAAGCTGTGGCCAGGGTCAGCATTGGGGCTGTGCAAACTACAAGCCCTCTCACTGCTTCATTGACAGAAAAATAAAAATATTGTGGGTCTCTAAAATGGCGATGTAAACATATATTTTTTTTATACATATATATCTACAAAATTCAGAATCTGTAATAAAAAATCTATACAAGTTTGGTGTCGCTATAAACATATTGACCTGAATAATCTTGTTGCCAAATCATTTCTACCATAAAATAGCAATATGGGAATTCTGTGTATTCACTTCATGCTTCTATTACACTGCAGGGAAAGTCACCATTTCAGCTTTCACATGAGCAGGAAAGCTAGAATTGGCGCTGGCGGCCATCCTCTGTGGCACGGTCAGCATGCCAGTACCACACTGCAGTCACCAGTAAGGTGGCGCTGTGCTGTGATGAGCACTGACATCACCCACGTGCGCAGACTCCGCCCACATTTACTGCAGTGTTTTCAGAGCACATTTCAGCAGCTGCCCCCTAGTGTTTAACAGCTGAAACTATCAATAATCTTTTAAAACTATTTTTCATATTTGTTGTGCCATTAATAAAAAGAAATAAAACGTTTTCTGTCACGGAGTTTTCTAACCAATTGGTGGAGACTAGATAGTTTGAGAGCTCGCTCGGACCAGTGAATTATTCAGATGTGTTATCAATGTCATTGAATAAGGTTATTCAGGTGACTTTTTTTCACACCGACCAAGTGTCTGTATGAAAAACGTTGCAGAATGCTCCTCTCTTCTGTATTTTGGATGAGACTCTCCCATTCAAGTCGATCCTAAACGAATCCGTCTTATTGCATCTGATTTTTCCAGTCTCTCTGCAATTATCATAGGACACAATTTGGGCTTGTAGATTTATTAGCTGGGGAGGAAAACTGTTGGCGCACAGATGTCATACTAATGCACAATCTAATCATGCGTATGACACGGATGGAATACGGATGAAAATACTTCTTTTTTTTCTTTTTCATAGATAAAAATGGTGCTATTTTTCCTATGTCTGAACCTCACCTAAATATGCCCCTAATTTGCCCTCCAGTATAAGCTACAATAATAATAATAATAATAATAATTTTTATTTATATAGCGCCAACATATTCCGCAGCGCTTTACAAATTATAGAGGGGACTTGTACATACAATAGACATTACAGCATAACAGAAATACAGTTCAAAACAGATACCAAGAGGAGTGAGGGCCCTGCTCGTAAGCTTACAAACTATGAGGAAAAGGGGAGACACGAGAGGTGGATACAATGATAAATCTCTTGAATCCCAACACAAAACACTGAGCAAACCAAAGGAAAATATTAGAGAGACACTCCGAAACTAATCCACCAACCTACATATGAAAACGACTGCGCACAAAGGTCTCATCAAGATATAGTTTAGTGAAAAAATGCTTAAGGTGAGTACAGTACTCGACATACCGTCTTTGTGTAAGTACCTACCTTATGCATTTCTTCACTAAACTAACACAAGAACCAGTCATTATGACACTTGTGACTTGAATTATTATGTTGATGGGGTTCTTTGTCCTATTTGGATTCTGTCCTGTTACTTTACGTCTCTTACTCTGTACATGTTCTGTTTTGATATACAGCTGTGACAAAAATTAAGAGTCCACTGCAAAATGTTCAGTTCGTCTGATTTTTCTCTTTATAGCTATATTCTTGTGTAAAATGTACATTTTTCTTTTATTCTATAAACTTCTGACATGTCTCCAAATTTCCAAGCAATACGTTTTGTATTTTTTTTCTCAAAAGGAAAAATGGTCTAAATTAAAAAAAAAAACAAACAAAAAAAAATCCAATGCTTTCAGACTTCAAATAATGCAAAGAAAACAAGTTCATAATCATTTAGAAACAACAATACTAATGTTTTAACTCAGGAAGAGTTCAGAAATCAATATTTTGTGGAATAACCATGATTTTTAATCACAGCTTTCATGCGTCTTGGCATGCTTTCCACCAGTCTTTCACACTGCTCCTGGCGCAAAGATGTAAGCAGTTCTTCTTTGTTGGATGGCTTGTGACTATCCATCATCCACTTGATTGTATTCCAGAGGTTTTCAATGGGGTTCAGGTCTGGAGATTGGGCTGCCCATGACAGGGTTTTGAAGTGGTGGTCTCTTAATTTTTGCCAGAGCTGTATGTATGTCTTTTGTATTTAAAACTTTAAGTACCGTATATTTAATAAATTGCTAGCTTTTATGAGACCTTTGTGTTCACTCGTTTTCATATGTAGGTTGAATGATAAATCTCTTACAATTTATGATGATCTAGCTTTAACCCCTTTATCCCCAAGGATGGTTTGCATATTAATGACCAGGCCAATTTTTACAATTCTGACCACTGTCCCTTTATGAGGTAATAACTCTGGAATGCTTGCATGGATCCCGATGATTCTGACATAGTTTTCTCTCGTGACATATTGTCCTTCATGTTAGTGGTAAAATTTCTTTGATATTACCTGCGTTTATTTGTGGAAAAAACAAACAGAAATTTGGCGGGAATGTTGAAAGTTTCGCAATTTTCCAACTTTGAATTTTCATGCCCTTAAATCAGAGAGTTAGGTCATACAAAACACTTAATAAGTAACATTTCCCACATGTCTACTTTACATCAGCACAATTTTGGAACCAAATTTTTTTTTTGTTAGGGAGTTATAAAGGGTTGAAAGTTGACCAGCAATTTCTCATTTTTTTAGGGACCACATCACATTTCATATTTGAAGTCCCTTTGAAGGGTCTATATGATAGAAGTTACCCAAAAGTGACACCATTCTAAAAACTGCACTCCTCAAGGTGCTCAAAACCACATTCAAGAAGTTTATTATCCCTTCAGGTGCTTCACAGGAATTTTTGGAATGTTTAGAAAAAAAAACACATTTTTTTGTGAAGAAAAAAAAAAAAGTTATTCAGATCCAATTTTTTTTATTTTCCCAAGGGTAAACGGAGAAATTGGACCCCAAAAGTTGTTGTCCAATTTGTCCTGAGTACGCTGATACCCGATATGTGGGGATAAACCACTGTTTGGGTGCATAGCAGAGCTCAAAATGGAAGGAGCGCCGTTTTACTTTTTGAACACAAAATTGTCTGGAATTGAGATCGGACATCATGTCATGTTTGCAGAGCCCCTGTTGTGCCTAAACAGTGGAAACCCTCACAAGTGACACCATTTTGGAAACTTAACCCCCCAAGGAACTTATCTAGATGTGTGGTGAGCACTTGGAACCCCAGGTGCTTCACAGAAGTTTATAACGTTGAGCCGTGAAAATAATAAAATTTTTCTCCCAAAAATGTTATTTTAGCCCCAAATTTTGCATTTTCATAAGGGTAACAAGAGACATTGCACTTTACAATTTGTTGGGCAATTTCTCTTGAGTACGCCGATAACCTATATGTAGGGGAGTACTACCTTTGAGGCACAGTGAAAGCTCAGAAGGGAAGAGGCGCCATATTGGAGTTCAGATTTTGCTGGAAGGGTTTGAGGGTGCCATGTCACATTGGCAGAGCCCCTGAGGTGCCAGAACAGCAGAAACCCCTATATATGAACTCATTTTACAAACTACACTCTCCAATGAATTCATCTAGGGGTGCAGTGATCATATTAACACCACATGTGCCTCACAGAATTTTATACCACTGAGCGGTGAAGAAAGAATAAATTACATTTTTACCATTATATTGTTTTTTAGCCCCAAGTTTTTAATTTTTCTAAGGGCTAATAGGAATTTTTTTACAACAAACTGAGGTCCATTTTTTCCTGAGTGTGACAATACCCTACATGTAATCCGGAATTTTTTTTCAGGCACAGTGCAAAGCTCAAAAAGCAAGGAGCGCCAGATTTTACCATGACCCACTCGGAGAGCCCATGAGGTGCCAGAACAACAGAACCTCCCATAAGTGACCCCATTCTACAAACTACACCTTTCAATGAATTCATGTAGGGGTGCAGTGATCATATTGCGCTGGTGATCACAATGACATAATATTTTCTCCCTGGTCAAATAGGGCCAGGGCACAAGGACGGAATATTACATCTGATGTCAGAAAGGGGTTAAAGAGTAGCATTGGTTTTTATTTGTTTTTCATAAATCATTAGTACATGTGAAAATAAGACATTTTGAAATCTGCTTCATTCTCCCCCTAGACTCATCAGTCATTCTCAAAATTCTCAATTTATGGGTTAAATTGGTATTCAGTGAATACAGACTTTCCCATTACTGAGATAGGAGATGACAATTAGTGCTCATAAAGTTCTACGGAGAACTGTAATCATTGCTTCAGGAGAACTTGTAGCACAATGTCCGTGTCTGCTTGTAGCTTCCACTCCTATCTCCGTAATGGAAACCTTTGTCTTCACTGAATACAGATTTTACCCAGGAAAAGAGAGTGAACGATCAATCCATGGGAGAAAGAAGCTGATTTCTTTGATAAGATACATTGTAAGTATTGCATATTTTCATGTGTGCTATTAATTTATGATCTTCCTTCTTCTTAATTGATTCCAATGAACATGGTTATTGACTGTTGTGCTCTAAGGGCCGCGTTGTTAACCCCAGCCTAGATTAGGGGCGTGCTGACGTCAGGCGCTCCTGATCCATGAAGTAGAGCATGAGTGTGAACACCTGTGTTCTACGCCAGTCAGGCATTGGAGTGAGATTTCTGGTCTAGGGAACGCCACCGCTTGCCGCTAATGAACATCTGGGGGAACGGACGTGAAGATGCCAAAAGTCGCAACATATAGGTGCAGCTCTGAGTTTTCACAAGCGTTTTCACTAGAATTCTGGGGTGAAAGCTTGAATGAATCGGGCCCTAACTTTTCTTGTTGAAAAAAGTAGTTTTAAATAAATCAGTCCCAGTGTGTTTTGGTGCTATTTTTCATGGCCTTTTGTTTTTATAGGTGTCTTAATAGGACTTGAAAACCTAATGCAGAAAATGACAGTAAATAAAACTAAAACCTAAAACATGCTTGTTGCATATGAAAATGCAGAAAGAGCTGATCATATAGCAATCACTAATAAATATACAGGTGACCCATTGCAGAACATATTGCAAGTAAGGCTGAATTCACACATCAGGATTTGGAGGCCAAAACCAGGAGTTTCTCCAAAACACAGAACAGGAGTAAGTCTTTCAATTATAGTTTCTCTGTAAGTTCCACCCCTGATTTTGGCATACAAACACTGTTGTGTGAATGAGGCCTAACGCTGAATTCAGACAGTTATGTTTCACAGTCCGTTAGGGGACCGCTATACCCAGAGAGCCCGCGGGTCTCCTCTCCCACACTGACAGTGTCAACCGTTTGTGTAAAGAGACTTTTGGCTGGTCAAAGCATTGCAGTCCAGATATGAACTGTGAAACACAGACAGCTGAGCTCAGCCTATATATATGATCACATTACAGCACTTCCAGAAGTTGTCACCCAGCTTTCTGGGAGTTCTGAATCGTAAATCAGTGTCGTCATACAAAATGTATGTGTAGCCACCACCTAAAGGTGTATTCTCAAGTTTGGAAGTTACCTTGTAACCATAGGATGGGGGATAACATCCTGACGAGAACTGGGGCTCATGTCACTGGCGCTCGCATTCTTAAAGGGGCCGCCGGAGAGATCAGCTGGTGTTCTGCACCTCCATAAGAATGAACGGAGCAGCAGTGCACACTGTCCACCATCTTCAGAGCCCCGATTATTGCAATTGGTTCAGGTCCCAGCAGTCGGGACCCGAGCAATTGGGAAGTTATCTCTTATCCAATGGCTAGGTGATAACTTCCAAATTTGAGATTACCCCTTTACTTGGTCATTCATCTTTTCTTTTTTAAGCAGTCTGTATTTTATAGATGCAGGTAATGATCATTTCCATTGTGTTCATGACTAGGTGAGCCCTGCTGCTGGTTTGGTCTCTATATTGAAGAAGCGTAATGGAAGTGAAGGAGAAAACCACAAGCAGACGAAGAGAAAAGTGAGATTCGAGGAGACAGAAGATGCTCTTGACCAAGGTTTGTATAGGGCTTTAGTGTAACTGTTGGTTGGCGGTCACATCACATGACATAGAAGACATGGGCTACACAGAGAATAGTAGGGCTACTGAGTAATCATGGGATATGATCTGCAGGCCTTTTATTATAGAGCAGGTGGAACTGGTCAGATTGATACATACGTATTTTTCTGGGAAAAGTTTCAGAATAACATCTATTTTATTCATTGAAATCCCTGGTGTTTTTATGAATAAATCCAGTGGTGGTTATTATAGCGACTGACAACCTTCGCTGTATGAGTGTGCATAGAGCGATAGATGTCAATCACTAGAAGGACCGCCCACTGGACTCTTACAGACAAGCACCAGGGATTACAGTGACATCATATAATGTATACTGAATCTTTTCCAACATACCTATGGCATTCTATTCCTCTTCTCCTCTATACCGAGCGGCCCACAGATTGTTCTGCATGTACAACGTGACAGGTTCCCTTTAATTGTTGAGCTGCAGCTGAAAAGCCATTTTATTGAGTCTAGTGACTGCAGTTGTCAATCTGTAGATAAATTATCAATTAGTAGCACTGCAAAATATGTAGCGTGTCTCCATATATAATTTGGAGAGGCAAAAACTAAAATCGTTTAACTGGCCATTAAAGGGGATTGTTCCCATCATTAGGGGATCTTTCACCAATGATCTATAAACCCAAGCAAGGCCGGCTAAAGGTTTTTATGGGCCCTGGGCGAAAGTGTGTCAGTGGACCCCTTTAACAAATATCACAGTTCATTCATGATGCACAGATACGGGAGAGAAATATAGTGTAGTACAATGCCAAAGACTTTACTTCTTACATTACACGAGTGATATCTATTGTGAATTCTACAGGATGGGCCATTTATATGGATACACCCAAATAAAATGGGAATGGTTGGTGATATCAACTTCCTGTTTGTGGCATATTAGTTTATGGGAGGGGGAAAACTTTTCAAGATGGGTGGTGACCATGGCGGCCATTTTGAAGTCAGCCATTTTGGATCCAAATTTATTTTTTCCAATGGTAAGAGGGTCATGTGACATCAAACTTAGGCTGGTTTCAGACTTGCGTTCCTGTGCGCTGCGGATGGCAGCGTACTTCCTCCGTGAAGCTCCGCTTACTGCCAGCTGCGTCCAGCATTTCCCTGCGTACCTATCTTTAACATTTTGTACGCAGGGACATGCGTTGTATGCGGATGTGTCCGCATTGGACGCAAAATTCTGCATTTCCGTGCGGGGGCCGCACACCTCAAATCGCCACATGTGGAGACATCCGCATACAGCGCATGTCCCTGCGTACCCAATGTTAAAGATAGGTAGCAGGGAAACGCTGGACGCAGTAGGTGGAGCTTCACGGAGGAAGCAAGGAGGAAGTACACTGCCATCCGCAGCGCGCAGGAACACAAGTCTGAAACCAGCCTAATTGAGAATTTCACAAGAAAAACAATGGTGTGCTTGGTTTTAACATAACTTTATTCTTTCATGAGTTATTTACAAGTTTGTGACCACTTATAAAATGTGTTCAAAGTGCTGCCCATTGTGTTGGATTGTCAATGCAACCCTCTTCTCCCACTCTTGACACACTGATATCAACACCGCAGAAGAAATGTTGGCACAGGCTTCCAGTATCCATTGTTTCAGATGCTGCCCATCTCGTATCTTCACAGCGTAGACCATTGCCTTCAGATGACCCCAAAGATAAAAGTCTAAGGGGGTCAGATCGGGAGACCTTAGTGGCCATTCAACTGGCCCACGATGACCAATCCACTTTCCAGGAAACTGTTCATGTAGGAATGCTCGGACCTGACACCCATAATGTGGTGGTGCACCACTCCTATAGAATAGAGTTACTGTTGCTCATTATCACTACATCCACACAGAGTATTGGGACCCTTCCACCCCCACTCTTAAGATCGGTGGGGGTCGCAGTGGTTGGAACCCCGTTGGACTTACATTTATCACCTGATAGAAGTTGTTCCAGAATCGACGTAAGGTCAATTCAAATGTGCACACTAAGAGGTTACCAAAAAGTCTTGGCTTCTTCCTAGTTATGGATCATTATGGATAAATGGCTCATACTGTAGACTGTGAGCCCTCGCGGACAGGGTCCGCTCTCCTCCTGTACTTCTGTGTGCCTTGTATTGCTCATATCTATTGTACTTGTCTATATTTGCCCCTTTCATGTGTAAAGCGCCATGGAATAATTGGCGCTACAAAAATGTCTAATAATAATAATATTGTGTGCTTTATTGCAGAGGAGATGGGCGGAGGATCCTGTATTCTGCTGGTGGCACTTTGCCTTGTCACCGTGTTTCTGAGCATTGGTGGGACTGCTTTGTACTGCACATTTGGCGACGTGGAGTCTTCTGTATGTAAAGATTTTACAGCAAACATGGACTTTTACTACACTCGGGCTGTGGAAGGAGTGGAAGAGTTAAAGCACTGGCTGTTCGTCACATAGCAGAACAGTCCTCCATGGCTGCTATCTGCTAATAAAGACTGAAAACATTTCATGTGAAGATGTACAAGATGATTATGCTGTAATATTTTAACTTAATAGTAAAACAAACTAAATAACTATATTAACAGGGGGACAAAATAATGTTTTCAACGTGACAGACAATTCTGGCAGTGACTGGGAACCACTGAAGAGCCCACCTACTGTTTTTACAATGGACATTTTATTATGTCGAGTCTGTGTTTTGTCTGTACAGTTAAACCTCACTGTTTTTATTGTATTTTATTTTTGTTGTGTGATGTGTAATTTCTTTTTCTGTCTGACTGCTCTTCTGTGGTCTGAACACTGAAACATAAGTCAATTTGTAAATCAGCCTTTAGATCATGATGTAAATGTATAGATCTTCTTTGAGTGAAAAGGAAAATTACTGATCCATTCTCCATTTTCATCTTAATTACCGGTAACTTTTGTTTAAGAGGAGGTGTAAATTTTATATATTTTTTTGTTTTTCAAAGAGTGATCCTCATTTTAATTTTCATTTCATAAATTAATAATGAAAATATGCGCCTTCGTAATATCTTATCAGGAAAATCAGCTTATTTCACCTTTTTAATATCCATATTCAATTAAAACAGATTTTCCCATTACTGAGAAAAGGGATACGATTTATTTTTACTTTTAACCACCTCCCAATATCCACAGTCGGGTGTGTGTATGGTGCGGGCTCAGAGGCTGAGCCTACCCCATACACTGAAGATAATGGTAACGCGTCACAGCCAGGATCTGCCACTAACAGCGTAGGGTGTCTGTTAACCTGTAAATTGCTGTTAAACTGTGACAGAGGCATTTAATGCATGTGAACTGGGGGGGGGCGCCATTTCTCTTGCACATCACACCCTCTGCAGCATGCTGATGGGCTGATATCACAGCCTGTGGCCAGGCTTCACAGGCGACAGTGACTACTGAAGTATTGCTGTATAATCATTCAGATAATTGTAGGTTCTAGTCCTTTAAGAGCCCTAATACAGTAGAAAAAAGTTCTAATATTAAAAAAACATAAAAAATTTGAATCGCCCTCTTTTTGCTCTCATTAAAAATAAAGATATTGAAAAAATAATACACGTGATATCGAGACATCGAAAAAAGTCTAATCTGTCAAAGTAGAAAGTCAATTAACCAGAACGAAATGTCAAAAATGCTTTTTTTAATTCACTATGTTGCAAAAAAAAAAAAAGAAGCAGTGCGAAGCTATGAAAAAGTTCATAGTTATTACTGATCTCAAAATGGTATAAATGAACACGTCGCCTCGCCACCACATAAAACAGTCCCTCGACCAACAAATGAAAAATGACAGGTCTCGGACAAAGATGACACAAACCCTGAAAAATGTAACACGTTTCCAAATAATTTTTTTTCACCACTAAAATAATAAAATACCGCCGTAATTGTGCTGACCTGGAGAATCACAACACCAGGGCAACGTATAATGACTGTTGTAAATACAATGTCGGAATTATGTTTTCGTACAGCTTCATTGCATTTTTTCCCTGTTTTCAACTACATTTTATGGTGTCACTCAAAGTACAACGTGACCTACAAAAAAAACACATAAAAAATTAAAAAAGTTACGGCTTTTGGAGGAAAGGGAAGACCAAACAAAAACAGATATTAGCCTTGTCAGGGAGGGGTTAAAATTCTATGGAAAGGGAGTGGGTAGGTGGAAAGGAGGAGCGGGAGAAAGGCAACAGCCAATCTACTGCAAGTTCTCCTGAAAGAACAGTCACAGACATAAAACTATATGAGCTCTGTCACCTCCTATCTCAATAAGGGGAATGTCTGTATTCAAGGAACACAGACTTTACTGTAAATTGAGAATTTTTAATATAATGAATGATCAGTTCTGGAGGAAAAATAAGCTAATTTCTCTAATAAGGTATTTTTTTTATTTATCGCGTATACTATTGATTTATGAAAACAAAAAAAAATGACGGTTCCTCTTTAAAGGGACTCTGTCACCTGAATTTGGCGGGACTGGTTTTGGGTCATATGGGCGGAGTTTTCAGGTGTTTGATTCACCCTTTCCTTACCCGCTGGCTGCATGCTGGCTGCAATATTGGATTGAAGTTCATTCTCTGTCCTCCATAGTACACGCCTGCGCAAAGCAATCTTGCCTTGTGCAGGCATGTACGATGGAGGACAGAGAATGAACTTCAATCCAATATAGCAGCCAGCATGCAGCCAGCGGGTAAGGAAAGGGTGAATCAAACACCTGAAAACTCCACCCATATGACCCAAAACCAGTCCCGCCAAATTCAGGTGACAGGTTCCCTTTAAGAATGATTTTAGGCTTTAGAAATCCAAGGCATGGTGTATGGGTACTAGACATGCGTGAGGCGCAAGACAACATTTTCCCTAGAGGATAATTTTTGCACAAATCGGCGAAACTTGTACAATTTCTTAGGTTGACCCATTATACCAGCCTTCATGTCTTTGAGGGTAATAAGCTGTTTTCTTTCCGAGTATGTTGGTACTGGCTGGCCCAGTGCGTTTTTCATGGTAAAATATATTTATTTTTGTTTGATCAGTTTAAAGGGAATTTTCATTTATTCTGTGACATGTTAAGGCACATGATTACAACCTGTTTCTTTGTTAAATGTTTATGCAGCAAATGAGAAGCATTGCCGTGTGATATTTTTAAATTATTTTTTCAGCTTATTTAGATCAAACCATTTGCTGTTTGCAATGTTGTGTCTTCTTTGACTCCCATACTTTTAATTTTTAACCAATACATCATTGTAAGCTCTAAGAAATTACAAGAAAGGAGAAAATCTATTTAAAATAGATAATACTACAACAGTAAAGTATCATGGAAAAATTGTCAAAATGGATATTTTTAAAATACTATATTGTATGGATTGTGCACGAGTATCAGGTTGTCACAGTCAGATCTGTGCTCATCAGTGTCACCTTGTGCTACCTTTCTATCGAATGTTGTCACTTAATCTGTGCATACATTTTTTTCCCCTTTCCGAGATGAATAAAAAAAAAGATATTTTACATGGTTAATCTGCTGTTTGACTTTTTATTTACACAGTGACATGTCACTTTTCAAACTGATGGGACAGAACAATTACATTCAGTCACACTTGCTGTACTAATTGATCGCCAATCATACTTGTTTGCTGATTGGCGATCAATTATTATCCTGTTTAGACAGGCAGACTGCATTTATTATGTGCACAGAACGATTAG
The DNA here is from genome assembly GCF_032444005.1 of Ranitomeya imitator. NCBI lineage: Eukaryota > Metazoa > Chordata > Amphibia > Anura > Dendrobatidae > Ranitomeya > Ranitomeya imitator. The sequence continues at coordinate 157,791,992 of NC_091286.1, forward strand.
TAGTAGATCTGACCTTAATCTCGACACCGCAAGTCCACTTTACACAGCATGATATGCTGCCGAGAACAATGATCATATACAAAAACCAAATGATTCTTGTGAGTAGTGAAGCGTATTGCCCTTTTTTAGATAATCTTGCAACTTTATTTTTAGGAATTCTCTGTTGATGTTTTTTTTCCATTTATTCCAGATTAATATAGTGACTTCTTTACAGTTTGCTGCCTGGAGATCTTTGGCTCTTCCAGATGGAGATGCTCGGCCTCTATAGCAAAAACAACCTGTAAAACCTGATTGCATTCTTTGCCTTCCCTGCTTTCTGTGGTACCCTGTTTCAAGAATTCTCTGAGTTCAGTATTATAGAGAGAAAGTTAATAAATAGTGCATTTGCTGTGCATTAATCTGCCCATCTGGCATGACACACCCATCAGTCATTTATAGAATATCTGGTCACTGAAGGGGCTGTCCAATACTCAGACAACCACTTCCCAGTAAAATTATAACAACTTTTACTTGCATTTGAGGCGGGTACAGTTCCATCGATATCGATGTGTCACAGCGATACCGTGATAGAGAGGAGCGAGAAGACTGCGACATCTGATTTCATGCACTACTGCACTGGTTAGAAGTAGAGATGGGCAAACACCTGGATGTTCGGGACCAGCAGGTTTGGCCAAACAGTTACAAAAAAGTTTGGGTACCAGAACAGTACCCGGACCCCATTCACTTGAATGTGGGGCCCGGACATCCAGTGTTTGCCACGCTGTCATGTGAATGACAGCACGGAAAACACCACTTCTGATCGGTGGTAAAAACATCACCGCCGGTCAGAAAGCCTTGGTTCCCACGCTGTCTTTTGACCGCAGCCTCAGTAACTAGCGGTGATGTCATTGAGGTTATTGTTGATCACGGAGGCTGCGTTCCCAACTGGGCCAATGAACTGCAGTGACCCTCGGTGAGATCCCCACTAGCACAGTGAGAAAAAAAGTCTCATGGTGCAGAGGCTAATTAACCGCAGTTCACCGGGAGAATTTCACTGCGGTGAATTCGCCTCTGCACCGTGAGACTTTTTCTCACTGTGCTAGTGGGGATCTCACCAAGGTCACTGCAGTGCAGGCGCCCGGCTGGAAACGCAGCCTCACTGACCAGTGGTAACTTTGATCACGTGACCGCTAGTCACTGAGGCTGCGCTCACAGCAGCTCCTTCCCCAATGGGTGTCAGCCTGGGCGGTCCCATCTTGGCACCGTCCTGTTTGAAAACTTTGTCCCCTAGACATGGATTACGGCGTGGGACACAACGATGGACAGGAGAGGGATATTGTTGTTTTTTATTTTTGTTTTATTGCAGGAGACGAGGGATTCAGTGGCATGGGCGTTAGGTGAGTATAACTTACTTTTTTATTTAAAAACAACAAACACAAATTGTGTTTTATTTTAAATAAAATAATTTACTCTGGCTGTGTTTTTACCATATAACTATAGGATTAGTAATGGATAGATGTCTTATAGATGTCTTTCCATTACTAAGCCGTGGGCTTGATGTCACCTGACAATAAACCCAATAATATGACAATAATGACATCAACCCCGCAAATATGAGCCCCACTTGCCACCGCTACAGTGCAAGTGGAAAAAGCTGGGCAAAGCACCAGAATTGGCACATCTAATGGAGCAGTAGTTCCATCAGCCGACACCAATGACCGGAGGTAAACTTTATACCTTCCATCATAGCTGCGGGCTAATTAGATAGCATTGGAACTGTGACTGTCTGACCGACGGTGATTAATTTACCGCCGATCAGAAGCGACAAACACCCGGTGTTCGGGGGGGCCAAACCCGAACAATAACGTGGACTTCCTAGTGAAGTCAATGTTCGGTGTCTGCCCGAACAGTAGGTGTTCGGTACGGACATCAAACTTTACTGTTCGGGTTTGCCCATCTCTAGTTATAAGCATTTCAACATCTTATTAAACAGTTCAGGTTGTTTCCTTGCCAGCAGTGCAAGGTTTCACCTGTTAAGTTGAAGCTCCTGGAACTTTCCTTCTTGAATTGTCTCAGCTGATAAGTGTTGGCTACTCCCCTCTGCTATATTTGCTTTCCTCTGGGACTTGGGGATTGCCAGTGTTAGTTCTTTCTGCCTGGTTCTGGAGTTGAAGGTGGTGTTCGGAGATTGTTGTTCGGAGTTTTGTTTGTGTAACCAACCTCAACCACTCCCATTTGGTTTCTCATTCCTTAAACTCCCCTGTGTCTCACTCTGTTGTTTGGTGTGTGTATTCTGCATGGTTGATATTCTCATCTATCGCTGCCCATATCTTTTGTTTGTCTGGTTAGTCCTATACCCACTTCCCTGGGTGGGGGAGGGGACAAATAGGGGTGATATAAGAGCATAGCAAGGCACAAGAACCTGGCGTCTCCAACTAAAGGAGTAATCTGGGGGACAGGGGCAGACTAGGGCACCACTAGTTTTGAAAACTTGGTTAGCGCCCATAGTCCCAACATCAATCGTTACATGGTGTTTGCTTTTCCAGGGCTTACTTGGCATTGTAAAGTCACATGAGCCCCGAGAAATCCAGTGCCGACATCGCTGGGATGGCACCCACACCTGAGTTAGCATAGCTGTTATTATTTTATAAGAGGGGGACAGAGTGATTGAGAAGTGGTTATAGTGGTGCACGACTCATTTAAGTGTTACATAGCAATACCACTTAAAGTTCAATGTGGCCTTTGGGAGTGGTACCATCAGACCAATAAAGTTAGTGGACCTCTACTCTAAATGAACACAAACTCTTCAGTTTATTACTACTTCTGAGATGATTTTTGCACCAATACTATGGATTAGAAATATACTGAAGCAAGGACTGAAAAGGAATCCTATGTTGTCCAGCAATAAGAAGTTAACAGCTCTTGGATCTACTCATTAGAAGCCTGTGTATTGTTTGTGTACTTTTTGTCCCACCACTGCTGCCCCCTCACTTTTCTACAAATCTGTATAGGCAGGATGTGAAATTAAATTATTTTTTGAAAATAAATTATATGTGGAGGTGGCAAGAAGTGACTGATAAGTGGAGAAAGAAGCATTTTTCTCTAATAAAATATGTTTGATTGTGCACAGCAGGATGTCAATCACACTTTGATGGGTAGGATGACACTCAAGGAGAAATGGGTGTGCACTTGTTCTGTGTACAGAGATGACTGCTCACTGCTTCTGCTCTGCACAGACTGGAACTGAGTAGCTGCAGGCAGGATGTCATTTCATTTTCTGCTTGCAGATAAACATCACATTGGGTTGGGTTCATACATCCATGATTCATGGTCTGGGCACGGACCACCTTTGGGTCTCAACCTGAACTTGACAGCCTTATGCATCTATAAAGCTGTCTAGTTTGTTCATACTGGTCCATGCTCACACCGTGAAACACAGATGTCTGAATTCGGCCTTTGACAGCAACATTTGTTTAAAATGGTAATTACTGAAGATTAACACTGGCTGCAGATTTATTTTGCATGTATTGTGGTCGATTGGTTCCCTCAGCTGTACAATGAGGTAGACATGGGAACACTGTCTCTTTAAGAACATCCTTAGTTTATTAGGTGCAGAATAAACCAAGCTGGAAAAAGTAAATGTAGCCCTCTGGGCAAAAAACAGCAGAACAAAACACAGTCCTTCAGTTGGCAGGGATCAGCCCACTCTGGGCTAGCAAGGTCCATGGTTCAGGTTTTAGTATAAGCCACAAACACTTCTATAGAGTGTTCTCCAGACACTGAACAACTATTGCCTTTGGAAGCTAGCTACTTAAGTCCCAGCTCCTGGGGTGGAGATAAGGTAGACAGCCTCCCACCTGCTCTATGGTGGTCCACAAAAACCCAGCCCATTATTCAAATTAGCTGTTAACCCCTCACAGCACTTAGTGTGCTGGAGGAAAATCACTGTTTTTTTTTATCACTGACGCCATTAAGCGCAGTGAAACATATCACCCCTCCAGCACTTCCAGCACTTTACCAG